>NW_021703777.1:117777781-118133860 GCF_005190385.1 Monodon monoceros
TGTGTGTGTGTGTGTGTGTGTGTGTGTGTGTGTGTGTGTGTGTGTGTAGAGTATGTTTAATCCTATCACAATAGCCCTTTACTGTCAGCCATTCGATGGCACCTATTACCCAGGAGAAAAAAGGCTTAATAGGTAAGTCCAGCAACCTCTTTACTTCACTTCTGCCGTATCTTCTTGATATGTTCATGTGTATAAGCTGGCTAGAAGCAGGGCAGTAAAGTGAAGAAATGGTGACTAAGTGTAGAGCAACTTTTGAGGAGTTTGTCTGTGAAAGAAAGAAAAAAGAATGAAAGTTTTTATACACTGGATTTTAGTTTTTAAAATGCACAAAGATGCTTTGCTTCTTAAATTTAGGAGTCACTATACCTTTGAAATAATGAATCTTTGAGGTTTTGGTGATGTTAACATAATAGGCACAATTTATATAAGTATATTTATTCTTCAAAAACTCTCTGTAGCAAGTGAGGCTAATTACCAGAAAACAGACTTTAGTCTCAATGGTGATTAACAACAACAACAATTTTTATGTCTGTCTTTTTATTCTTATTTCTACTATAATAAGAACAAGAAGATAAGAAGAAGGCTAATGGAACTCCAGAGTGGGTGAAATTGAGGACCATGTGAAAGCCCTATAGGGAGTAACGACGTTTTCTAAGGTTGCCTCCTCATCTATCTATCTATCTATGTATATTTTTTCATATTTTTTCATAATCTGATTTAAAATCTGTCTTTTTCATTTTCTCCATGGCTTGAAGACATTTCTGCCATGGGTATAAGCTAAGGACTTTGGACTTAGTCACCTTTCAATTGATCTATGTTAGTTACCTAGGGCCACATAAATTTCCAGTGCACTGTCTCTGTGAGGTGTGAAGGCAAACAGTCCTCTCCTCCCGGCAACTGACGCCCACGTGCTGCTCAGTTCTGATTGGCTGAATCCACTGGCCTGATTGGACCTAGCCAGTCAGAGGGCACATGTGCAAGGACAGGTCACACTTACTGTCCCTTATTTTTCTAAGTAGATATTAAACAGTTGGAAAGATAGTAAATGAAATCTCCTTCAAAACACATGTCTTCCTTAAAAGTGGCTGAAAATATTTACACAGTTATATGTTCTGGTGGTAGCGATATGTATGAGTCAGATCTCTTTAGATTAAAAGTGACTGGATTAAACCAAACTGAATTAAACCAAAAAGGGAATTTGCTGGTCCTCATAATTGAAAGTCTTGGTGAGAGTTCAAGCTCATCTGAACCCAAATGCTCAGATACTGTCATTAGAAATCTGTCTGCCTCCACTTCTCAGCTCTGCTTATCTCTATGCTAATAACTTCACTCCCAGTTTCTGAACAAGTCATGAGAAAAGTGGCAGCCAGCAGCTCTAGGCTTACATCCTATCAGTCCATGAACTCCAGCAAATAGTGGGCACCTCTTTCCCAATTGTTCTGGCAGATATCCTGGAGCTACGTTTTATTTAACACAGTGGTGAAATAAAGTGTCCATTCCTGAAAAGCCCTCTGAGTCCAGGGGACTGGGCTTTACCAATAGGCCAGGCTTACACCATGGGCCCACTCCTAAAAGGGGGGTTGGGAGTGAAAGTCAACCACACGAACAGCTGCATGGATACATGTGCTGCATTCCTGTGTTAGGTCAGAGGGTTTTATTAGCTCAAGTCACATGTTCTCACCAGGCCTTTGCACATGCAGGGGAGGCAGGCCCCTTTTTACCTAACAGCAGAAACTGTTCTTGAAAAGGGGAAAGAGACAATAACTGATGTGAAGGAAGCAGCCCTCGAGCAGAAAAACTGAGAGACAGAAAGAAAAAGGAATAGTATGAAAAAGAAAGCAAACATTAAAAGAGAGATTTAGGGACTTCCCTGGTGGCGCAGTGGTTGAGAGTCCGCCTGCCGATGCAGGGGACGTGGGAACGTGCCCCGGTCCGGGAATATCCCGCATGCCGCGGAGCGGCTGGGCCCGTGAGCCATGGCCGCTGAGCCTGCATGCCCGGAGCCTGTGCTCCTCAATGGGAGAGGCCACAGCAATGGGAGGCGCGTGTGCCACAAAAAAAAAAAAAAAAGAGAGAGAGATTTAAAATAAACAGAAATAATTATAAACAAATATGAGGATTATTAAAAAGCTATAAAGTTAATCACAACATTTTGCCTTGACCAATTCCTGCAGAACGCACCCTCCCTTGGTAATAAGCCCCCTGAGAATGAGCTGTGTTGACCTGTTCCGGCCCATCCTCAGGGTATACTTCTTTTTGTCTTTTCCTGTATTCTACATTCCATCTTCCACCCCTTCTTTACTCTTTCTGATCGCTCACATCTCTACTGACAGCTTCCTCCTTACATTCATAGCTACTGTCTTCCACCTTCTTTTGCCTAATTTTGCTTCACCTCTACACAGCAAAATTTTATTTCACATTCCTCCAAGGAGAGAAGGAAAAGAAAAAGATGAAGAAGACACTCTACCGAGCCCCTGGCATAGCTATTTGATTTACCATAGCTAAAACATGCTACATAATTTTCAGGGCCCCTTGTTCAAAATGTATCAAGAAATTCATGACAGCAGAAGATTAAACTAAGAACAGGGCCCTTCTGGGGCTGGTCTCTGTGCTGCTGCCAAGGATATACATTCATGACACTGACCCTGGGCAGAACTCTTTGGTTACTTCCCAATGCCATCCTCAGATATTCCTTTGCTTTCACATGGCCATCCTTTTAGGTAGGGGGAGGCTTGTCCCATCCTCAAATCCAGGGGAGAGGAATAAGCCAATAGTATATCTCCATTTCCTTTGTCAGAAATTGGTTTAGGCCTGATCATATGATACGCTTCCAGCCAGTGAGATCTGATTTCATTTTTGATGAAAAGAGACACAGGAGAAGAAACAGGTCTTCTTTCCCTAGACATTATTATCTGTGCAAGAATGCCCAGCATTGCCGTAGCCAGCTTGCTAAATGAGGAACCCTACTGAAGATGGCAAAGCGAAAAGAGAGAAGGAATCCACCAGTTGGCTGTTGAATTAACTAGCTATGAAGCCATTCCTGCTTAGCCGTCTTGCTATGTAAAATAATAATTTTTTTTAATTAAGCTGTTTGAGTTGGAGTTTTCCTCTTATAGCTAAAAGTGGCTCAATTTGTATGTCTTAGTAATCAAAGAAATTCTTACATAAAATCTTACATAAGAATGAGAACAGAAAATATTAGACAGAAATGTAAATTGTGATGCAGCACAGAAAGGCAAGGTTTCTTGAAAGTGTAGCTTCCCCACTAAAGAGACCCATCTCATACTGTCCAGTTTCTCTCTCTCTTGTGAGATGTTGAAACAATACATAGAAAGCTTAGAAACAGGAAGCAAAGTCTCGGAAAATAAATGAAATGCAAACCCAGATTTCAGAAACAGTTTTGGTAATAGAAACTATTATTTATGTATAAGATTCCCTGAGGGCGACATGTGAGTAAAAGCCACCTACCACGCCAGAAGCAGAAACAATAAGTCCTCGAATGTGCTTCTTTGTGTCACCTTTGAAATTACCACTGTAAGTGACTTATAACTAGCTTCAAGGACTCACTTATTGGCAAAATAGAGATAAACTAAAGGGACATCTTTCTCGGGATGTTGCCAAATATAATCGGAAGCTACTCCTTATAGTCAGGACTTTGTCTATTTTAAGTAACAGGAAACCTAAGTGAAGCTAACTTAGCTTACATAATCAGGGGCTCCAAGATGGACGAATTCTGGCCCAGCTGGATCCAGGCTCACATAATTAATGCTCTTTCTTTCTGCATCTCTTGGCTCTGCCCATCCTTGAGAGATACAGTGCTCTGATTGGGCGGGTCTCCTCACATACCCTGCGATGGCAGCAGGAGGAGTTCACCTACCCCAGTCGCCTAGACTGACAATGTGGGAGGGCTGGTTTCTGAAGGAGAACGTGGGTCTTGTCTCAGAAGATGAGGGAAAAGATTCTAGGCAGGCAAAACCAAGTTGCCTATGTTACTATTGTACAACAAACTAGTGTTGAAATTTTATTCTATTAATAGCAAGTATTGCAGGGGAAAACAAATGTTATTCAGAAGTCAAAATAAAGAATTCTGAATCCAACACTAATTTATTTAGAAGTTAAGATTTTTTTCTTAATATACCAGTTAAGTTTGGAGAATTGAGTGAAAATTTTAGTCTTCTGTCTAATCATTCTAAAGACTCATTCTCTTTCTAAATTGAAGGGATATGTGAATTCACACGTCTAATCTTCAAATGTAAATTGAAAGAGGAATGAAATTGAAACCAGAGACATTATGTATATTACCAAATCAAAATGATGACAGATTAGAGATACAAAGCAAGATTCTTGAGTGGAACTATCTATTATGCTCCATCAAAGTGTCAGTTAAAAAGCCCAGATGTAAAGTCACATAACTTGATTGGGTTCATATCAACATTTCTGACTGCTTGTCAGAAAAGACAGTTTAGTTAGGGAGCTGACCTCATGTATTGGAAAGTAACAGCGTGTATCATCCTTTCCTCTTAAGCAGCTTGTATGAAAATCTTCCAGTCACAAGACAGTGAATGAGCTGAGTTACTGGAAAAAATCGAAAAAGAGTTCCTATGAAATGAAAGGCATACTTCAAATTTCTAACTGAACTTTTTATTTATTGTGAGTTCAGGGATTCACCTTTTTAAGAACCAGATCTCTAGACCTGCATGAATTTGACATTGCCTCATTTTCATTGGCACAAAGACAAACACATTAGTTCCTTATCCCAGAATAACAAGACGTCCTTTATTTCAAATGGTAGAGGTAACTTGGAAACATTGCCGTAATTTATAGATACTATCAAATTGTAAGACACGTTGTTATTCCACAGGCTGAGGAAAAATTAGCTATTTAAGAGGTGGTTTATCTGAGTGAAAATTATGGCATTGCTTTGCGAGGAGTTTCTTGCATCTCATGCAAACCCAACTCCTTTTTAAGTTATCACCTGAGGAGTTGTGCAATGTTACAGTCAGTGCAGATGGCAAGTCCTGGGATGGGAGTGAAGGTGTTGATCAAACGAAGAGCTATCTTAAAAAAAGCCCAAGCCATTCAATATCATCTTTTAATATCTTGTTAAGCAGGCTGCATCCATCACCAGAATGTACAATAATAATATGTTACTAAGAGAAAAGCATGTATCTGAAACTGAAACTGGCTGTGGCCTGTTCTTCCTTACAAGGAAGAGGTGGCATAATTCATTTCAGTGGAGAAATCAATTTCTATAAATCTCTGTATGGTTCCTTCCTCCTCACAGAGATTTTAGAGGAGGGGAGAGGAGAGTGAGACCCGGAGCAGGGACCCATCATTCATAGTCTTTGGCCATTCATGAGGGGCTTGGTACTGAGTTGGAGGATAGATGTTGGAGAGAGCTGTGGAGTTCGCTCCCACCCTGTCAACTGTAGGAAGAACCATTGTTATTGATGTTGTTTTAGTCATTTGTGGCAGCCAAAGAGGGAGGCAGAGCCACAGCTGGGCAACCTGGTGGGAAGCTAGAGTTAGTGAAACAAAGAAGGAAGCCTAGCATTATATTTTAAGTCGTCTGTCTTAGAAATCTGTGATGTAAGCTTCTTGCCATTCCTTGGAATCATCAGTAATAATTTGCTGTACATTAATTTTTTGAGGGGGAGGGTGTGGTTAGAATTCAAGGAAAAACAGCCTAAGTTCCACATCCAAGGTAGTGTGACTCGAAGAAATGGAGGCAAGACTTCAATGAGACTGAGAGCTCCGTAGGGCAGGAACTCACAGAGTCACAAATAGAGCCCAAGGTTGGCACAGAAATTCCAAGGAGGGAATGGGATGATGGCTTGAGTTGACATCGGGGTTACTAACATACTAACGATTACCAACACGTATTGAGAGATTTACTCTGTACCAGACCTTGGACTAAGAGTTTACTCGTGCTCTCTTGTGCATTCTTTGCAACAATCCTACATGGTTTTAATCACTTTCCCTGTTTGAGATGAAGAAATCGAAGCATAGAAATGTTAGATAACTTGCCTTAGGTCATAAATGCTGAAGCTAAACTGAGAACATAGATCTGCATGACACAAAAGCCCATTTTTTGCTTGTTTGTTTGTTTGTTTTTTGCGGTACGCGGGCCTCTCACTGCTGTGGCCTCTCCCATTGCAGAGCACAGGCTCCGGACGCACAGGCTCAGCGGCCATGGCTCACGGGCCCAGCCGCTCCGCAGCATGTGGGATCTTCCCGGACTGGGGCACAAACCCGTGTCCCCTGCATCGACAGGCGGACTCTCAGCCACTACGCCACCAGGGAAGCCCAAGCCCATCTTTTTAACCAGCAACTTATACTACCTTTCCAGGGTCCCTATCAGCTCCACAGTACTGATTCGCACTCTTTGATCCACACTCCTTTCCCTTAGCAGAAGTAATTAAGTGATGCCTTTAAATGCTGCCCCAAATCCCTAGATCTTTTTAGTTTTAAAAGAAATCACTCTTATCAGTGATGTTTATCGATTATGTAGTTAGTATGTGTGGAAGGAAGAAGAAGTCTAATACCTAGTTCCTAGCCTTATGAGAATCATAATCAAGTTGGATAAAAAAGCATTAAAAGGGAAATAAAAAGCAATATATGACATTCCAAACTAAAACCAAGTCTCAGCTGATGTGGGGTACCGTAAAGTTATGGAGAAAGGTGTTATGGGATTCCTGGGTCAGCTCCTCAGAAGCTGTGCGGGTTTGGGCAAGTCTCCTAACCTCCCTCCCTCACAGCTGCCCATTGGCAACATGCGAATAGTCATAGCCCTTGCTTTACCCACCAGAGCACTGACATGAGTCTCAAGTGACATGACGAATGGAAAACTGCTTTGTAAACTGCAGAGTTATTTTAAAATTCGGGTGCAAACACGATTGTCCCCCAGATATTTAAAAACAGCTCATCTTCTACGTCAAAGGTCAAATGCCAGAAGATAAGACTATAACCAGTGCATTCAAATGAGACACCACTTTTACTCTGTCACTTATGTGGGGAGAATTAGTGGCAGGACAGCAGGCAGCAGTTGTAGCAAGGAGCCACTGATGCCAGTGAGGAAAGACAGAAGAGCAAACACAGTCAACCCAGACCCTACCCTCTCCCTCGCAGTATCCTCTCCTCTGTTGGCTATGGAACCAGCCAGTCTTACACTTTGGATATTTCTCAAGTACACTCCTTTTTTCCACTCCATCACCACTGCTTTCCTTCAGGCACTCATTACCTCTTGCCTAGGTGTTGCACCAACCCATCCGTCCATTTCCCACACCTCGGTTTTCTTTCTAAGATGCAAATGTGGTCATGTCACTCTCCGGCTTAAACCCCCAGACTGCCTTCCCAATGCCTGGATGAAGTGTAGAGCTGAAGCTCAGCCGACCCCTTCACAATCAGTTTTTCGCTCTTGGAGCTTCTCCAGTTGCACCCTACAGTCCAGCTTGACTCTCTGCCTCGCAGCCCTTCAAGTAAGCCACGATCAAAGCCACACCTTTGCACTTGCCCTTCCCCTTTGTTCCTCTGACGATTTTTCACCCAACCATCAACATTCAGTGCAAGAGCAGCCTCTTCTTCACAGCCTTTCTCCCCATCTTCTCCCATCCTATCACCACACCCCACACACCCAGAGAAAGTTAGGGTTCTCTCTGACCCAGTGACACATTATGCATGCTCCTCTTAGAGCATTTTCCACAGGGAGTATCATTAATTCATTAATTACTTTTTTTTCTCCCCCACTAGACTGTGCACTCCCTGAGGGGAGGGGCTTCCTCACATTTGAATCCCTGCACCTAGTACATAACAGCTCCTTAATAAGCACTGAGTGAAGAAATGTATTAACGCTGACTTAAAAGATCCCCATATTAGCACAGTTTTTAAAAAATGACTGCATTAGCAATATATTATAGAAGCACAGCTTGCTTGTAATTTTCTGTCTCACATACTCAGCATGGAAATTTTTTCAGTCAGAATACCTGAAGTTGTAATCATTTAGAAGAGGTGACACAAGCTAAATGGATTCTTGTGCTTAGAAAAATGTAAGAGAGTACAGTGATCAACAGAAAAGTCCCACCAGGACATTTCTTTATCCTCATTTTCACGTCAAATCTCCTTGTTTTGGAACCTGCAGTAAAGTTTTGACTCTATTAATTATGACATTACTGCCTGCTGCTATCAACTTAAGGACAATGTCAAAAACGCTGAACTGTGAAAACCAGCAGGGGTGAAGGAGCATGGAAAATGGAATGTTTCAGTAGGAGAAACTCTCTAAAGGAAGGAATCCAGTGCCCAGAGACCATTATCTGGTAAAAACATTTGTCTGACTGTGGGTATAAGCCAAAAACATTTCATTTACAGTGGGCACCATAGAGGAGGCCAGTGCCAGACATAACTATTTTAGCTGCTTTTTCTATGTCATGGCAAGTATCACAGAATTCTATAGGAAAAGTAAGTGAAATGCATTAACCAGTGACTTACCCTCTGGGAAGCCACAACTTACAGCAGACTAAGTAATGACACTGAGGGGCCATGGCACCCAAACTGGTCTGGCTTTCTTTACCAGTAGGATTTTTTAGGAAGGGAAATTGGTAGTCTTTTCCCCTTTCTCCATTTTTTAGAGGCTCCCTTAAGGAGCATATTCTACTGAAGCCCATGAGTAAAATCTTGCTTTCTTACGAAGGCTAGGAGTGTTGCTCTTTTTAAAAGGACAGAGGAGACCTGCCGCTGAAGGGCAGGGCAACATGACACCTTTTCCTTTCCTCAGCATTCAGTACTCTAACCTGTGCCCTCATCATCCTGGGGCTGGTACACTGCACCTGCTTCAGACACCTCCCATCATCTCAGCCCACCTACTGTTCCAGGCTTTACTGAGCCACCCAGTAAAGCCACCCAGGCTTTACTGAGCCACTCCGCAGAGGATCACCTTGCAGCACCGGGTGCAAGGTGCTCCAAGCTCTCTCACCTAATACTTTGGGGCTCCTCAGATGCCTCAATGTGGGATGCCTGTGGGACTTATGGGACTCACACCTGTGGCCCGAAAGTGTCTGTGCTTGGAGGCAGGGTAACCAAATTCCCTTGTCTTCCATCCCTTGGGTGGATAGATCTGAGCCATTTCTACATGGTTCCACAGGTGGTACCATTGGCAGGAAGCCCCAGCTGCCCACAGTGGCAACCAACCAGACAACACACCCTTGTGTTAGCTCTCCTCCCTCCCTGTTTCCCACTACCCAGTTC
This sequence comes from Monodon monoceros, assembly GCF_005190385.1. Classification (NCBI taxonomy): domain Eukaryota; kingdom Metazoa; phylum Chordata; class Mammalia; order Artiodactyla; family Monodontidae; genus Monodon; species Monodon monoceros. The sequence goes on from NW_021703777.1 coordinate 117,787,022, forward strand.
CCCACTCTTGTTCTTCAAGATCACTTCTCAAAATGAACTACCTGCACGCAAGCTACGCCTCAGGGCTCCACTTTCGGGGAACACCCAGGCTAAGCCAGCCTCCTAACTGGTCCATAACAGATACACTTTTTTCATTACTAAATGTAACGGGTAGAAATATACTTTTTTTGTATTTGCAATAATGAAGTTTCCACTTCTACTTTGTAATTGGGGTGGGGGAGTACTCATTTGGTCCAAGGTAACTCAGCATCTTTCGGTTAAAAAAGTCTCTTTAGATTATTGTAGGGTCAATCCTTTAGCATTTAAGCTTGGCCAGTTCTGGATTCTTCCCCTCCTCTCCTCCTGCACTTCCCCCCAAAGACCATTTAAGTTCTCAGATACTTAAATATCACCCTAGCTTCTTTTACCTTCTCTAGGACAGCATTTGCTTTCCTCTTCCCTAGGACAAAAGTCCAGAATCTCCTGGTCTAGTAATAGTAAGAGATTGTAGGGAGAAAAAAAGACAAATAAGAAAAATATGGTTTAAAAGATTACAAAGGTATTATGCTTTTTCAGGTCTCTACCCTCTTTTCAATATCTTGATATCACTGTCTACTAGCACCATTTTTTGCCATGTCAGTTCTCTAAAAAGGAAACAACAGTGGCTTCCAATTTACTATCTTTGATACCTAGTCTGAACTTCTCTTCTCTAGCTGTACTTAAACTTAGTGTCAGTATCCCTTGAAGTGAAGGAGTACATAGGGTACCAAAATTGGGGTAATATTAAGAGGAGGAAAGGGGGCTAAGGACGTGACCAGCAATTGCCATTAAAGTTTGCCACCATGATATACTTTTCTTACTGTCTTTCACATGACCTCCTGCAGCAAAAAACAATGCCTGGTTCAATAACTGAAGTTTACTCTCTAGTACACAGACAAACTACATTTCCCAATCTCCTTGCTGTCAGGTTGGAGCCATCCGACTGTGTTCTGGACAGTGGAATGTAAGCAGAGCGATTTACACCACTGTGAGCCTTAGCCCATAAAACTCTTCCATCCCCAATCCTCCATTTCCTCTTCTTCTGTGGTAACCTTGGGAATCACACATGGAAGATGATGACATCAAAAGACAGATGAGCTTAGGTCTCTGAATGGTTGTCCTTTATTCTCCCCACACTGCCACCCCCATCGCATTAGATTGGGGTGTAAATGAATAACTAAGGTTTATTGTGTTAAGCCACTGAGACTCGAAGGTGGTTATAACAGTGAGTGCCATTTACCCTAATGCAGCCCTCAGTATCGTGCATGGGAATTCTCTTACCTAAAGTGTATACTCTCTTCCCTCCATTTTTTTCTAATCAAAATCCTACCAATGTGTAGAAACCCACCTGGAATCTTACCCAATCCACAAATTTTTGCTGACCATTACAGCTCACGGTGACCTCTCTCTTCTTCTAACTCCTAGGGCACTGTTACCCTATTTGGACCTTAAATAAGTACTGCTTTACTTTCTTATATGGCTTTTCATGTGCTACTTGCCCAACTAGATTATAAGTTCCCCAGTGTAGAAGGCTATTTGTTATTATTATTATCATTATCGTCATCATCATTAGGTACCTAAAGCAATTGTCAACAGTCTATGTAGGTGGTACATCAGGAATGAAAAGTCAGAAGTCACATAAGGCTTATAAAGGTCCTATAAATGTCATTGCATGATTCTAGCTTGGGCTAACTATAAGAACTCAGCCCCAGTAATTCTGGCTCACAGGCACAACAATGAATTCCCTGAGGATAAAATTAATTCCTATATATAAATGAGTTGTTCAGAAATACATTTAATTTTTTTTTTCCTCAAGAGCTAATTAATGTTAGCATTTCCCCCAACTCTCCCGTCAAGCATATTGAACAATATCACAAATTGTGAAAGGAAGGATTAGAATGTGAGATCTCTTTGAAATTCCCCACACTACTGATTTTCTCTCACCCAGCTTCTCATTTGAAATGAAAGTCAGCAGGTTTAGTACAATTTGTGCTGGATATTATGAGTCTACTTTTCAATAATAACAACAGCAGCAACAATAATAAGTACTTCTTTCCATTCCTGAATTTCCTCTCTCTGACCCTAAATGTTAAACAGTGATATTCATCATTTTTTGTTCTCTTTCTCTAATTGTGAGAAGAACAAGCTGCTAAAGTTTATCATTTCAGGTAGGCATGATTAATTTTGCAATTAAGCAAAGGGAGGTTTGGGAGTAAGTGTTTTAAGTGTAAAGACTAAGAACTTGAACCAAGCACATATTCACAAATTTTATACAAGTTGCTGTTTGAAGATGCTGGAAACCATTTTAAACTGGAAAAAAAAAAAGGTGACTATAAATTTTGATGCTGTTGAACCGTGCCTGTTCAGTAATGCAGATACATACCTCTGACTCCCTTATTCATGCCATGGGGCTTAGTGCTAGCAATTTGCTTTTCTGTCCAGTCAATGCACTTTCATTCTGAGCTGGAGAGAATACTCTGCAATTGTACAGTTCATGACCTCCAGGCGTTAATTTCTTCTCCATCGAAGCTACTTGTGTAGATATCAGTGTCTGCTGGCTGTACCAGTGTTTCTAACAATCACACAGCATTCAGTCTCATCCTTTTCAAGTCCCAAGTACAACATGTTAATGATGAAGAATAAATTTTCTAGCCTTTCAAGGAACAGCTTGAAAGGACACAGCAACATGGGACAAGTATCTAAAAAAGCAAAGAAACATTTTTATGGGCAGTCTATCACCATTGCATCTGAATTTCTTAGCAACCATAATTTAACCTTTGGTTGACAGGAAGGAAGGACAAGAACTAGGATATAAATACACTGGTTCATATATTTTCCTCCTCTAAAAACTCTAATGTGAGAATTGCCTTTTAATATGTGGTTGAAGTTTTTTTTTTTTTTTAAATATAGCCACCATTAGAGATTTTCTGCAGAGGTTTTCAAAATGTATTTCTCAAAGCCACAGGTTTTCCATGGTGGTACCTCAGGGCTGCCAAAATTGGGGCTGAGTGTGTGTGGGGGGAGGGTTCTTTCCCCTTCCTACCCCAGGAGTTTTGCTTTTTATGTTTTACATTTGGATTTCTACATAAAGTTTACAATAAAAAAATGGATCCTGTGGGGAAAAAATTTTTAAATCCCTGAATGAGGGAATCGTGGAGACCTTTATTTTTTTTTCCAATCGAAGCAAATCATTTTTCTGCATCGAAATAACCAAAATATCATGTTTCAGGAATGTGTGGAGGATGTTTGCCTGGGATATACTCCCTTTTCCTAGCAGCACCCTGATTTCCTTTTGGGGAATTACCTCTTTCCCACTGACTGTGATGCTGGTGGATGGTGAATCCAGGGACTTCCCGCTACAGGAGCTGAAGTGACCTGATCTTTCCTCTCAAAGCCCCAGGACAGCAAGGGCTTTGCTCCTTCAATCACATGGTCTCTGAATCTGGAGTGAGGGACATAACGAAGGAACACAGGGGCTTGATGCATTTCATCAGTGGTACCCTGACCTGTCAGGAGACCTTGCTAGGGTTCTTCCTTCTTGTTCTTGCAGAGCTGCCCTGGTGCCTGCCCATTTCCAACTCAGATAGTTCCACCTTCTGGCAATTTAGTGGCTCCCTGATAATCCTTCTACCTGAGGGTGTTTCTTTGCAGTGTGTCTTCATTTTCCTTGCCTTTTGCTCTTTCCCAGTCCCTTTTGGACCAGCCCATAGACTGCCTTATGGCAACGCTCCACCCAAATTTAGCTACTGGCTGATCCTTGGGACGTATCCTTCTCTTCTTATAAGAGCTTTGGTGGTCCACTTATACTCTATTCCTCTCTCCTCCAATATATTCGCCAACCCTTCCCTGTTTTCCATTTGCTCTTCCTGTGCCGTGCTGATATCCCAGTGTGTTCCTGATTCTCTGTACAGTATGAGTTACAGCAGCAACGGTATGAAAGTATGGAGGCCTCAATTGTCTGGAGAGTCAGGAACACCTGCCACGAAGGTAAAAGTAGAGAAAGTCAGAAACAGCAAGGATGTCAGGAACCTGAGAATCACAGCACAGACTGAGAGGCAGGAGGTATTAGAGAAGGGGCAGGGAAACGCACAAAATCCACACAAGGAACTTAGGACCAGGAGCCACCATAATAAGAAAATTATTCTGCGGTAAGTCTAGTTTGCACAGGGCTTCTCTATATTCTGTGCCAGAACAGACTGCTCTGGTGAGGTACCTAAGCATCCCCCACCACCCATCGAAAGAAAACAATATAGATTTATCCAAATTCTGTTTGGTTTTCATGAAGACAGTCCACCATTTTACTAACACAATGGAGACAATAAGACCCTCTCCGTATGATTTTTAAATAATAATAGCTGTCACTTACTGAGTGCTTACTTTATGCCATGCTCTTTGGTAAACTGCTTTGAGTATAATGAGAATTGATTTGAAGGAAGTTAAAAAAAAACTTGCCCAAGATCACACCCCAAGTAAATAGTAAAGCTGAGCTTTGAGCTCCTGTCTGTCATCTCAGAGCCCAAGTTCTTAGTCACTAAGCATCCTTCCCCTAAATGCCATTCATTGCACTGGGCTCTGGAATACACCCGTTAACTACGTCTTCCAACTCCAAGCTTCCTACCTGGAACTTAAGGAGGAGTTCAATAAATACGTGTGGAACAAACATGAAGGAGCCTGTTAGCTCAACTCTCACCTGTTGGTGTAAGAATGGGCACAGTAACCATTGTTTGCCTACAACCACAGGTCTTTCTTCTGGGAAATGCTCCTTCCCCTACTCTACCCATATGCAAAGAGGAGCTGCCCATATGCAAAGAGGAGCTGCCCTTCACTTTCCCATCCCACTCTCTCGTGTCTCTTCTGATTGGCCCTACTTAGAGATGACTGGAACAGGTTTGGGCCCAGCTGGTTGAACACAAGCTCGGCCAATCAGAGTCCTCCCCTCTGATCTTGCAGCTGGGACCTTAGTCTCAGTCTCCCTCTGGTGGCGAAGCTAGGAGAAGTCTGGCATGAGAGCAGCTGGTGTTTCTACATTAGGTCTGGGAATATAAAGCTGACCTTTATATTCCCAGACCTAATGTATATTATATGTAAATACATAGATATTTACATATATATAATGTATATTATATGTAAATATATATATATTTCTGTAGTCAGAAATTGAGAGATAGAAACCATGAGGAGAGAAGGAGAGATAGTAAGAATGGCAGAGTTTGAGACCTGGTATGTTGTTCTCAGGTCCCATCTCCACTCTTTTCCTTACATCCCCTCGCCAACTAGTTGGGTTTAGTCACTTCCCACCAAAATAGTTTTGACCAAGACGCCGTGTTTATAAAAATTCTCACTAACACGTTAAGTTCATGTTTATACTGAGAGAAAGGGGAAAGTACTTTTTGTCTTTTGTCTCTGGAGATGGCATACACTTCCTTATCGCTAAACTTAGACCCTGCAGCTGTAGATGGGAGGGTAGTGGTAAGGGTTGACAGAGCAGAGAAACAAATTTTTGGAATTCCACCAGTAGCACTCCTGTTTTTGTATATTCCTTGCTGACTGTCAAGAATTTTATATTGCAAGGAGACTTTCCTGACCATCAGACAGTGAGAAATAAATTTTTATAGTATCACATATTTCTACATAATAGCTGGTAATAAAGTTTTTATTCTGAAGAACTCTGGGGCACATAAATAGAGGTTCTTTGCCACCCTGGACATGAGGAAGTGAGCTGAGCTTAATTTAATTCCTCATTAAATTATTCTACAATAATTAAATAATTGATATAATATTACTTATTGATTTGTATCATGGGTAAATTGTGAGATAATGCTTCATCTTAACAAACAATGCATCATGGAATTGCTGCAAATATTTGGTTTCAGAGTATAAAACACTGCCCTGACAATTTACAAAATCTCCTCTTATGTGGAAACCAAAGATCATAGTGAGTCCACATACATTTAATTCACGCGCAACTTATTAAAAAACATATTATTACATGAAGCTAGGCTGCCGAGTACGGGTATGTAGTTTGTGCACTGCGCAATGACACCTAGCTTGGAGCACAAGTGGGAGCCGAAATCTAGCTCTCACTTCTCACCCTAAGCCATGTGCCCACGAGGCTGCCTGCACACCTTCAATGGCACCGTGTAGGCCAGCAGTGGCCCTATGGAAAACAAATGAAACCTGCCTGGGACCTAAAACTCTTTTGAAGGAAAGATGCATTCTTCTGAAACACAGAACAGATAAATAATGACAGAAGTAACATTTTCCCTATAAAAGTTAAGCACATAAATGCCCAATACGTGCTTATTAAACTAAATGAATACCTTATCAAAGAAGAAAGGTAATGGTTTTCTTGATAATATGCCAAAAGGAAAGTGAAAGCAAATGACTTAAATTATATGTTCTTATTTCTTTTCATGGCTTATTTCTTCCTTATAGCTGTTTTTGTTTTGGTCCACTCTATTCAACAGCATGAGTATTGATGACAATCCCATTGTATCCCTTCTCTCGTCACATAGGGATACCAGAAGAGTAAATACTTACTTTAACTTAAAAAATTTTTTCTTACTATCAATGTTTCCCTCCTCCATCTCTACCCTCATAGCTGCCCTGATACTCTTGGAACACATGGCCAATGGGGGAAGTAGCCCCAGTGAGTCTCATAATCACACCCCCATCACTGTGGTTTTGGTTTATCAACATGGACAATAAATTCCTCTCTGTGGCTCACCATAGTTTGCTTTTTTATACCACAGAAAGGTCCTGGTGCTTTCTATAAATAACAGCCACACATTTCCAGCTTTCGAAGGAGCACAGTCTGCTAAACATAGACTGTGGAGACAAGCAATCCCTGTTTTTCTTGCTGTATATCATGGGTGCTAATTCAGGCTCAGTTTTCCTTATTTCATCTCAGCTTGGCCTTGATTATTTTGGGGTCCTTCCACAGAGGTCACCACATCACTTCTAGTGCTTCAAAGTTAATACCCAGGCCAGTAGTATCTGCAGCCCCGGGGTTCTGGAGCCTCACAGCTACAATCACCATTTATTGGATGAGCCACAGTGTTGTTAAATAGTCTCACAGATATTCTAAGACAAAAACCAGAAGTTTGGGAATCTCTTGGTAATTACAAGAGCCGTAAGCCATTTAAAAGTTGAGGTCTGGGTATTACTGACCTAGAACTTACCCAGCTGAAGCAGGAAGACAGACAACTTGGCATGAATAGCTAGAGTTAGCCCAAGGCGTCTATGGAATATGTTACTAATACAAAAGACTTATAGTGTGTTTTACTCAGTTCTCCCAGCCAGTGCTAGCCTAGAGGATAACCTGGGTATTATGGGATGTGACTTGGTTAAATCTTTTCTTACTTTTTGCTTGTTTCCTTTTTTTCTTTTTTTTTTTTTTGACTTTCTATTTTTTTCAAAAGCATATGCCATTCAGCAGCAGGAATGTGAACCAGAAGTCTTTTGGAATTACTTGTTATTGGCTTTTTATTTTGGATATATTTTTTTGTTTAAGACCTTGCCCCTTTCTGTCTATAACCTTACATTTAGCTCTAAAATGCCAACAGGCCCATCAGTTACACCAGATCTATCACCAGAGTATTAACGATCCATGCAGTGCTTTTCAGTTTACAAAATGTGACATCATGTCCAGGCCATCATGGAGCCCCAGAACAACCCTGTGGAGCAGGAATTGTTATTCCCACTTGAGAATTGAAGAAACTGAAATCAGATAGATTTTTATAACAGGTCCACAGAGGACAGCCAGAACCCAGCCTCTAGCGCTGTGCGCTTTCTGTTTCAACTAGAGAGTCTTTTGTCTTTAGAACTGGAGTAACTTGGGTGGTAGAGAGGGTACTGGATCAGAGCCCCAGGACTTCCAGTAAAGTCTCTCCTTGCCAGCCAGAGAAAGTTGCAATGATTGCTTGATCTCTGAGCCTCAGTTTCCTTTTCTGTAAAATGAAATCCCCTTTTGCTCTCACGTTCTATGATCCTATGACAGGCAAACAGGACCATCAGGAATCTTTCCTACTCATATCAATACAAGTGTGATATGTGTACTTTACATGCAAAGGAAAATAGAAAAGTTGATAATTTTTCTCTTTCTGTGACTTTCTTCTGTCTTCATTTCTTTTACCGTTCCTTTAGTCTGCTGCAATGGGTGAATTATTTACTGCCATTCAAGTCTGCATTTTTTTTAACTGCTAAATGAAGAAATAGTGCTTTTCTCACATGATTTTATTGAGAGTTACTGCTGTGTCTTCACCAAATAAATCATAATACAATGTTCATATAACACAGCAAAATCTTATGAAAAGTTAGATTGGTCTTTTGGGGGCTTTGGGGGGTTTCTCTTTTGGGGCTTTGATTTTAGGTTTCATCTTACAGCATTTTGTTGGCTTCTGTGTTTGGGTTGGAATAGAGATGCCAACACTTTTTTCATTTCTAAACCTCAACTCTAACCTTGTCATGCATGTGAAACTGGTCCTTGCTGGAAACATACGGAGAAAAAAGACTTTCCTGGGTGTCTCTCATCTAAGGCAACAGATCTGCCCATACAGTTAGATCAGAGAATCAAAGTGTCTTCCCTGGACCAACACCATCAGCATCAACTGAAAACAAGTTAGAGATGCAACGTCTCAGGCCCCACCCAAATCCTGCTGAGTCAGAAACTCTGGGGTTGGGGCACTGAAATTTGTTCCAAGCACTCTAACGTTTGAGAACTACAGAGAATAGATTATTGTCCTATTAGAATATTTTTTCATTCCTGAACTCCTCAGCACAGCTCTGTGGAAGTGAAATCACAAAGAATATCTGTTAGGGGAATGGAAGAAACTTTATGTAGGGCCATTAAGGCACAGCTATAACTAGAGTACCACAGTTACCTACATTGTTAGTCTCCGTTACCTTTTTAATTTTCTTATCACTGCCTTAGACATATACTATGAATGTCCTTTTCGGTATTTTAAATGTGTTTTAAACCTTAATCTCTCAAGTAGCATCAATACATAGTATGAAATTTACAAACCTAAATCTTGTAACTACCAAACTATGTTCGAACCTTCATTCAATTCCACTGAACCGAGGCTGGTCATTTTTCAGTAATCATCCCTTTGGGCTGTTACTACATGGTAAATACCTTTTTGTCTTTTAGTTCTTGAGTGATTCTGGGCCAGTATGATCTATTCTTCCAAATATTTCTCCACATTGCCAATTTCTATTCCACACAATTTTGTAAGAGACCAAGCCTGATCTTACAGGCTTGTCTCTGTACCCTGAGGAACCCTGAGGAAAAAGTACCTTCTGAGGACTTTCCTGGTGGCACAATGGTTAAGAATCCACCTGCCAATGCAGGGGACACGGGTTCGATCCCTGGTCTGGGAAGATCCCACATGCCGCAGAGCAACTAAGCCCGCGAGCCACAACTACTGAGCCCGCGTGCTGCAACTACTGAAGCCCACATGCCTAGAGCCCATGCTCCGCAACAAGAGAAGCCACCGCAATAAGAAGCCCATGCACCGCAACGAACAGTAGCCCCCAGGGATTCCCTGGTGGCGCAGTGGTTGAGAGTCCGCCTGCCAATGCAGGGAACACGGGTTCGGTCCCCGGTCCGGGAAAATCCCACATGCCGCGGAGCGGCTGGGCCCGTGAGCCATGGCTGCTGAGCCTGTGCGTCCAGAGCCTGTGCTCCACAACGGGAGAGGCCACAACAGTGAGCCACCGCTCACCACAACTGGAGAAAGCCCGCGTGCAGCAATGAAGACCCAACACAGCCAAAGAGAAATAAATTTTTTAAAAAAAGTCTAAAAAACAAAAAAAAAAAAAAAAGGAAAGAAAAGAAAAAGTACCGTCCAGAGGCACTCCATCTGGTTTGTTAATTCAGTTAATAGCAGAGTCCTTTTCTGGGGAAAACATGTTCTGTTTGTTTTTTTTTAAATAGGATTTACTTTTTTTTTCTTAATTAATTTATTTATTTAGGGCTGTGTTGGGTCTTCGTTTCTGTGTGAGGGCTTTCTCTAGTTGTGGCAAACGGGGTCCACTCTTCATTGCGGTGTGCGGGCCTCTCACTATCGCGGCCTCTCTTGTTGTGGAGCACAGGCTCCAGATGCACAGGCTCAGTAGTTGTGGCTCATGGGCCTAGTTGCTCTGCGGCATGTGGGATCTTCCCAGACCAGGGCTCGAACCCGTGTCCCCTGCATTAGCAGGCAGATTCTCAACCACTGTGCCACCAGGGAAGCCCCACATGTTCCGTTTTGATCAGCACTTTAATTTCCAAGGTTAATGCTCACAAGCTTCTCAAACATGGAGGTTCAGCCTTAACCCATTACAAACATATTATTATTCATCTCAGGATGGCAAGATTTGGGTTGTGCTACTTAATAATTGTGTGACTTTGAGCAAATTACTCAACTTCGAAGAACCTCATCTGCAAAATAGGGGCCTCATAGCCAGAGTTCAAAATCTGGAGGAGAATTCCATTTTTTAAAAATGCAACTCACCTCTTTCCCCACCCCCAAGGTTTTCAGCTTTTGAGGGGAGACCCAAGGGCATCCCTTCCCATTTGTCCTGGGAAGACAATAGAGCTTTGGTGTCTATGGTACAGGTTTGAGTGCGAATTCTAATAACACCATCTGTGTCTTTGGGCAATTTACTTAATCTCTTTAAACTTTAGTTTCCTTATCTATAAAATGAGGTAATAATACCATTTATCTTGCAGGGTTGGAGAGATAAGTATATAAAATGCTTAGCCTGGCATGGAGTGAGCATTCAAATGTAACTGTTATTATAATTATCATGATTGCCTTTCTTAGCATATGTCAAATGGTACTGACCCCCTCTTTGGACCATGCCATCCATTGATTTTCTTTTTTTTTATCATAGCAAGACAGAGTTATAGGACATCATTTCCTTCACTCTTTTTCATCAATTCAATGCCAAGCTACATGTGACTATTGGCCGCACTGTTTGAAGCAGACTTTTTCAAGATTAAGATGGGGCTTCTCAATCAATGATTGGTTTTGACTTCTGGAGCTGAATGGTTCATTTATGGGCAGATGACCACGGGCTTTTTCTCATGGCCCGTAGCCTGTAGCCAAGCCCATTGTAGACCACTGGGTAGTTCTTGTCACCACCATCCCTGACGGTGGGGGGGTAGGCACGGGCCATGGTGAAAGCTAATCACAAAATTCTTTTGCCTTTTATTGCCTTACATTGTAACAGCACCCACCCTCACAGAAGCACCTTTTCATATCTTTCCAGTTGCCATCATCATGCCTTTGATCACTCCTCGTTTGGCGAGAGCTCTACACTAACAGCATAAAATGGAACTGGATTCTGAACTGGCCTTCCAATGACAAGGTAGAGATGATCTCAAAACACAGGGCAGGAAGGACACTTTTGATAGTGTTTGCTATTTTGATAGCATTATTAGCCTTAATTTATAAAACTTCTCAAACTTAGGATTCAGCTGGTCAAACTGTGGTTTTACAACCTTAAAAATATGCTCTCACACTGCAACCTCTGCTTTATACATAGGCATATTCCCATAATTAGATCATGAGTTAAGTTTTAATCATATCAATCATTTATAAATTATATGGGCTAAAGTGTGACTAATGGCCCTAGTTATTAAGTGAAGAAATATGTTGGAACTTAAGTCATTTAACAGTACCCAAGCAGGTAAACATTTGATAGAAAAGCCTTAGCTAGCTTAACAGCTGTATAAAATAACACATCACATATTTTTGCAAAATGACTTCTGTATTCAAAATCAAGGTTAGAACTCAAGAGTGTTCTCTTTTGTCATGAATATATTTCAATTTTTGAAGCAGAAACAAGAGACTGCTTTTATTATACTATTTATGGTAGTTAATTATCTCTTTATAAAAGGAGGTTTCATATAACCTATTTTAGGAAAAACGGTTAAGAAGCTATTTTGGTTTTCAGTGTCCAGAGATTTTGCTCCTTAATTTTATACCATACTTATATATTGTAATCAGAGTGGGTTTTTTGTGCATGGGTTTTATTCAGAGGAATTTACTGAAATTCAGAGAGGATATTAGTCCCTGCCAGTCACCAATATGAATATAGCTCAAGATTGGTCAATGATTGTACTATTTCCAGGGATAGATTGGAATAGAGCCTGGTGGGGGCAGGGATGGCTGGGGGAAACTTAGGGACAGTAACTTCACTTCATGAATACTAGGAAAAAATTTTGGTATGTGCACATTTGCTATTATTCAGTTTTGTAGCCAAACATTGCTTCTTGGGTTTTTTGTCTTATCAATGAAGCCAAAGATATCATTGGTGCTGTCACTTTGATTCCTGACTTTATCAAAAAGCCATTCTAACAATCTCCATCCTAGTGTTAGCCTCAGCTAAATAAATTCTTCTTGAAGGTGTTATCTTCAGTCTTACAAGAGGCTACATTAGAGTTGAAGCATGGTAGTGATGAAGGTATAAGTCCATGCTAGACCAGCTTAGGGAAAAGGAGCTTGGCTTTCTGAGTGTCAAGGTGATTGTTCACAGAATCCTGACTCAACTGAAATTTCTACGTGTGAATGTGTCATGAGATGAAATTTTAACTGAAGAATTGAAATATTCTTCTACACTACTATACAAACTTCTCCCTCTTTAATAAAAAATGCACTGTGAGGTAACTGGCCCTATTAACAGAGATAGTGGTGTGTAAAACATTTTATAAGCAATATATTATCATGCAAACAATAATTATTATTACAGCTTTTAACAAGTGGGAACTTCATGGCCGAAACAGTGAAACAAAAGTTCCTATAAGGTATCATGTATAAATAAGCACACAAAAGGCCCAGCAGTGTTTAGCAATGTTCCCTGATGAAGGATGAAATGTAATATCTATAAACAGAGTCCTGGGCCTTCGAGGTTATTTATAAAGTCTGTTTGGGATTGTGGTAAAGATGATTCTCAATTTCTGGAGCCTAAATCTCTCAAGGGCTTGTCCTTTTATTAATCATTTACATCATACATGATGTGTTCTAATGTATATGCTTTCCACCTGAGATATTACTGTAGCCAAAATACTTCAAAAATGTTAATGTATATTTATATTCTCTAGAAGTTGTTCCATGTAAGCAAAGAGCTAGTTTAGAACCTCCAACCCTTGTAGATCAACTCACCCAAAATCAATACTTTGAAAGACAAGATTCAGTTAATTGAATGACCAATTTGCCAAAAATTACTGATTTAGCAAAAATGGTTTTAATATTTGAAAAGGAATACTCAGTTTTAGTTACTGATGATAAAACATACACAATTAATGCTGATATGTCATTTGAAGAACTGGCCAAAAAAAAAACACCTCTAAAAATGCTTAAAGTTTGAAGAAATTGAAATTGTCACCCCCCAAAATAGTCAAAATAATTCCAGTACCTATAAAATGCTAAAAACTTGTTTTCAAATAAGGGGCAGTTGAAATATGTATACTTTGTGGCAATTTGCTGAAAGGCTTGATGTGAAAACTTTACAGAGCATCAGAAAAGCTAGGAGGGTGCCCAGAGGGAGTATTATACTGGACCATGTGATTAACATGGGTAGAGAAATAAATGAGCTGGAATGTGACAGGAGAATCCACATCACCTCAAATGTTGACTATGAGTCATTAAGAGTTGAAGGTTGATATGCTACCTGACAAACTGGCAAAATATCTTTAAAATATTGCATGATTAGGAAAATGTAAAATGGCATTAAATGAGATCCCTAGTTACTTTATTGATTTTCCCCAAACTTTGAAGAGTTTTGGTCTGTTGTAAACTATACAGTTTTGTTGTTGTTGTTTCTCCTGTGCATTGCTACAAAGTGAGTGTAACTGAATCTCCAGGACACTTCATTCTTTGGCATCCTGTGTTGTCAGCCGTTGTCCTCATTTATCATCGGAATTGATATTTGTGTCCCAATGTGGATATTTCTCTCACAGTGGCAACTGTCCTAGAACTTCAGTTACCCGCTTCTTGATTCTTAGGCCTGACAGTGCCTGTAGCCTTGGATGACTTGACACCAGCTACCAGAATCGCTAATGCTACTTTTCTTAGGCATTATTAGTCGTATCTATTATTGCTATATAATATGGTTGGTAGTGGTCCCTCATGTGTTAGGCAAACAATAGTGGAAATTTATTGGCAGCAGTCTGGAAGCCCAATCCACTTATGTTATCCTCAGGGAAAGTCAGGCTTCCCCTAGCATGATGTGACAGTCGGGAAAGCAGCAGAAGTTACATAAGCAACTGTAACAAACTCCAAGGCTGGAGGCATGTATCACAGTCTCGGGACATGGGCTTAGAAATATTTTTAGATGCAGGGAAGTGCGAAGTGGTGAGTGGTTTTGAAGTTTCTATCCTTACACTGCTGCCCCAGAATCTGCTAAGTTACTTTGATACATTGAACTTCAACTATGAAGATGAGAAGATAGTCTCATCTTTATACCCAGAATCTTATGAAGGGAAATTCCTGTCTTCTGACAGTTTGTGTCATCAGGAGTTATAACATTACACATTACAGCAGTAAATGAGGTTCACTATGTGTAGGGATTTTTTTTAAATTTCAGCTTTATTTATTTATTCCTCTTAAAGCATTTATTTATTTATTTATTTGGCCGTGCTGTGTGGCATGCAGGATCTTATTTCCCCAACCAGGGATCGAACCCGTGCTCCCTGCAGTTGAGGCATGGAGTTTTAACCACTGGACTGCCAGGGAAGTCCCTAAATTTCAGCTCTGTTGAGGTATAATTGACCTATTAAGTTTTAAGATATTTAAAGGGTACATAGTGGTGATTTAATATACATATACATGATTAAAGAATCCCCCTTATCTAGTTAATTAATACATCCATTACTTTATTTATTTATTTGGTGAGCCCATTTAAGTTCTCATATCATATGATACCACTCATATGTAGAATCTAAAAAAACGATACAAATGAACTAATATACAAAACAGAAATAGACCCACAGACATAGAAAACAAACTTATGGTTACCAAAGGGGGAACGTGGGGGGCGGGATAAATTAGGAGTTTGGGATTAACATATACACACTACTATATATAAAACAGATTAAACAACAAGGACCTACTGTAGAGCACAGGGAACTTATATTCAATATCTTGTAATAACCTATAATGGAAAGGAATCTGAAAAAGAATATATATATATATACATATATATGTATAACTGAAACACTTTCAGGTGCTGTACACCTGAAACTAACACAACATTGTAAATCAACTACACTTCAATTAAAAAAAAATAAGTTCTACTCCCTTAGCAAATTTCAGTTATACAATACAGTGTTATCAACTACAGTCACCATGTTTTACCTTAGATTCTCAGACCTTATTCCTCTTATAGCTGGAAGTTTGTTCAGGTCTTCTTTATATCTATGTGCCTCTTTATGTGGTTATTTGCCTACTCCCTATAGTGAAAAACTTTCAGCAATAGGTGGATTCGCTCCCAAAGCCACAGAGGAGGTGGAATGTCCAGCTGTTTGGGAAAGGTTACCTAGATTCTTGATAGCTTCCATAATATTTCTTCATTTAACATGAGCAGAATAGCTTGAGTGGTCTGTGCTCACCAATGCCCTTACAACTTTGCCCTCTGGGATCACGTATGTCTTGAAATGCAAACTGGGTACATCTCAACTCTCCTGTACCTCTTTTCTACCACACACCGTTCCTCTGGTAAAATAAGCCCAGGAGCAGAAGTTGATACCAATTCCAGTGACATTGCATTTACACTATCACCAGCAACACAGTAACTGCCACATCATTTCAGGGTTTATCCTGAGAATCAAAGTCAGATGGGAAAATTTTGGGTAGGGCAAAACCTCAAGATTCATGAGTTTCCACCTCACTTCAAACCCACCAGTGTTTTCATTCTACATTCTGAGTGTTTGATGCCTTTGTTCGAGATGAGATGGCAAGACAGACGTGCCAACACAGTTATACACAGCACATGAACATGAAATTATATAGAACATGTTAATTTGTTTAATGCATTGGGGGATTCAGACATATCTACTCAAGCATCTGACCAAAAAAGATGGGAAGTTACCACTGTCAGGTAATTGTATAAAATCGTATAAAATGGAATGCCCAATTTTTGTTGAAATAAGAGTATTTCACATGAAAATTATTAGATTACATTGATAAATTTTTGGAAATATTTTAACATTTCTAGGGTTCTTATTCCAGTATCTTAGGCAACATTAGTTAATATTTAAAATGTAACTCAATTTGAATATCAGCAGTTACTAAAATTAATCATTTCTCTAAAAGTGCCAAGCTTATTAAAGCCACAATAATATAATTGTCCTGACTGCTAAAAGCACATGTATAAACCGTCAAATGGGTTACAGATAATAAAACATGCAAAATTAAGGTGGATGCTTGGTGCAGGGTCGGGCACATGGTAGGTATCCAGTAAACATTTATTGAATTAAATATTGAAATAAATGTTGCTTGGGTGCTGTTGATGGGTCTGGCTTATCTTGCAAGTCTCCTTTCTCCCTTATAGAGAGATTCTCTTGTCATCCTCAGAACTATTAATCTGGTTTCCATTGCCCTTCATCTATCAGACATGTCTGGACTCAAACCATAGAAAGTGTTTAGTGTTTTTTCTTAGCAACTCCTCAGCCCCTGTGCACATGAGTGGTTCAAAAAGATGGATATTGCCTACTTCCTCTGTTTCAGCCCAAACAAAAAAAAACTTGTTACAGATGGATCTGTGGAGTGATGATTAAATTCAGTCATTCTGTAACTGATCAGAAAAGTGTAATTCTTACTAAGGATTGTGATTTAGGAAACCAACAGAAACGTGGTTCCAGCTGAGCCAGATGTGAGCTATTGGCCTATCGTCGCAGGCTGGGTTGGAAAACAGTGGGCACAGTACTGGCTGGTGAAGCTGTCGTGGGCGCACACCGTGGTCATACTGAGTGTGGTGGTAGGAGGGACAAATTTCTTTAGCTGTCATTAACACAAAGAGAAAGAAGCCACCACCTCTACAAAGCCTTTTCTTTTCCAAGTGAGAATTTTGAAGCCATTTGACAAGGGAAAGAAGGGGAAACTAGTTGATAGCCTTTGCTTCCTTCCCTAGGGTTGAGGGTTTATTAAAGGGCACTGAAAAGGGGCAGAGATCAGGAGGATGAATTTGAGGCAACATCTTCAGACTGAGAATGAGCTAAGTGATCTGGACATTGGGAATTCTGGCAAGATGGGAAAAGGAAGTGCTGCTGTTTCATTTACTGGTGTAGCATAAACCTAAGTAAACAGTCGTATCTCGGAGCATAAAGCACCCTCTATCCCCTACCCTTCCACACCCCATAAATATGATGGGGGAAAAGAAAGCTGGCGAGTAACTTTCTTTAAATTCTCAGAATACAGGGTATAATCATAACCTACTCTTTATTTTCATTTTGCTAGAATAAAGAAAATAAAAACTTTTTTTTTTTTTTACCATTTAAAAATGGACAAAGTGATGGAACACTAGAGTGGTTTACTGAAGAAAGAGGAAAAACGAGAAAAATTCAGTTATCCTTGGTCTCTTAAAGAACACCTCAGGCAGGATAGGCTGTATGCAACATACCCCTGATCTGTGAGAATCTCTGTACTTGCATAAGAGTTGTAAGGAGCACCGACCATGGTCCGCACATATGAGCGTCAGTCTCTCCAATACGCTTTGCTGTGTAATTAGTGGAATGAGAAATGAAGACATAAAAAGGCCAGGACTGGGCTTCCCTGCTGGCGCAGTGGTTGAGAGTCCGCCTGCCGAGGCAGGGGACACGCGTTCGTGCCCCGGTCCGGGAAGATCCCACGTGCCGCGGAGCGGCTGGGCCTGTGAGCCATGGCGGCTGAGCCTGCGCGTCCGGAGCCTGTGCTCCGCAATGGGAGAGGCCACAACAGTGAGAGGCCGGCGCACCGCAAATAAATAAATAAATAAAAGGCCAGGACTCTGAGAAATTTGTACATGACTGTTACTGCTCACATCTGACTCCTTTTCACTCTGAGAGCTCCTGTGGTCCCTGCTAAGGACTCTTTGCTGATACAGAAGAACGTACCTCACACCACCCCGCCCTTTCTCAAGATTCATAATAAATGATTTGCATCAAGCCAGGCCTCCAAGAGAGACCTGCTGGGTGATGCGGAATGTGCAGAGAGCACAGCTGAGAAATAGACCGAGCAAGTGGCTGGGGTCATAGAGCTCGGCATTGCCAGGGGATGCCCGGGACCAGAGAGACTATCATTTACTGGAATGGATCTTTCTGGGCTGTAAGGACTTGATATTTCAATGTTTATGAAATTACCTCACAGGGAGAGAGAAAGCAATTAACTATCAGAGTAATTTCAAATAGCATTTTAAAATTCAGGATAACAAAAACAGGGAAAAGTGGAGGTCATTAATGAATCACTATGGCAAGAGGAGAAATGAAAACACTCTTTTAAAGTGATCAGAAAGTATTTATGAAACACCTACTGTTTGCCCAACACTTGTGAGATTAAGAAAGTCATATAAAACATGATTCCATCCCTTAAGGAGATCATAGGTTTTATATTTGACTTAGCTATAAAAGCATTTTAAGTATACAAGACAGGTATGTTTACAAGTTTATGGGTTATATGCAATGGTGAATTGGTAAATCAGCTCTCTTAGAAAACATAAAACTCTGATTTGCAGTGTTTGCCAGTTTCTGTGGTACATATACTCCCACCATGGCCATCACTGAATGCAGAGTTGGAAAGGGGTGCGCAAAACTGTCTCTCACAAGCCAATACAAGCCAGCTCCAGTACACATGGGTCATGTGTCTACCTGAACAACACCTTAAATTATGTTATTTAGATGTCTAGATGAGGGAGGTCAGCCAGTCAGACTCCTATTAGGAAGACCTTAATGGGGGAAGATAGGATTTAAACAAGAGGAGGTCTTTGTATGTTGAACTTTAAAAGATAAGGCTGCTTGGTTTATTCTCTCCACCTTTTCACACCCTGGCACAGCCTCTGGATGTAGTAGATACTCAATAAAGAAATGTTTGCTGAATAACAAAAACAAATGAAAGACTGAAAGCAATGGGGAGGTATTTTGGAGCAAAACTTTTTTTCTTCAAAAACAAAAATAAAGTTGGAGAGACCAAAGCAAGTAGGACCAAACATTAATGTCTATTAAAGCTGTTGGTAGATGCATACATATGGTTGTTATGTATTTTATTTCCTGCTTTCTTCTGTGTATTGGAAATATGTCACAAAAAGTACTTAAATCTTTAAAAAGCTGAGAGGAAAAGGGAATTTTGTGAATAAAGGCACAGAAGTAGGAATGAACACAGTGTGGTGGGTGCCTAGTAGACACTTTGAACTGATCAGAGTGTGGCAGTGAAGAGCAAAAATCAAGGCTGGGTGTAAGAATGTGAATGAATGGAAATCTCACCCCGGTTAACTGCTGCCTTTCCCACTGCTTCTTAAGTGGTACTAAAGAACTCAACCCATTCTTTCTCCTTAGAATTATAGTTCATTTGTTAAATTTTGAATTTCTGTATTTGTGGAGGAAAAATATTAACAGTAATCAAAATTAGAATTAGATGGGGAGGGAAATATTCACCTTATTTCACAGGGAAACGGACAATTAAATAAAAACATTTGTTTTTGTGAAATGAGATCAGTGGTGTTTATTAATGCCGCCTCCATATTGAACACAATTCAAGTTGTCCAACCCCCTTTTCCTGCCCTAAAGGCACACATATTCTGAAGAAGTCTAAAATAGTGTCCAGTTGGACAAATGTATAGAATGGCATGGGGTCCTCTGAATTAGAGTTGTGTTCTATTCATTGCATAAAACAAAGAATAAGTCAAACATAAATTTACACTCTTTTGGAAGTCTACTGTGGATAGAATGAAAGAGGACAGAATGTAATAATCACAGTAAGCTGGCATTCAGGGAACTGGAAAAAATATAGAGAAGGGCCTTCTCCAATCTGCTCTGTATATCTCACATCTCTATATTAGCATCTTGTAGTGTTAAAGAGCACCTTAGAAAATAACTTAGAGCACAAACATTCTCAGAAAATATTCACTGTACTTTCAATGCACTCTAAATAATGCATTTAGCACCTTACAGACATGCCATCAAATCACAGTAATAGGCAGACAACAACAAATGCTTGCCTGAAACACAGGATTTCTAGAATTGAGGATGGAGCTTACTTTATTCATTCAGGTCCTTATTATCTAAAGCTTGCTTAGATTAGCTACATTAGAATCTGTATTAAAATAAAGGCTACAATGGTGGCTATCTATTAAGCAAATGGGGTCACAGATTAATCCCCAGAAACAATCTTCAAACAGGGGGGGTTGATAAAAAAGTTTACCAGCTGATGCATAGTTAAGATGCACCTGGTACACATTTTAGTGACAAGTAGTCATTTGGAAGACACTCTACCATCCTCCTGTATTTTCCTCATAGAGTCTAAGTCCAAGCTGAGCCCCATTAAAATGCTATTTCATTCTCATTTACATTTTCATACACAGTCATTTCCCCCTTTGTTAGACTCCCTGAGTTTGCTTTTATGAATTTTTTAGAATATCTCATGGTATAAAACTTCTACCAGTTATCATGGAATTTCCAGGTCAGATGGTTTTCCTCCTACCAAAAATTAAGTAAAGAAAATAAAAAAGAATCTTTTCTTATTCCATTCTACCATGCTTACCAAATTCTGACATTTCTAGCCACCATTTATCTTCATTTTTTCTCATATTTACAACCTTCAGAGATACATATGAATCAGTCCTTAATAAGTTTCTCTCAGCTAATGTGTTTAGTTCTTTTCATTTCACCACACTATTTATTTTAAATTTAAATTTTTTATTGAAGTATAGTCGATTTACAATGTTTTGCTAGTTTCAGGTGTACAGCAAAGTGATTCAGTTATATATATATATTATTTTTCAGATTCTTTTCCATTATAGGTTATTACAAGATACTGAATATAGTTCCCTGTGCTATACAGTAAGTCTTCATTGTTTATCAAGTTTATGTATAGTAGTGTGTATCTGTTAATGCCAAACTCTTAATTTATCCCTGCCCCCGCTTTCCCCTTTGGTAACCATAAGCTTGTTTTCTGTGTCTATGAGTCTGTTTCTGTTTATCACACTATTTAAACCTAGCATCCTTTAAACTACTCCTGTGTTCCTCTCTGAATTTTTTCTTTCTCTTCAACTTTCTGGCACTTGTGTTTAACACTATAAAGGAAAACTAGTAGAACATGTCTTTAAGAACAATTTTGGACTGAATGCTTAAATGTAGCTTCCGGAAATACAGATTTAAGTGCAATATTTCAGATGTGGTCTAATAGGCCATGTGAAATGACAAGAGTGCTTTCCTGATTGTTGAAACATATGTTCTGATACTCAGCACAATTGGGTGCCAGAGTTTTCCTGATTCTCTCTTTCTTCTGTCCCAGGTTCTCTTTGACCTATTCTGTGGCTACATATCCTTATGTTAAATCCTCATTCCTCAAACATATAATCTGCATTTTCAATGCTTGCCTCTTTCTCATGCTTTTTCTCCTATTTTTACACTTTCTTCAGCTCTCTTTATTAGGTCTCTAAAACCTTTTTTTTAAAAAACAGCCCTGTTTTTATGTGAATTTAAGTACAGCCACATATTGTTTTTTTAAACCATATGGTTTACCACTAATTTCCCAAAGTTGCAATAAACTCTCAAAAGATAAAAAAGTGGTCTCATATATACAACGGGACTCAAATTTAGACTTTTGGCATTGTTCCCAAGAGGAGACACTCCCAGAGAGTCAGTCGTGACAAGAGTGGTATGCTCAGTTTGCAAAAATCTATCAAGCTATACACTGAGGAGATTTCTACCTTTCTGTATGTGTTTTATACTTCAATAAAAATTTAAATAACAAAAAAAAAAACAAAACAAACTCTGTATTTGTTAAGATAAGATTTCGCCAGATATCTTACTAATCCTGGCATTGCTAAGATTGAGATTTTCATGCATTCTCTGAGACCTGGATAGGAGATAATCTAGATATCTCATGTGCATTTAAATGAAAATAACATACCTAAATTAAGAGGTAGTATTTGGAATTTCATAATAGGACATGTTTTCTATATCTTTGTGTCTTTGCTTCTTGATATACCCATCTTTCAAGCAAAGCGGTGGTATCTCTTTTCAAAAAGCCAGAAGACCTTTAAATTAGGGCTCCTCAGAAATCTGACATCTTTATGGTTTCTTTAAATGATGCTGCAATAAATGTAACATATTTTTACATAGGTTAGATAGAGATTATTTGCTAATCCATCTAATTATGAGTGAGTATTATGCCAAATTGGGATTTCTGGTTTAAGAGGGAGTTTGAGATGGTACATTTCGATATTAATGACGCAAAAGTCATTTTAAAATTGCTGTATAAAGTGGCATGTTAATGATAAAATTCTACTCATGTTCCTTATACCGAAGTAGTATGACTTATATATCACAAAAATTACAGAGAAAAACCCTTGGAAAAGTCAGTTAAGAAACTTCCATTAAAGTTCACTCTGGTCTCATTGAAACCCATGTCTTCAGTAACCTTCACAGCTATTTGCCCATAATTCCCTAATTTGTATTTCTAGTCCAGACCTGTCCTCTAGGCTCCAGGCTATATGTGAATTTGACAGCACCACTTGCATGTCTCATATACACCTCACCTTCTACATGTTCAAAGCTGAACACGAGGTCACGCTCCCAGCTGTGGTCCTCCTCCAGTGTTCTGCACGTCAGTGCTCGGGGGATAACACTGCCATCTACTAGGTTGTCCAAGACAGAAGCCTAGTAGTTATCCGTGGCATCTTCCCCACCCCCCCACCCCATCTATCTACTCCATCACTCCATTCTGATGTAGTGTATCTCCTAATTAGTAAATCTGTCCACTTCTCTTCATGGTCACTGTCATCCATTTAAGCCAAAGCCATCATCATTTCTTCTTTATTGATTGGGTGACTAACCATCCAGGTTTGCTCAGGACTAAGAGGGGTCCCAAGATGTGGGATTTTCAGTTTTAAAAAGGATCAGTTCTAGTCAAAGACAGATGAATTGGTCATCCTAATTATCAGTGGTATCTCCCTGATTCCACTTTTGCCTCCCTCCAATCCTTATCCACACTGAAGCCAGGGTGATTTATTTAAAATAAATATTAAAAATATGATGTATCACTTCATACCTGTTAAAATGTTTAAAATTAATAAGACTGACCATACTAAGTGTTGGTGAGGATATGAAGGCACTAGAACTCTTATATACTGTTTATGGGAATGTAAAATGTACTTTTGAGTAAAGAAGTGTATTTTGGAATGTAAAACCACATTGGAGAATGGTTGGGCAGTTTCTTAAAAAGTAAACTTATACTTACCACCCACGCTTACATTTATCCAAGGAAATATATGTCCACAAAAGACTTTTATATTCGTAGAAGCTTTATTCAGGATGGCCCAAAAGTAAGAACAACACAAATGTCCACCAACAGATTAATGCGTAAACAAATTGAGATATATCCAAAGAATGGAATACTACTCAACAACAACAACAACAAAGACACATTACTGATACCTGCAACAACATGGATGAATCTCAAAAACATGCCAGTGAAAAAAGCCAGACATAAAAGAGTACATACAGTAAAATTCCATTTACATAAAATTGTAGAATAGGCAAAAATAATATATATAATGAGAAAAGGCTGATTAGTGGCTGCCTAGGCCTGGGGAGGTATCACTGAGACTAGAAAGGGGCATGAGACAACTTTCTGGGCTCATAGAAATATTTATATCTTGATTTTTGTAGTGGTTACAAGCATATATACATTTGTCAAAGCTCATCAACTGTATACTTAGAGTGGGTACATTTTTTTTACTGGGGTATAATTGCTTTACCATGGTGTGTTAGTTTCTGCTTTACAACAAAGTGAACCAGCCATACATATACATATGTCCCCATATCTCTTCCCTCTTGCGTCTCCCTCCCTCCCGCCCTCCCTATCCCACCCCTCCAGGCGGTCACAAAGCACCGAGCTGATCTCCCTGAGAGTGGGTACATTTTATTGTATGTAAATTATACTTTGGGATTTTAAAAAATATAAGTAAATTTAAAAAAAAAAACCTGCAAATCTGATCATGTCACCCTCCTGTTTAAAATACTTCAAAGGCGTCCTATTACTTTCAGAATAAACACCAAAATCTTAACATCTGGCCCTGCCTGCCTCCCTGATCCCACTCATACCACTGCCCCCATACTTTCTGTGACCCCGACCCGCAGACCTTTCCTTTCTTTTCTTGGCTCCTCCAGAGCTCTACCACAGGGCCCTTGTACATACTTTTCTTTCTGCCTGGTGTGCTTCCACTACCCACTTCTTTACAGCTAGTTAACACCTACTCATCCTTCAAATAGAAACTCAAATGCCACTTCCTCTAGGGAGCCATCTCTGATACCCATATTGCATCAGGTCTGCCTATGATACACTCTAATTGCATCTTCTATGCAATAGAAGTGCCTTTATAGCACTTATTGCAATTTGTAATTGTATATTTGTGAGATATTTTGACTGTTTGCCTTCCCAGAAGACTTCCTTCCTTCCTTCCTCCCTCCCTCCCTTCCTTTCTTATTTTTAATACTAAGTGAATTTTTTAAAAAAATAGACACCTCGCCATTTTATTTTATTCTTGGCTGCACCTCGTGGCATGCAGGATCTTAGTTCCTCACCAGGGATCGAACCCTTGCCCCCTGAAGTGGAAGCACAGAGTCTTAACCACTGGACCGCCAGGGAAGTCCCCCAGTAAACTTTAAACACCACGAGGTTAAGACTGTTTTACCCACTAATATATCCTCACACTTTACACAGTTCTGGGCTTAGAGTAGGACTAATAACTCAATCAATATTTGCCAAATGATTGAATGCTCAATTGCAAATGATAACTAACAATCACTCTTACATTACAGTAGAATAGTATCTCAATCAATCGGTCTATGCAGTTTTATTATTTAAATTCAAATTAATTAGTAAAGCATTTCAACTTACAAAGATTTTACACCTATGTAAGCCTCACATTGATATTTTGTCACCAAAGCCAGGCAAGTCATTTGGCTATCCAGTTGTTCTATAGGTGTCCAGAAAATTGAAAATTTATAAAAACCAACCATAGGATAGAACTCAAAAAATCATATTATTTTTATATTGTTAGTCATTTTTGGAACTTGGATTGTTAAATAAAAAATCTATTTCTACTAGCGTAATATATTGATGTTTGTCTTGCCAATATAATTTAAGATGCAGCTTACTTGATAACAACTGAAATGTGTTCTTACACATTTTATAATAAAACACACTTTTGAATAAAGAGGAAATATCAAAGTCATTATATAACTACCTCAACAGAATTATTATGTTATGTTAGGAATCCATCTGATAAAAGCTTTTAATGACACCGAACCTGGGTAACCTTTTAAACACATTAGAGTTAGTAGTTATATTTCCTCATGAACCTTTCTTTATGTTTTACTGTAAGCTATCCTCAGGAGAACAGAACACTTTTCTTTTGGGGTTTGCAAACTATCAGGGTAATGAAAACTAAGATATTTTGAACTAGTAAGAAAAGGATGTGATCTCAAATCTTTTGGACATGTGAGTTATCCCGCTACTTATTCTACAAAACAGAATAAAAATCACCACCTCTGCTCTGTGTGATGGTGGTTAACCATAATCTCTTGTCAAAATACTTAACATGGCAAAAATAAATTCACCCTGAGTTGGTGAAAGTGGATCCTGTTTTTGTTGAATTAATGTTGGCCAGTAAGTTATTTATGATTAGTGGGATTTACTTCTAACAAAAATATTGCCACTGCATAGTTATGGTTCTTTTTTTCTCAGAAAACAACAACAACAACAACAAAATAACAAGCAATAATCCATGTTTCCTTTTTTTAAATCTTAGCTGTCAGAAAACTAGAGCCTAATTCAAGACTCAAGTTTTTTGCTCTTTTCAGGTACTGGGAAGCTTTTCCTATGTTATACCCCATGTTAAAAATCCTTTCTCCAATTCTTTGATAGACATGATAAACTTCTATAAAATAATCTATTATTGACTTTAAAATATTAAATAGCTAACTTATAGACTTTTGAATATTTGCAAGTCATCAATGACCTGATCTCTTAAGGTCGACTGGAGGACAGGGACTGCCTTCCTGGCTGTTGTATCTGTACACACCACAAGGCCGACCAAACACATTCCTTGATTAGCGTAAGGGCTCAATAAATATTAGTCCCCAAATGAGCAAAATTATATAAGAAGATTCTGAAGTAATTTTATAATCTATCTTCTAGTTGTAGCCAAAATAAACCATCATTCATACTACATTCATGCTTTCTGATTTAGCTAATAAATCCAGGTGGAACCTGAATTTTTTAAATGAGAGGGTAGTTGATCCCAACAGAAGGAAAACAAAAATGATTTTCAGAACTGTCAAATTAACGTCTTTACTGTGACTGAGTCTGGAATCAAAAAGACCTGTTGTAGTGAACGGGAAGATGTTATGCATTCTGAAACCAAGACTACGTCATCCTGCCTGCTGAACTTCAAAATCAAGCAGGCATGTTACAGCAACAGCATTTACCTGATTTGTATTCAGTGAACTGTTTGAAGTGCCTTTGATAAAAATTGTCGATGATCACAAATATCGGAATACAGAATGTTCATATGCCTGGTGTCTCTTGAATTCCTGCAACTTGGGTCCATATGGATTCTAACTCCACTGGTAGGACTCATAAGTGGCCAAATGCCCTTTGTGCTTGTACTGGCAATTGTCAGTAATTGCCTACTTTTACTCATTTCTCATAATTACTTGCTTAATTTTAGTGTAACTTAAGTTTATGGAATTATTAATACATATGCTTAACTCATCAATCAGCCATAGATTCCCACTCTCCTCCACCCCTCCCACCCCATTTTTAGTTCTAACCTAAGAACCAAAACCTTTCTTCCAAATACACACACAGAATAAAGCCATTTCCATCAGACCTGGAAAATCTTAGACACAGAATTGAATCTTGGTACTTACTCACTCCTATGGGTTAGTAGTCAGGCATGAATTATGGAAAGCAAGAACCTATTCTCCCATTTTTCAAACATTTTCAGGGAGAGATGAATTTTCAGATTCCAAAATTATATGACAGTGAAGTCAGGATGACGAGTCTCTCTCGCTCTCTCTCTCTCTGAGTGTTAATTATTCATTGAAAAGCTTTTTAAAGATACAGTTCAATATTTCTTTACTGACTCACTGTTAATAAAATTACAAGTAGTAATTGGAGTCCTCAATTCCTTATAATGGCACTTAACATTTGTTATAATCCTAAATCACCTTTAAAGTGATATAAACAATTTTCTGAAAATGTTAAAGTCCACTATTCCTTGTACATTAGCTACCATTGCTACCAACCATTAGCAGGATTTACCCAATCATTTTTTCTGTATTCGTGCATCAATTGATATTGATCTATCCACGTTCTTTTTTCTTTTTATTGTGATAATGAGATCTATTCTCTTGACAGATATTTAAGTGTACAATACAATAGGCACAGTGTTGTACAGCAATCCGTAGAACGTATACATCTTGCAAAGCTGACGCTTTATACCCTTTGATCAGCAACTCTCCAATTTCTCCCTCCCTCCCCGCCACTCCAGCCCTGTCAACCACTGCTTCATTCTTCACTTCTTTGAGTTTGACTATTTTAGGTACTTTCTCACCTCGATATCTGCACAGTTTAGGCAAGGATAGCACATAGGGTTTTTTTTAAAGCAGTGATATTTGGTCTGGAATTTGAAGCTGACGTGTGTCCTATACTGTCCTGGTTTTCCCACATGTTTAGCTAGTACACCTGAGAGAAACTATATAGAAAACAGCCAAGTTTGATGACAGAGGAGTCCTCACGTATAGCAAGTCTAAAATTTCATTAAACAGTGTTTGGGATGCTGCTAATGTTATTACTGTAATACAAACATCAAAGAAAATCAGATCACACACTCAGGGAAATCGTTCCCTGCTGGAAATCCTGTTAGCTGACTTCAATTATGCTGTGCTTTCCTCCTTCAGAAGGCTGTGTCAGCCCCATTAGCTGCTCTCTAAATCGCCTGCTTCATCAAAGTGCACACATTTGAAACTCATCAAATTAAGTAAAATAAAATTTGAATCGTGTGCTTGTTTGGGTTCACATTGTAGCAATATCAAAATTATTCTGATTGCTAGAAGTGTATCTATGGACAGTGGTTAAGAAGATAAATAAGTAAGGTTGAATCAGAATTAGAAAGAGAGCCCTTCTGGTGCGAAGCTTATAGGCTCCAAAGTAGAGCTTTCTTTCAGGATTAACATCTATTTTTTTAAGTACAATTCAAGATTTGTTAAATTCCCTCCATCATATTCCTGAAAGGAAAACATAAAAATATAATACCTGTATCATTTTTTGTTTTCACTTTTATTATGAAAAATGTTAAACATATTGAAAAGTAGAGAGACCAGCAAATAAACATATACCAATCACCTTTAAAAAATAATTTTTACCATGTGGGCATATTTGATTCATAAATTTAAAGTATTTTGAAGCAAGTTATAGATATCATGACACTTCATCCTTAAACACTTCAATATGCATCCCTGAAAAAAAACAGGATATTTTCCTAAAATCCACAATTTCATTATCACACCTTACAAAAGTACTTATTCCTTAATAACATTTAATTTCCAGCTTCCCTCAGTTCTCCCAAAGAAGCCTTTCAGAGGTGGTTTATTCAAACCAGGAAATGCACTTGCTTTTAAATATCACCAGTCCAACTTTGAATTTAAATGTACTTGTGGATGTCTTTGAAAATTTTAAGGATACATTTATAACTTTCAATTATATTTAAAATGAGCCAAAGAAAGAAATTCACCACATTATATTTCAGGCATTCTCAGGTTGGCTTTATCAAACATTTCTAAGCATTCAGTTCAAAATGTTTTTGCCCTTTTTGTTTTACTCTCTACGAAACTGTTATAAGATGCCAAAGATGAGCAGAAATTGAGAAAACTTTCTATCTCAAAAATAATGACAGAAGTTTAGAAACAAATGCTAAGAGAAAGACGACTTGAAAGTTAAAACATAATTATCAACCCATATCCCTCTAATGCATGAGAGTCCAAGATGTTGATCATGGAAGTAATTGAATAATTCAGTTAAGTCTTGTGTAGATCCTATTAATTTCATAAGCAGGCATAGAAAGGAGCTATTAGTGACACAGTCAGCAGACTTTGCTCTATTCCACTGTATTCCAGTTTTCAGGAATGCCCAACCAGTAGGTGGTACCTCAGACCTGTGGGGCACATGTGTATGCATCTTGCCAGCTGCAGTTGGGCAGGGAGAAATTGGGTGCGTCACCCAACAGGCTCTTCCCAGTGGGCTCACAGCATGAAAACATGGATAGCTTATTTGCCCTCAATTCACTGCAGCATGCCCGTCACTAGTGTGGAGTATCCAATCAAGGCAGGCCTAGGAACTTGTTACGCAAGTGAGAATGTTTCCTGTCCACAGCAGCTAATTCTTCATCATTGATCCATCAGGTGTGTCACTAGCTTTGTTTCCCTCAAGTATGTAGGTAACCAGGTTTTGCAAATGACACTAACAAGAGTATTAAAATTGTGGTTTTAGCTAGTAAGATATTTTATCATTTTGTGACATTCAGTAATAATACAGACTATAATTCAGAAAAGGCAGGACTTATTGTTGGCTTGCATAAGATAAATATTTTCTCAAGAAAAATTATTTGAGCTTTAAAATGCTCTTAAATAAGGTTATCCTTCTTCTGGTATCATCCTGTGAGATGGTAGAGCAATGATTTCTAACTATGAGTTCCAAGTAATATTTCAGTAAGTCCAGAAAAAAAGCGAGAAAAATAGGGCAATATTGTGAGTTTTTAAAATGAAGTTAAATTTACTAAAATTAAAGAACCAGCCTCTTGTCTGAGATTGTCTTCTCACTGTATGTGTGTGTATGTGTTGATGTTAAATTTTTTCTTCTTTCATGAGATGATAGTTGAAAATAGCATTTTAATGTCCAAAATTTAAAATTCATAAACCCATGGAATTGTCATATTTTAAAAGTTTGTGTTTGGTTATCTATTGTTGTATAACAAACAACAATCATTTATTTTCTCATGATTTTGTGACTTGGGTAGGACTTGGTGGGAAGATCTTTTCTCTGCTCCAGTTACAGCTAAGTGGCCCACCTAGGGCTGGAGGATCCACTCCCAAGAAGGTTTACTGCAATGATGGGTGCTGGCTGCCGGCTGGGATCTCAGGTCCGGGGCTGCGGGACTGCCACTCCTCTAGACAGAGTGGTTAGCATGGACATGTGACAGAATTCTGGCCAAAGAGTTACAAGGGGAAGCCTATGGGGGTGAGGTGAGGTGGACCTTCAGGAAGAGTTTATTCATTCCCAAAAGATAGTTTTTTGTTTTGCTGGATTTGCCATATCTCCAAGTGATGCTTTAAAACTGCAACAGCTGTCATAAAACCAGGAGGGAAATCAGCCTGAAAATGAAGCCAACACACTGAGGTTGGCAGCATATAAAGATGGAAAGAACTTGGGTCCTTGATAGTGTTATTGGGCTGCTTGGATGAACTATCCTGGGAGCCACTCTATCTAGGAGCCAATTATGTGGAACAAATTTTCTTTTTTAAAATAATTAATTTTTATTTTTGGCTGTGTTGGGCTTTCTATAGTTGCGTTGAGCAGAGGCTACTCTTCGTTGTGGTGTGCAGGCTTCTCATTGCAGTGGCTTCTCTTGTGGAGCTGGGGCTCCAGGCACACGGGCTTCAGTAGTTGTGGCTCGCGGGCTCAGTAGTTGTGACACACGGGCTTAGTTGCTCCGTGGTATGTGGGATCTTCCTGGACCAGGACTCGAAACCGTATCCCCTACACTGGCAGGTGGATTCTTAACCACTGCACCACCAGGGATGTCCAAATTTTCTTCAGTCTTTAAACTTGTAGGGTCAGGGTTTGTTTTCTTTTACTTACAGCCAAAAACATTTCAACTGATAATCTATGTTTTGTTGCTTAAGTCAACACCTGCCTATAACACAAGAAAATAAAGCAAAGAAATATCAAATGTCTAGAATGAGGATAATTTTACAATACTGAGTAACAGGAACAAACTAACATATGAGACATGTTCCAAAGAGTGGATCCATACATATATCCATATCCATATATATATATACATATATATATATATATAGGTATAACTGATTGACTTTGCTGTACAACAGAAACTAACACAACATTGTAAATCAACTATATTCCAATAAAAAAATTTTAAAAACCCTATATTTCCAGTTTAAAAACAAAAGTTGATCCTTGTTAACCATACTAGATAGTTTGGGATCATATACTTTTTAATTTCTTTGAATCCTTCTATTTGGTCTAGAAGAAATCCTCACTTTAATGCTAGAATATCTTTAACATCTAAGAGTCTCTAGCCTAAATTTTTAACAGAGAGCTGGCCTCAAGCTCAAAGCGATAGGCAGACAATGGAATTTAGCTAGAATTTAATAATATTTTGCTTCAGTTGCTTTGTTGAATTTACTTTTATGGTTACATTCTATTAATGGTAAATGATACTGTTTTTCTATTTATTATAATAACATAGTTTCCATATTTTAAGTAAAATGATTTAATTTAAAGATAAATGTTAAGTAAACATTAGTGCAGTTGGGGCATGGATATGGTAAAAATTATGAAGGTGGCCTAGGGACAGCTGAAGTTTGGGGAACACCAGCCTAGGATGTTTGAGAAACTCCTGGGGTAAAAAAGGTGAAGCAGCCCTGCATATACCATAGTTGCCTGGCTGGAATGTATTTTCTATTGACTATTTACTAGGATCTCTTTCATACTTCATCTCAGATGAATTTTCCAAGATGAATTATCTCTGAATATGGCATTTCTAACTTACCCACTATACTTCCACAGTTGCATCCTTGTCCTGGTTTTACTGGATCATTTATTCCCTGAGTTTTGTTGCCTCCATGACAAAGGATTGAAGTGTCATGCTCTTGCTTGGACTTTTTTTTTTTTTCATCAGCACCTTCCTTTGCCACATACTTCTACCCTCCACCCAGTTCAAGCACTGATTAATTCCAGACCTTTATTAATTCTAATCCCTTTAAAAGGAGTGTGTCCCTCTGCTTTAACTTTACCCACCAAAGTCCTGTCCATCCTTCAACGACCAGCTCAAAGACCAATTTCTCCATGAAGATGTCCCATATCTCACTGCAGTAAGAATTAATCTCTTTTACTGTAACACTCTTTGAAAGCTCACAACCTGCTTTGTGGATTGAGTAGCTAGGGAGCTCCTTGAAATGAGGAATTTGTCTCAATTATCTTTGTCTAATCAGTAAATACCTAAAAAGTATTTACTAAATTTATTGAACCAGAATAGAATCATATTTTAAATTAGTTGGAAATAATCTTGTGATTATTTTTATTTTATAATGCTATTTTGTCATTTTTGCAATAATGTCTACTTTATGTTTTCTCCAAAAAGAGGTCAAAGAATCTCAGTCACAGAAAGAATCTTGAGGCATTATATCACAATAAAAGGATATCATTGTGACTATCCAAGTACAAATTTGTTCCTCTTTGGAAGCCATCCAGAAATGTTGAGTTATTTCCCCTAGAAACCCATTCCAATTTTCTGCGTCTTTTATTCACAGGAAGTTTTTCCTCACACTGAACCGTAACCATACCAAGTTTCAGCTTAATTTGTTTCTTACTGTTCTAGTCTCATAGTCTCTGTAAAAAACAGCTGGTCACCATCCATTTCATTTACTCCCAACACAATCAAAAGTCTACAGCTCTAAATATCCTTTAGAACAGCGGTCCCCAACCTTTTTGGCACCAGGGACCGGTTTCCTGGAAGACAGTTTTTCCACGGTCGGTGGGGGGCTTGGGGTGGGGAAGGGGGATGGTCCAGGCGGTAATGCGAGTGATGGGGGGCAGCAGGTGAAGCTTCGCTCACTGGCCGCTCACCTCGTGCTGTGCGTCCCGGTACCGGCCCACGGCCCGGGGGTTGGGGACCTCTGCTTTAGAAAGCACACACAAATTTTCCTTTTTTTAAAATTAATTAATTAATTAATTAATTTTATTTTCTGCAGTACGTGGGCCTCTCACTGTTGTGGCCTCTCCCGTTGCAGAGCGCAGGCAACGGACGCGCAGGCTCAGCGGCCATGGCTCACGGGCCCAGCCGCTCCGCGGCATGTGGGATCTTCCCAGACCGGGGCACGAACCCATGTCCCCTGCATCGGCAGGCGGACTCTCAACCACTTCGCCATCAGGGAAGCCCCAAAATTTCCTGTTTAATCAAGAGTCAGTAGACATCCCAGACTAGCAGGGTGAGTTAAGTTTCTTTTCTTTTTTCTTTTTTTTTAATGATGAGCATGGTAAATTCCTTTAAACAGAGAGTTCCTAAGACTACCATTGAGAGGGCAGTATCTTTCAGAGGAGAAATTTGAAGAGACTATTATACTATATTTGAAGAAGGAAGTGAATCAAAGTTAGTTTGAAGAAAAAAACTGTGTCAAATTAATGAATTCAAGGAAATGTTCACAGGGCACCAATATGATGTGAAAAAACAGAGGTTAAGGGAGAAACTGCAGGAAGTTTACATTCTCCTGACCCCAGAAGCGAAGTGATCCAAGTACTCAGCTGAAGTTTGGCCAAAGGAGAAGAGGATCCATTTGAAGGTTAACTGAGCTTGCATTATTCCTGGGCACCCTACCATCAGGTCCGACTCCCCACAGTGATGACATTTATAATGAGAAAAAATGCATGCAAATTAGTGAATAGTAATTAGAGATGGAGCCATACATAGTCTGCTTTGGTGAATGACTTTGGGAGGAGTTGGGAGGGAGAAGAGATAAAATATGAGGTCAACAGAAAAGGGATCAGAGTTGTATACAAAACAGTTAAAGTGAGAACGTACTCTCAGGAGAACATGGGGAAAGCGCTCACATGTTATTGCTCTCACTGACTAGTTGAAACCAGCGTAGGTAATAAAGGATATAGTTGCATATCTATTTTCTCTCTTCTAACCATTGGCATCACTAACTGGAATGAACTTAGAAAAGTGGGGAAGCTCTGTCTCCTGATGACCACTGTAATTTAATTTGGGTTTAATGCAATTGAAACAATTGGCAGTTTAGATCACTTTGCCTGCCCAGGAAAGTTGGAACCTCCTAGAGAGAGAACAGAGGAAGTAGAAATGAGAGTCAAAACACATGAGTCATAGAAAAGTGTACTGATAAGAGGAAATAAGAATGTGATCTGTGGTTTGCTGATAGCGTTACAGAGTTGAACAGGCTTCAAAAATTTATTGAACTGATTTTTTGAATGTGCTTCAGATTTTACCTAAACATTGTAAGTAAACAATTATTGTGTGTTTATTCAATACCCTAAAATATTTATTGAGCACATCTCATTAGAAGAATTAACAGATGCAAAGCTCTTAGAACAGCGCCTGGCGCACCCATTCATTAGTCTTGGTAGCTCTTGCTCAAGGTAATGCATTCGGCTAGATACTATGGGATGTAGACAGAGGGCAAGATGTGGTCCTGAGTTCTTGGAGATTTAAATCTAAGGGCTCCGTGGAAGGCAATTCTATTGATATAACTTCTGTAGTCATACACTCTACTACAGGAGTCCCCAAAGCATTGAGCTTGACATCTGTGCATTTTCTCCCCATCATCCATCACCCTGAAAGTTAAGAGACTTTCCTAAGAGGCAGGAAATCACAGGCTACAACCATCCGCATCCTCTTCCTCAGCAATTTTACAACCACCCTTCTCCAGACACACACACACACACACACACACACACACACACACAGAGCCCTCCAGGCTGTTGTTAATTATAAGAATTTGGAAAGGTAAAAGTTTTTTGTCTAGATTTGTACTTATTTTTTTGTACAATACTCAAATTATGTAAATATAATAGTTAGGGAAAATAATTAAAATTGCTAGGCAGCCTCAATGACAGTCTAACTTTCTCATATACTTTTAATTCTCAAGGGATAGCATGGAAGTCACTTCCCTCATTAAGATGGACCCCAGTTTTTCCAGGATGGCTAAGGTGGATAATCTGAGAGGCTACTCGCAATCATATGCTGTGTACTAAAAATCTTGACTTCTTGGGCTAAAGGATTTAGGAATTCAGTTAGTTTATGGCTTTAAAACTTACTTGATATAAAGAGATTACTTTTTAATGTGTAGTATACACAGACTGAAATAATTTTTGTTAGCCACAATCCTAACTATAATATAGGAGGCACCCAGCCTGAGTACTAACTCACAACAATACCTGAAGGATATTTGTATCTATAATTGAGCCCTATATGAGAATTACAAAATGACTGTTGAGAATGAATGAACTCAGACTCTGGGGTAAGAACCAGACACCTTTGACCATATAGTTAACTTGGACTCAAATATTTGCAATGATATGAATACCATACAGTGGGTGTCTATAGTCTGGGTTCCTTTGAAAGCAGAGCCTGAGACAAGAACTCTGGTCTAGGTGGTTTATTTGGGAAGAGATCTCAGGAAACAGGAGTGAGGATCAAGAGAATAAGACAAGGAAAAAGGAAAACCCAATATAGATAGCATGTTGTAGAGGTCACTGCTACGAGCTACAAGAGACTTGATTCCACTGGGAAGCCTGCAGAGTGTCTTCCGGAATTTTCCACTTGAAGACAGGAGACTGGAACATTTATTCACCTTCTGTGTCCCATATTGCTTGAGGGTTGCATGTAGGGCCGCCAATGCCCCCACCCTCTGGGGCTTGTACTTGCATGAGGGCAGAGGATGTCACCTCCAAGGGACAAGGCCCCGGGGCAGAACATGACAGGGAGAGTAAGTGAACTGTCTGCCGAAGCTGCTGCTTGACATCAGAAGTGGGTCAAGGGGATGTGACACAAGCATGGAAAGGTCTGCAAGCAGCTGGTGGTACCTCCTTACTCAGCAGTGGGTGGTAGCCACTAGACACCAGAGCTAAGAGTAGAGCTCTCCTTATCTGGAGTGTGTTCCTTTTCTTCAGATGTCCCACAGTATCCACAATGAGCTATCCTCTACTTCAGACCTCTGCTCACAGCCTCTGCTTATGACTTCTCAAAATGAAGTCTTTGAGTTCTGACTTTTTGTTAACTAAAGAAGTCTTTAGCTTCTTTCAAAGTGCTCTGTAAAATGCTAGTTTCCTACTTCAATAATGGCTGAATAATGTGCAGGACTCCATATCTATCTCTCTAATCTGAGACTCTCCCCTGACAATGTGTCAGCTGTATTCTTTTTGCTGCAATCAGCATACTCCATGCCCTGGAATTGCAGCTATACAGGGAAGGGGTTTTATATTCCTTCATGCAAGAAGGTTTACTTTCTTGTGGGGATCCAAGCTGCGAATAGATTTAATTCCTTGGGAAGCACCAGAACAATGCTTTATACCCTGATAAAATACAACCCAAGGGTGAGACTAGTTAACTATATCACGTCCATCACTGTATGGGCTACAGTTGCATAAAAGCTAAAGTGAACAAATTTCTAGTAGCAAAGACATCTATGAACCTCATAAGATTTATATAATTAACACCATCCTTTGACTAATTATCTTGAACTAAGACCCAGAACTTTCCTTTTTAGACAATGTCAAGTCCATTGGTTCTCACTGTAGACAGTTTTGCTCCCCTCTCCAACAGGCAATTTAACAATGACTGGAGACATTTTTGGTTGTCTTGACTTTGTGGGGAGGCAACTGACATCTGGTGTGTAGAGGCCAGGAATGCTGCTACAGGGAAGGAAAAAGTAATTTTCCTTCTATCCTTCTAGGTTCTCTCTAGGGCCCCTATACCACAAGGCAGACTAACACGAGAAATACAATTTATTAACATGTATATTTCATGTATATATGGAAAATACCCAGGAAAAAAATGAGTAACTTTCAGAGGTAGCTTAAATTCAGGCTTAAATTCTATCTTCAGCAAAAGACAAAAGAGAGAGAAGGGTGTGGGGGAGGACTGTTATGGGGGATGACCAGGAAACTAGGGTAAATAAGAGTAAGGTTTGTTTGATTTAAGTCTGTGCCTTTTCCATTGACAAGAGTTTCTTGTGATTTATCACAAGAAAGGGAGACACCTTACCCTTAATAAAAAGGTAATCTACTCTGTGTTCATAGTTTCTCCTGTGTCTGCTGTCTCTCAAAATAATTCTTATGCCAAGGAACATATTTTGGAGTGGCTGTTTTCTTCTTCCCTGCTAACATTCTACAATTCACAGGACATCACCCACAACAAAGAATGGTCAAGTCCAAAATGTCAATTTGCTGAAATTGAGAAACCTCAATCTAGAAACATTGAAATTTTACTTCTATTGATTTTTGGAAGATTAACACAAACATCCTTTGTGACTTAATGCAAATCATTTCACCTTTCCTGGCCTGGGTTTTTTCAAGTTGGTGAGAACGTTGTACTAGATGAGCTCTAAGGTCACCCCCAATTCTGACATTATATGATGCTATGAATCTGCTCCTTTCATTCTACTCTAGTCTCCCTAAGTCCTGACATTCTAAGATTAACCTGTTATTGGAAAAGCTGAATGTAAATAAGAATCGATTGTTTAACGTTTACTCTCAGCCGTAGAAAATTAATTATTGAGTTGCTGTTGAGACGGCAGTATTACTGATTTAACTCTGTTGTGTGATGAATTTTAAAATATGTAAAAGATTAAAGTCACAGCACATTTAAGACGAGTAAGATAATTTTTACTTTCCTAACCTAACCTTGTTACCTTTTAGCTGTGTGTATCAGTGGCTCTGTGGGTGGTCCCAAGACTTAGATTCTTAATATATTTTGGATATTAACCTCTTATCAGGCATATGGTTTGAAAATATTTTTTCCCATTCCACAGGTGTTTTTTTTTGTTGTTGTTGTTTTTTTACTTTGTTGATGGTTTCTTTTCTTGTGCAGAAGTTTTTTAGTTTGATGTAGTCTCACTTGTTTAATTTTGATTTTGTTACTTATGCTTTAGGTGTCATATCCAAAAAAATCATTTCCAAGGCTTATGTCAAGGAGTTTATTCCTGTGATTTTTTCTAGGAGTTTCATGGTTTCAGGTCTTATATTTAAATCTTTAATCCATTTTGAGTTTAATTTCTGTGAATGTTGTAAGACAGGGGTCCACTTTCATTCTTTTACATGTGAATATCCAATTATCCCAGCACTATTTATTGAAGAGATTGTCTTTTCTCCATTAAGTGTTCTTGGATCCCTGTCAAATATGTTAACTGTATATGATTTGGTTTATTTCTGGGCTCTTGATGCTGTTCCATTGGTTTCTTTGTCTGTTTTTATGCCAGTACCATACTGTTTTGATGACTGTATCTTTATAGTATAGCTTGAAATCAGGGAATGTGATACCTCCTTCTTTCTTCTTTCTCAGGATTTCTGTGGCTACTCAGGGTCTTTGTGGTCTTTTGTATTTCCACATAAATTTTAGGACTGCTTTTTCACTTCTGTAAAAAATACCATTGGAATCTTTATAGAGATGGCATTGAATCTTTGGATGACTTTTGGTAATATTGACATTTTAACAATATTAATTCTTCCAATCCATGAACAAGATACTTTCCATTTATTTGTGTTGTTGATTTCCTTCTTCAATGTCTTGTAATTTTCAGAGCAGAGATCTTTCACCTCTTTGGTTAAATATATAACTACGTTTTTTTTTTTTTTGATGCTATGGTAAATGGTATTGATTTCTTAAAATTTCTTTTTCAGAACATGCATTGTTAGTGTAAAGAATTGCTACTGATTTTTGTATGTTAATTTTGTATCCTGCAACTTTAATGAATTAATTGATTAAATCTAACAGTTTTTTGGTTGAGTTTAGGTTTTTCTGTATATAAAATCATGTCATCTGCAAATGTAGTCAGTTTTACTTTTTCCTTTCCAATTCTGATACCTTTTATTTCTTTTTCTTGCCTTATTGCTTTAGCTAGGACTTTCAGTCCTATATTGAATAGGATTGGTGTGAGTAGGCACCCTTGTCTTATTCCTGATCTTAAGATTGAAAAACTTTCAATCTTTCACTATTGAGTATGATGTTAGCTACGGGCTTGTCATATATGGCCTTTATCATGATGAAATATTTTCTTTCTATGCTTAATTTGATAAAAGTTTTTATCATAAATTGATGTTGAATTTTGTCTAATGCTTTTTCTGTGTCTACTGAGATGATCATATGATTCTTTTATTCTATTAGTATGATGTATTGTATTGATTGATTTGCATATGTTGACCCATCCTTGCATCCCAGGGATATGTCTCACTTGGTCCTGGTGAAGATCCTTTTAATGTGCTGCTGAATTTGATTTGATGATATTTTATTCAGAATATGTGCATTTATATTCATCATGGATATCATCCTGTAGTTTTCTTTTCTAGTAGTGTTCTTTTCTGGTTTTGGTATCAAGATAATGCCAATCTCGTAAAATGAGTTTGAGAGTAGTCCCTCCTTTTTGATTTTTTTGGAAGAGTTTGAGAGGGATTGGCATTAACTCTTCTTTAAATGCTTGGCAAAATTCACCAGTGAAGCCATTTGGTCCTGAGCTTTTCTTTGTTAGGAGATTTTCATTACTGATTGGATGTCCTTACTAGTAATTGGTCTGTTCAGATTTTCTGTTTCTTCCTGATTCAGTCTTGGTAAGTTTCTAAGAATTTTTACATTTCTTCTAGGTTGCCTGAAACTCCTTTATTTAAGCATGCATCTCTTCAAGAAAACTCAGTGCAGAGAATTAAAATTAAATAAATTTGAGAGTGATTATTTTCGGCACAAAATGTATTCATTTTAATGAAACTCCTTCTTTAAATATCTAGCTTATTCATTAAGTTAACAACTACTGAGCACTATTAGGTGTTGGACATTATTCTTATGCTAGGAAAAGTGTAGAATGAGAAAAACGTGGTTCCTACCCTCATGGAACATACTTTCTAAACTCTATGTGCATTTAAAATAAAACTTGCTTTAAAAGAAATTAAGAACATATCTATTGAAAAAAAATCAAAGTACATCCAGTGGATATAAACCTCAGGCCACAAATTCAATTGTGCAAGAGTTTGTATTTAGTTTCAATTATTCAACTAAACTTTCTATCTTAACCCTTAATTCCACTTGAATAGCAGCACCTTTACCTTGTCAACTCATTGTTTCCCACCCCCCTTCATATGGAGGGGTCTCAGTTTGGGGGCATTTACAATGCCAAGACATGGGAGACAGCACAATCTGGGACATACAGGGTCACCACTGAAATGCTTTCTTCATGTCTCCATTTCTTCATTTCCTCTTCCCCAGAAAAGAAGGTACAGCAGAATTTTCAGGACCACCAGAAGCTAGATCACAGTTTGAGGATGCAGAAATATTTCTACTGCTGTGTTGCCATGTGAAGCCCGGAAATTTCTGTAAAGCTGTCCATGACCCATGACCTAGAAACTCATGCATTCATTTCTTACCTGGGTTTTTCTGCTGCAACCCTAGGACTCTGCCCCAGAAGGAAACAGATTTTTTTTGACACATATTCTACTCTATGATACTTCCCTTCTTCCTACTCTCCTCCCTTCCTGTCTAAACATACATATATTTACACACTTGGTAATAAAAATATGATCTTCTTAAAAATGAGAGAATATCTCAAAATGGTAAAAATTTAGCTAATATCACAAAACTATTATCCCATATAGATTATTCAAACATATATAGTACCTATGATAAAATTTTCATGAAGCAAAATGCTTCTGTGTACATGACTTTGAAAAATGATCTGCATAAGCTGAAACATAAAAAGAGATGTGTAATAAATAAACATCTCTGTAACTCTTCTTCACTGCCTCTCTATTAATAGTACTCAGAAAGTTTCATCATGAAGGACTACAAACATTCCTAAAGAACTAGTGTAAAGTACACTTCAAAAAAAGCAGGACATCAAAACAAAATGAAAAATTTCCTCCTCCTCAAAATAAATCTGAAATTTAAAAAAACAGAAAACAAAGTGTAATAATGTAAATATTAAAAACAAAAGACAGAAAAGAAGAAAAAACAACCCATAAGAGAAAACTATTTCAAAATGCTGCTCTATGTGAGTGTAAATTATCAGTGCCACCTCTTCCCATGGGCTCCCACCAGTGATTTTTTTTTTTAAATGCAACCAAAGGGTCTATGTAAGGCCTTCGTGTGATTCTAAATATATTCAAAACTCAGGAGCAAAATCTTTCTAAAAATGGTTTCAACTCTGGAAAAAAGGTACAGTAGATTTTTTTTTTAAACTCTCTAGCCTTGTTGCAATAATAGACTGTGATCCCAGCCAATGCCTGCACTGAGGAATGTGGGCACTAGACTCTAAGAGCAGAGCTGCTCTCAGTGGTCCCGAGTGTAAACTTAGAATCTGCCCCATTTTATTTTGGACTCTGAGCTTTCAGTCACTGCTTCTCATATTCCTCTTAGCTCATTCTGTCACCGTCAATCTGCTCCAAACCAGCAAAATGCAATAATTGCGCATTCTGTACAGGACCACATTTAATAAGCCAAGAATAAACAAAGCAGTGTTACTATAGCTGTACCAGGAGGATGTTATTAAACATGAAGCTAACAGGAGGGAGATACAAATTCATGAGGCGGCAAGTGTGATGGTACACAGCCCCAGGGCCTTTCTGGGCCCAGGTGAACCCCAATCATGGATGCCAGGTGTCAGACTGGACTCTTCAGCTATTTGTCCCGTGAAATGAAAAATTAAGCAGTGTATGTAAATATCCCTTTTGTAATCATTAAGAAACTTAACGATTTTAGGAGTCTGCTCCTTGCTAATTCCTGACCTCATGGTGAATGGGTTCTGGGACAAAATGGTTTTTCTAAAAATGGCTGGAAAATTGTCTCCCCTGGTGCCCTGGGTTAAAGCAGGACCCGTGTTTAATGTGTCTTGGGGTTAGACTCCTTGGTGTCAGGAGGGAGTTCTTGGGGATGTGATCTTACATGTTGCCCTTGGAATGGTCCTGACAAGGGTGATCTATGCACAAATAACCTCACACCAGTCTCCCAGGCTCAAAGTATCTGTTTAATAATATGACAGGTATGGTTGAGAATTGGGGAGTGGGGCATGTGTGTACAGAAAAGTTTGGGGTTGTTTTCCCTCTGCTGGTTCCTTCGTGCCTCACCCTTGATGGTAGTTAAGTTCTTCAGGGAGGACTTTGGCAGCTCTAACCAGATCCAAGGCATTTGTTTGGACAAAATGAGAACAAGGCCTGAGGGAGGCAGCAAAGGTTACTCTCTCCTCCCCCATTTCTCCTTGCTTCCATTGAAGGAGCATTACTCTTCTCCCTTCCTAACAAGGAACACCAGGTCTCAGTCCTTCTGTGTCCCTTAGGAAGTCCCTAACTCATATTCATCCTGCACCCGCAGGAAGAAGAACAAAAGGGAAGTCCCCATTGTAATAGGAGCTCGTGTTCATTTAGCGCTTACCCTATGCCCCACGCTGTGCACGAGGACTTGTGCACTGGCTGCTTTTTTCCTTACAACGTCCCCATTGAAAGGATAGGATAGTGACTATCCTATTTCAGTCTCGCGAGAAGGAAACTGAGGTTTCCCAGAAAGGTTAGGTAATTTCTCCAGGGTCGCGCAGGTTCACAAGTGGTTGGCTATGACTTGGACCTGGCGCTGTGGCTCCAGAGCCCCTCCTAACCACACACTCTGTTGCTGACTCCTCATTAGGATGAGGAATGGGGAGAGAGGCTCCTGGAAGCTGTAATTACTGGGGACTATCATTTGATTTAAGTCCACAATTACTGAGCTCTGTGTGACACACCATGCTAGGCTCTTGAAGTATAGAAATGATGATGTAACTTATTTTTCTATATATGAATATAAAATGCTTTCATGTTCCTTTTTTATAGTTTATAAAGATGGGGTGAAGTAAAACTAATAGAGAATAATATGACATTAAAATAATAGCATCTTAGTTACATAATAATAATAATAATTTCCTAATTACAGTCTAAAAAACAAATATTCATCAAAATTAAATTAGTTCTCTAGGGCCATCATTACTTTTTTTAGGATTTGACTTATCAAGGAATAACAT
This sequence comes from Monodon monoceros, assembly GCF_005190385.1. Lineage (NCBI taxonomy): Eukaryota > Metazoa > Chordata > Mammalia > Artiodactyla > Monodontidae > Monodon > Monodon monoceros. Next base: position 117,830,292 of record NW_021703777.1, read on the forward strand.
ACATGCAATGAAAAATACACACGTTAATTGTAACCTTGATGTAACCTTTAACAAATTGCATACCACTGCCAACTACTTTTTAATATAAAATAAATATAAAATGCATAAAACGCAGGTGCTTCCATTAATTAATTCTTTCATCCAGTAAATATTTATTGAATGCCTACTATGTGCCAGGCACTCAAGGGAATAGAGCAGTGAATAAAATAGACGGTCACTGCCATTACAGCTCTGACACTAATTGCATTCTAGACAAGAAAAAAATAAGCAAATTCATAATATGTCAAGAGCTGGTAAGCACAACAAAGAAAAATGAAGGGAATAGAGTGTGATAGGGCCGGAGGGAGGATTGTGCTACTTTAGATAGGCTACTTAGGAAAGGCCTCATTGACAAGGAGATATTTGAGCAAAGCCTGAGGGTGATGAGGCATGCAGATGTCTGGGGATGACAGTGTCAGGCAGAGGAAACAGCAGTACAAAGGCTCTGCACTAAATACTTGATGTGTCCAAGGTCCTGCAAGAAGACCTGTGCAGCTTCCGGAGAATCAAAGACCCAAGAGGCAGCTAAAGGCTAGATCCTATGCAGCCTTGTAGGCCATAATAAGGATTTGGGATTTGATCCTAAGTGAGATAGAAAGCCTCTAGAATATATTAAGGAGACACTTGACATAATCTTACATGTTTTACAAGGGTCACTCTATTGTGGTGAATTGACTGAAGGGGAGCAGTGGAAGAGGCAGGCAGGAAACTATTGAAATAGTCTTTGCAAGAGATGATGGTTGCTGGGACCAGGGTGTCAGTGGTGATGAAAAGTACTGGATTTGGGGCATATTTTTAAAGCTGAAGTCAACATGATTTGCTAATGGATGAGAAGCGCTGTAAGAGAACCTCCAAGGTCATTCCTGCAGCTTTTGGTTGCAAATCATAATAAACTCAATGAAAGGTGGCTTAAACAATTAGGATATTTATTACTTTAATTAAGGTAGTATAGCCCATTCTTTCTACTTAGCTACCCTAATGTCCACTAGATTTCTTCATGATCAGAGATGGACAAATAGGTCCATCTTACCCACCAGAGGCAGAAAAAGCCTTCTTCATCCTTGTGAATCTTTCTTTATCTGAAGCCTTTCCCAGAAGGAATCCCCATCAGATTCCTCTCACAGTTCATTTGCCAGAATTGGGTCACATTCTACCCCAACCCAATCATTGGCAAAGGATTAGAACCCCCATGTTGACTGGCTTAATCAATAAGGATTATTTACCCAAATCATATGGGAAAGCTGTCACCAGAAGAAAAAAGTTAAGTCAAAATAAAAGAAGGGGGAAATAGCTGTTGCTTGGGAAACCAACAGAATCTAATACTGAGTAATAATTCCAATCAATATAGTATTTAACTACATTACCAGTTAATCATATGTGTAAAGGAAAGAGCACAAGATCAAATCAGGAGCTCTGCTTACTACCAACTAGCTGCAGACCCTGGGAAACCACTGATGTTTTCTGTCTTCATTTATTCATCTGTAAAATGAAGGTGTTTAATTAAATGCTAAGACTCCATTCTATGTATTTAGTCTACCACTTTCACCCATTAGAAGCGTAATGAACAGAATGGCTTACAAATGCAGTAGGAATTTAGAGAACAGAAAAACAGGATGAGCTGTAAAGGTGCAGGGAAAAGAGGTAAGTACACAGGGTGGGTATGGAGGGGTGGAAGATGGGGTGAAACAGGCCAGAAATGACAAACACAGACTACTGTATAGCACAGGGAACTCTGCTCAATATTCTGTGACAACCTAATTGTGAAAAAAATTTGAAAAAGAATAGAAACATGTAGATGTATAACTGAATCACTTGTTATACCCTTGAAACTAACACAACATAGTTAATCAACTGTACTTCAATATAAAATAAAAAGTTAAAACAAAAATAACAAACACAGAAATAGGTGCTTAGGGAAATGTGAAGGTACTGATCTAGTGAGGAGGGTTTGTATTAGATAGTGGTGTAAAAGATTTTGGGTGTGGTTGTATTTTTTAGAGGCTTTTGAAAAGCTGGATGACTTGGTTCAAAATTATAAGGGCAGCGACATGATGAAATTTTTAACAAGATTAATCTAACTTTGAGCATTAGATATACCAACTGAGTTATAAAGGAGAAAAAACTAGAGACTGGAAAAGGAACAGAAAGAATGATGAATAATCCAAGTGTGAGATGGTGAATTGATGGTATCTCAGAAGAAGGGAAGAGGCTAGAACATGTAAAGTCTGATTTTCAGTTGAAAGTTACCTTGACATACAGTAAATGGTTAAGAATCCAGGTTCAGGAGTCAAATGGGCCCAGATTAGAACACCTCACACCTCTTCCTGGCTGCAAGAACTTTGGCAAATAACTTGAACTTTGTGCTCTTGTTTTCTTGTCTGAAAAATTGTAATACTAATATAATCTAGCCAGTGGGGTTATTGGAAGGATTAAGTGAAAACATGACTACATAGCAGCACTTAGTACAATGTTTGGGAAATAATATATACTTAGTAGATAACTGTGATTTTTGTCAATAACATTATTAGTAGTGTGGTTTTTGTTTTTATCCTTATTATTACTCAGTAGCAAAACTCTGGACAGATCATTAAGTTGATAGTGAGCTCTTAGAAAAAGGTCACTGTAAGCCATTGCAAGTTTTTCATTCCTGCCTTTGGTAGACTGAATTTCCTTTGACTTTTTTTTTTCCCTCCAGTGACTTATAAGGTTGTAGATCCTGTTCTATTCGTTGTGTTTTCAACACACATGGAGTTAGAATCTACATTTATATCCTCTCCCCCTACCCCAGTTATTACTTCACTTCCTTCCTCGCTCCTCTCTTCCATCTACTGTATGGATCACACCTGAAATTTTTGTCCCAGATAATTAATTTTCCTAATCCCCTCTTATTCATACTTGATACTGGCCTCTTACTAATGTCTTTGCTCACATTGCTTATCGCATCCCAATTATTCTCCCTTCTCTTTTCACTTTACTTCTTCCTGGAGAACATATTCCAGTAATTCTCCCAGGGAGGTGCTGTGAATGATACGTTTTCTGAGTCTGCATGTCTGAAAATGTCATTATTTCACCTTTACGTACAGGATTGCTTTGGGTATAGAATTCTGTGGTCAGTGTCATTTTCCCTCAGAGCCATTAAAAAAACACTTCAAAATGATAGCCATGATTAAGTCTAGTTACCATCCGTTACCATACAAAGATTACATAATTATCGACTATATTCCCGCACTGTACATTTCATACCCATGAGTCATTTTATTTTGCAACTGGAAGTTTGTTCCTCTTAACCTCCTTTACCTCTTTAGCCACACCTGAATCTCATTCCCCTCTCCTTGTCAGTATTTCCATCGTGTTTACCATTCCCTTGTATTTCCCCACAGTTTTATCCTAACTGCTGATTTCTAAACAACATTTTATTTAATTTTGCTTGTTTTTGGACTTTATTAGAGTGGGACTATGCCGTAAGTAGTTTTCTGTGACTTACTGGTTTTTTACCATTATGTTTTTGCAGAATTGCAATTTATTGATTTTTTTCACTCTTTGCAATATATCCTGTTGTGTGACTGTGCCTCACTTTATTTATACATTCCTCTATTGCTGGATATTTGGGTTGCCTCTCCCCCACTCTCTTTCCTTCTTTCTTTTTTCTATTAGTAACAGTGGTGCTATAGACATTTTTGTATATGTCTACTGGTGTACATGTGCAAGGGATTTCCCCCTTAGGTACACACCTACTACTGGCATTCGTGGCTCACGAAGTATGCAGATCTGCAACTTTAGATAACACCATTTTTCCAATTAAGACCTCTACAGCGATGATAAAAGTTCTCACTATTCCACATTTTCTCCAACCTTGGTGTTATCAGAACTCTAATTTTTCCCTAATTTGGGGGATATAAAATACATCTCTTATGGTTTGAATTTTCATTTTCCTTTATTACTCAAGAGATTGGACATCTTTTCATATATTTTAGTAGTTTTCATGTTTCCACTTCTTTTGAAATGCCTGTTCATGTCTTCTCCCTGTTCTTCTATTTGATCTCTTGTTTTTTTTCATGGTGATTTATAATAGGTCTTTGGATATCAATCCTTTGTTCATTATGTTGCATATGCACATACAACTTTATATGCATAAATATAGTTTATGGCTTTTAACAAACTTTGTGATTTTTTTGATAAAGAGAAATTCTTAATGTTAATATAGTCAAATTTATCAGTCTCACCTTTGATGGTTAATGCTTTTTACATCTTATTTAAAAACAAATCTTCTCTACTCTGAGAGCATAATGATATCCTCTTTTATTTTCTTCTAAAAATTCAGTCTTGTATCTTCGGATCTCATGTTGACTTTTGGGTATGGTGTAATACACAGAAAATTCTATTTCACTTTTTTCCATATGGATTACTTATTGTCTCAGCATTTATTGAATATTCTTTCCTTTCCTCAATGCTATACAGTGCTATCATATTTCAAGTTTCTATAAGGTGTGAATCTGTTTCTGGGCTTTTAACGCTGTTTCAGTTGTCAACTTGGCTCTCCTTGCACCTACCCACATAACCCATTACTTTTGCTTCATAATATATCTGGGTAACAGGTGGGGCAACTTCCCATACTGTGTTGCTACTCAGGAGTCTCTTGGCTAATTTTTAGGCCTTTGTGGTTGCCTATAAGATAATTGAGTTCCTTAAAAAAAATTATTGAGCTTTTCAATGAAATCTCACTGAATCTATAGATTAAATTGGAATTAACAATTTTGTTAACAATCCATTCCAAGATTTTCCTTAATATATTTTGATAAAGTTAACATTTTTCTCTATAAAAGGTCTTGCACGTCTATTCTTATATTTATTCTTAGATACCTTATAATTTTTGCTGCTACTGCAAATGGTGTGTGTTTTAAAAAATTGTTTATTATTATGTTTTCTGTGTATTGCTGGTATATAGAAATCCAATTAATTTTTGTATATTCTAGTTTTTTGTCAGCCACCTTTCTAAAAAGCTATTATTAATTTTAATATGTAAATTTTGGGGGATTTTCTGCATAGCCACTCATCTCTGTGAATAGGACATTTTTTTCCATTCTTAGACCTTTCTAATATCTTTCACTTCTTTTTTTGTTCTACTGACCTAAAATACAACGTTGAGAACAAGCAGTGGTTGTAATCATGTTTATCTTGTTCCTGATTTTAGAAGTTATATGTCTAACATTTTATCATTTAGGTTAGTGTTTTTTAGAGGTTTTTGTTTTATGCTTTTTTTTTTTCTGATTAAGGAAGTTCCTTTTATTCCTATTTTGCTAACATATTCAATCATTATTTCAATTTGTTAAAAGTTTTCTCATCTATTATAATAACCAAATGGTGTTCCTTTAATAAAATAATACAGTGAATTACATTTATTGATTTTTTTAATGTTAAATAATTCTTGCATTCCTGGGATAATTCAATTTGGTTGTAATATATTATTTTGATTTGATTTGGTGGTATTTTGCTTGCAATTTTTTTGCATCTTTGTTCATAAATGTAATTGGCCTTTATTTTCCTTTTTCATGCTATTTTATCTGGTTTTTGTATCAAGATAATAATAGCCTCAGAAAATGTTTTACTATCATCGTCCATCTAATGTTGTTGACAAGGAATCTGATACCAGTCTTCTTCTAGTCCCTCTTTAAGATTTCCTCTTTGGAAGTTGTTAGGATTTTCTCTAATTTGTTGATACTCTAAAATTTTAATATAGCATGTCTGGATATAAAGAGTTTGCTCTTGGTGGTGGTAGTGTTTTGTCTTAATTTTGGAATTAAAAAAAAAACTTACTTGGCACTCGATGGGTTCTTTTAGCATAAGCACACGTGTTCCTTCATTCTGGAAATTCTCTTCTACTGTTTCTTTGACTATTGTCTCCCTCTTCTGTCCTTCTGGAATTTCAACTAGACCAAAAGTTGGAAAATTTGGATCTTCACTATACTATAGGAGGAACCCTTCCCTGTACTGATATATAACAATATCAAAAGAGGTCTTAACATTTTTCTTTTTGTTCAGATTTACCATCTTTTTATCCTTTTGCTACATCCTGGGAGAATTTCTTGTCTTGATCTTAAGCTCATTAATTCATTCTTCAGTTATATCTATCCTGATACTCATTTTTTTAATCATCAGGCTTTAAAAATATGTGATCTCTAATTCATTCTTTCATATGTATATGATATAGTCCCAGTTTTTCTCAAAATTTCAAATACATGGAACAAAATGTTGGATCAGAGAAATCTAAAAACAATAAGAGGCAAGAAAGTGGGGGGAAGTAACCAACTAGAAATTATGGTAAATACAAAGCATGGAGAAAAATTGGAGAAAGGATTTGCAACATAATCAGTAAATCACAATATGAATGTAACTAGCTTATTAAAAGAAAGAGACTCTAAGACTCTGTGAAATAACTCCAGCTACAAGCTGTTTATAAGAGAGATATTTATAAAAATAATTCGGAAAGTTTGAAAATAAAGATATAAGATAGATAACACATGCTGTGAAAATAGAAAATTATAATTACCATTTATTTTTATTTCATTCTTGACTAAATGGCAATTTAATGAAGAACCTTGAAAGTAAGGAAGACTATTAACAGATGCTATGAAAATGAATGCAAATTGCTGAACTAGCCATTGCCTACTGTAATATGAATAAATATAAAAATTGAAAATAATTTCAAAACATTTATCTTAAGGGCACTAAGAAATAAATATTAGTCAAGTTAAGGAGAACATCCTTTCTTGTCAGGTTTATGCTTAGTGTATATCTTGCCAACATAAAATTGAGTTTCTAAGTCCATTTACAAGAGGCAAATAGCTTTCTGATAATGTTGAACAGTTTGTTTTAATCACCCCAAAAATGGTTGAGCTATGACCTTAAGACCATGAAAATTAGTGTAGTTTGCTATAGGAACAGACTTGTTAGAATTTTAGTCATGGAAAACCATGCTTGCTCACCTAATACTGTGAATTCTAGTTTAGGCATAAATTTTAGTCACTAATCTTGTGATAAATAGCCCACTACTGGCATCTCGTTGTCTGTGTTAGGACTAACAACCATTATGATAAAGACTGTGCAGCTCTTCTCACGATTAAGAATACAGTTAAAGGCAATACTTTTTTGGGGGGACAGGTAAAGTAAATAAGTAACATTAAAAAAAAAGTAAAAGCCTGTTTTTATAAGTAGAGTGAATAAATGACAGATAAACTTTTAAAATACTTTATTAATTTAAAAATATTTAATGGATAGTACTTATACAAGGTTCCACTTTTATTAGTTTTATATGAAGATACACCAAGGTTTGCCTTGGGCTTCAGTATTTAACCAACATTTGATTTTCAGCTGTAGCTTGGGCCTCAGTATTGTAGAGGCTGATTGACCAAATACCTATATCAATGTCATGTATTATTCTACCCCAGGGAGGTTTCTGAAATTGGTGTGTATAAAGTGAAAACTGATATGAAATGGAAATTCAGAGGCAATTTTATTATCTAGAAAGACTATTCTGTTGTTTGAATGCTACCTTTGTAGATTCAACATTTAATAACAAATTTTTCTCAAGTGAATTACACTAAGAATTTTAAAAATGTAAGTAAGGGTAATAATCTGAAGTCTGTATACAGACTTTGTGGCACTGCTTCGTTGAGAATGCACCATCACCATTGATCAAGTCTCCGAGTCCAGGAGTCGAAGAGAAACTAAGTCTTCATTTTAGTTGCTATTAGGGAGGAAGGCAAATTTAATAGTACAGTGACAACAACACCATGAGCAGGACTCTATACTGCCAGAGCTGGCAAGAAAGCCTCTTGCTCCTCCACTCACTTCAGTTGAAAGAATGAAAGTAATTGGTATTAAAAATGGCCAGTATAGTTTTCCATAGGAGCTGACAGTGCTGAAAAAGAATTATTATCTCTGCATTACAATGTCAATCTTGTAAAATGTGGCTAACAAATTTTAATAATAAAATTTTAATTATAACATAAATTCAAATATATTTCATATACTTATGTCCCAGAAGTCATTTTGTGATGGTGATATTTGGCTTCAGCAAAAATTAAGGTGATATTCTTAACATGCAGCCATTCAGCATTTGCCCAAAATGTGTAGTCAGCACATCCCTGCTTTCTTGTGTACTCTTTTAGTACTTTTAATGCAAATACAAGCAAATATTAGTATATATTCTTCTTTTTCCCTTTCTAACATATGCACCATTTTGCATTTTAATATACATTTCAAAATACAATCCAGAATCTTGATTTTCTGTGACAAACACTAACTAAAAGAAAGCTGTTGTAGGATTCATGTCAGACATAGTAGAATTCAATGTGAAAAGCCTTAGAAGAAGAAGAAAAAAAAATGCCCAGGGCTTCCCTGGTGGCGCAGTGGTTGAGAGTCCGCCTGCCGATGCGGGGGACACGGGTTCGTGCCCCGGTCCGGGAAGATCCCACATGCCGCGGAGCGGCTGGGCCCGTGAGCCATGGCCGCTGAGCCTGCACGTCCAGAGCCTGTGCTCTGCAACGGGAGAGGCCACAGCGGTGAGAGGCCCGCGTACTGCAAAAAAAAAAAAAAAAAAAAAAGCCTTAGAAGAGCAAAAAAAAAAAAAAAAAGAGATGTTTCATATTGGCAAAAAGCATAATTAACCAATAAGAAAATAGCCATGAGTTTTTATGTTTCTCTAACAACATGGCTTCAAAATTAAGTAAAAGTTTATAAAGTTACAGGGAATAATAGACATATCCACAATCCCACCATGAGATTCTTGCAGAACTCTCTCAGAAAAGAACAGATGAAGTTAACGAAATATAAATAAGAATATAGAGAATTTGGATGACCCAGTTTGGATGACTACTTGCTCTAGTAGATATGTAGGAGACATGTAGGGAGAAAACATTATACTCAACAAAGAAAGAATACACATTCTTTTCAAACACACTTGGAGCATTCTCCCAAATTGCCCATGTATTAACAAAGGAAATATCAACAAATTCCAAAAGTTTATACTACATAGGCCACATTTACTGACCACAATGCAATACAGTCAGAGGTTAATAACAAAAACATATTCAAAAAATCCACATCTGTAGATAAAAAAATAAAAACACTTTAAAATAAGTATTAACTGAAAAAGGAAATCAAAATTAAAAACACAAATGATTCAGAACAGAACAAAATTAAAAGCTCTAAATATTAAAGGTAATATATAAAATAAATGAACTATGTTTTCAACTCAAGATGCAAATACATGCAAAAAGAGGAAATTAATGAAACAAAACTAAAAGTTAATAATAATTAAAATAAACTAAAAGAGAGAAATAACATGAAGAACAAAAATGAGGTACAGGGAAACTTCAGGTACAGGGAAACATTTTTAATTATGAAAGAGTAACACATATACTTTTATGCCAATAATTTAAAAAACCTAAAAGGGAAGTTCCTACAATTTAGTAGGAAAATATAAATTTCTAAATTTAGTTTAAGAAGAGACAGAAGACCTAAGTAATAGAAATGGAAATAATAGTCTCTCTTCCCCTGCTCTCCCACCAGCAGCACCAGGCCCGGGCAATTTTGTGGGTCATTTCTACCAGGCACCTAAGAAACAGATAGTTCTTTTCTAACCCAACAGTTTTAGAGCATAGATGTGGGAAGCCACATAACTCATTTTATGAGGTATAATCCTTATAGAAACAGCCATCAAAGAAACAATAAGCAAATATCCTATATGGTTATAAATATAAAACTATATTAAAATATTAATAAACTAAATCATACATAGTATTAAAAATGGGAATTTTGTCTCTTAAAAATAGGCCAAGTAGGGCTTCCCTGGTGGCGCAGTGGTTGAGAGTCCGCCTGCCGATGCAGGGGACGCGGGTTCGTGCCCCGATCCGGGAAGATCCCACATGCCGCGGAGCGGCTGGGCCCGTGAGCCATGGCGGCTGAGCCTGCGCGTCCAGAGCCTGTGCTCCACAACGGGAGAGGCCACAACAGTAAGAGGCCCGTGTACCGCAAAAAAAAAAAAAATTAAATTTAAAAAGTAGGCCAAGTAGCATTTGTCCCAGGAATGCTAATAAGGTTCAACATTAGACAAGATTCGAACTGATGTAACTCATTTCAGAAGGGATTAAAGGAGGAATTCATATAAACTTTTCAAGAGAAGCCAAATCCAACATCCATTTATGAAATAAACTCTTATAAAATGAAGAAACACCCTTAACCTGATAAAGATTAGCCGCCAAAACCTAACAGTAAACACCATACTTAATTCTGAAACTGGTCTGGGGTTAGGGTGAGGCAAGTGAAGCACTCATTGCAGGCACAGAGTTTAAGGGGGCACCAAAAAACTCAGTAACAAAATAAAGACTATTTTGACGCAATTTTTTTGTTTTTGTTTTTGGCTGCATTGGCTCTTCGTTGCTGCGCACGGGCTTTCTCTAGTTGCAGTGAACAAGGGCTACGCTTTGTTGTGGTGCTCAGGCTTCTCATTGCTGTGGCTTCTCTTCTTGTGGAGCACAGGCTCTAGGCACGTGGGCTTCAGTAGTTGCAGCAGGCGGGCTCAGTAGTTGTGGCATGTGGCCCTAGAGCACGCAGCCTTCGGTAGTTGTGGTGTGTGGGCTTCACTAGTTGCAGTGCGTGGGCTCAGTAGTTGCAGTGGGTGTGCTCTAGGGCACGCGGGCTTCAGTAGTTGTGGCATGGGGGCTCAGTACTTGTAGCTTACAGGCTCTAGAGCTCAGGCTCAGTAGTTGTGGTGCACAGGCTTAGTTGCTCCGCAACACGTGGGATCTTCCTGGACCAGGGATCGAACCCATGTCCCCTGCATTGGCAGGCGAATTCTTAACCACTCTGCCACCAAGGAAGTTCTAATGCATTTTTTAAAAATCAATGTTAATACAAAAAAAAAATCCATGATGGTTTTAGATTATCAAAATTTTAAATGAAGATCAGGGCAGTGCCAAACCATACTGGAGCCTGAGGCGAAAGAACTGTGTGGCCCGATATAAATGCTTTTATGTGTTGTCAGTTTTTTAATGGTTAATTTTTTCCCCAGAACATCAAAGTATTTGAAAAAAATATCAAAAATTGAAAAGTAGGTGTATTAAAACTCACAATATTATTATATTATATTTTATTTATTTATTTATTTGGCTTCATCAAATCTTAGCTGCAGCATGCGGGATCCTTTGTTGTGGTGTGTGGACTTCTCTAGTTGCGGCACACAGGCTTCTCTATAGTTGTGGCCTGTGGGCTCCAGAGTGTGCAGGCTCAGTAGTTGTGGCTCACAGGCTCAGTAGTTGTGACGCATGGGCTTAGTTGTCCTGTGACATGTGGGATCGTAGTTCCCCGAGCAGGGATTGAACCTGTGTCCTGTGCATTGGAAGGCAGATTCTTAACCACTGGACCACCAGGGAAGTCCCAAAACTCACAATATTATTTTGTTTAAATATTTTATTTACACCAAAACCAGAATTCCACAATTTTATTTTTCTAGCTTTAAAGGAAGTCAACATACCAATAACGTTTTAAAACTCTATTGTTTTGCCTCTCTCATTTTCTGTTGAGAGAATTGCCATTTTTAACAATTCTTCTTGGCCAAGTGACAATCTTAAATAACCGCTATTAGGATAAAGAATAGGATGTAGAATTCCTAAATTAAAAGAAGGGGAAAAATGTCCATGAAAAAAAATTGAATCATTATGGTAAACTCAGAAAAGGAGGAAATGAGAGAATACCAAAAAAAGGCATCAAATAAGATGACAAGAGTCAGATTTAACATATTAATTCTATAACAACTGTAAAGTGGCTAATTTCTTGATTAACAAAGATTATCAGATTATTAAAAAAAGACATCCCATATGTACTGTTTGCAAGAGATATAACTAAAAGACTCCAAAACATTGTCAATTGATTGATAAAGAGTATCAATAAATGTAAACAAAAAAGAGAGCAGGGTGGCAATAATAAAGTGGGAAAAAGTAGAGTTCAAGGTTAAATGCATTAAATGGGACAAAGACATAAGATCTAAAATGAAACTGCAATAGCATTTAGCTTTTATTCAAATAACATAGAAGTGGAACATATACCCAAAACTTTTTTTAAAGGACCAAAGGAAAATTTGACACAAATCACAACTGTAGTGGGAGACTAACACAGTTCTTTTAGATTTTGATGGACCAAGTAAACCAAAGTATTTTAAAATATAGAACTATTAAATAATACCATTAAGAAGCTTGATTTACCCAATATATTTAACTCTACAGAGGATATACATTCTACTCAAATGTCCATGAAACATTTACAAGAGTCAAATAGTTCAATAAATTTCTCAAACAAAACAGGCCACATTCTCTATCACAATATAGTAACACTAGAAATTTACAATAAAAAATTAACAAGCAAACATCACAGAGAATTTAGCAATACCATGATCTTCTAAATAACTCTTGAATTAGAGAAAAAAAATCAAAACAAAAAAAATTTTTAAAAATCAAAAATTGCACACTACTACACGCATATTTGGGTGCTGTGTGCCAAGCACTCTTCTGGGTGCTGAGAGCACAGCAGTGAACAAAGTTCCTCAGGGGGTCTTACAGTCTCATAGGAAACACAAACAATAAGCAAATAAGCCCAAAAATATTTGCATGGGAAAGATTCATGAAGATAAGTTCAGTGAAGAAAAATAAAACCGAGTGTGAGTAGACAGGGCTGGTGGTCAAGGAAGGGGTCTCTGAGGAGTTAACCTCTGAGCAGGGACCCAGCAATGCATAGGGGCAAGTCATGCACCTACACGGGGAGGGCACACCAAAAGAAGGAAGCAGCCAGTGGCCATCCTGAGTGCGACAAGTTGGACGAGTGTGCCCGGTGAGCACTAGTGGACAAGGGGAGGACAGCTGGAGAGGGGACAAAGGGCAGCTCATGGCCCCTTGGAGGAGCTCAGGTGTTACTCTAAATGTGACAGGAAGCTATTGATGAATGTGGTGTGGGGAGGAATGTGATATGACGTGTATTTTTTTAAATTTAATTTAATTTTTAAATATTATTTATTCTTGCTGAGGTAACACTGGTTTATAACATTACATACCTTTCATGTGTACGACGTTGTATTTCTACTTCTGTACACCCAATAGCATGCTCACCACCCAAAGTTTCCATCTGTCACCATACAGTTGATCCCCATTACCCACTGCACCTCCCCCCCCCAACCTCTTCCCCTCTGCTGACCACTGCTCTGTTCTCTATATCTAGGTGTCTGTTTCTGTCTGGTGTGGTTTGGTCATTTATTTTGGTTTTTGCTTGTTTGTTTTTTATATTTCACATATGAGTGAACTACAACATATATTTTTAAAGAGCTCCGTCAGTATGGAAAACAAACTTCAAGCTGAAAGCAGCAGGGGAAGCAAGAAGACCAGCTAGGGTGCCATTGCAGTGGTCTGGGCTGGGGTTGACCATGGTTTGGACCATTGTGAGAATAGTGGAGGTAGTGAGAAGTGGTTGGGTTCAAGATGTATTTGGAAGGTGGCAGTGACATGGACTGGGTTAACTGGTGAGGAAGAGGAGAATTAAGGAGGGGCTCTATGTTTGTGGCCTAAGTAACAGGGTGAATGGTGGTACCATTCACTAAAAGGAGAGAGAGAGAGAGAGAAACAGTAAATTAAAAGAGAGTGATGTGTAAATTGGTGCAGCCACTATGGAAAACAGTATGGAGGCTCTTTAAAAAACTAAAAACAGAGCTACCATATGATCCAGCAATCCCACTCCTGGGCATATATCCAGAGAAAACTCATGGCAGCACTATTTATAATAGCCAAGACATGGAAGCAAACTAAATGTCCATCTACAGATGAATGGATAAATGTGTGGTATATCTATACAATGGAATACCATTTAACCATATAAAAGAATGAAATAATGCCATTTGCAGCAACATGAATGGACCTAGAGATTATCATACTAAGTGAAGTAAGCCAGACAGAAAAGAACAAATATGTGGAATATAAGAAACAATGAAATGAATTAAGGACTGAACACAAAAAGCTAAAAAAGAACAAAAAAATAAGAAGGGAACGAAGAATTACTGAAGATAAATTGAGAAATTAATTAATAAAAAAGAACCAATAGATGAAATTCAAGAGCTGGCTCTTTGAAAAAACCAAGAAAATAGACAAGCATTTGCTAAATGGTCCAGTAAAATGAGGAGAAATATACTATATCAGGAATTAAAAAGGAATATAATCACAGGTATAAAGGAAATTATAAAAATCATAGGCAAATAATAACAAATACAACATATCACTTGCCATATGCTAGGCACTGTTCTAAGTACTTTACATTTATTAACTGATTTAAATCTTACAACAACCCTATGAGGTAAGTATCTTTTTAGCCCAATATTAAGGTAAAGAAACTCAAGTGGGAAGAGGTTAAAAAAATGAGCCCAATATCATCTACCTGGTAAGTGAGAGGCTGGAATTCATATCTGGCGGCCTGGCTACAGAGTCTGTGCTTTCTACACTGCAGTGCACAGCCTTTCAGTATGTGAGGCAGACCCCCTATGCCAACAAATATGAAGGCATAGATTTCTCAGAAAAACAAAGTGCTGAAATTAATTAAAGAAGAGGTAGAAAATCCCAAAAGACCGATAGCCATGGAAGAAATGGAAAAGTTAATCAGACATAATGCTTGTAAAGTCCCTAAGCTCAGATGGCTCTATAGGTAATTTCGTATGTTATTTTTAAATGTTTCAGAGCCTGGATATTAATGGAAAGCTCTTGGATTCATTTTTATGAACGAACATAACCCTGACACCAAACCTGACAGAGGTAGCAGATTCCCACGCTCATATACACAATTATAGCTCATTCTCACCTATGAATAGAAATAATAGCTAAAACATATATAGTGCTTTCTATATGCCAGGCCACTCTAAGCAGTTGACATATATTAACTCATCTAAACTTCACAACAACCCTGTTATTCTCATTTTATAAAAGAGGAAACAGAAACGTTAAGTGACTTACCCAAAGTTAGTGGCACTTTAATGGCAAGTAGTTAATAGCAAAGCTGGAATATGAACCCAGGCAAACAACGTTGATTAAACATTAGGAAATCTACTAATTCTATTCATTACATCAACAGAATAAAGGAGAAAAAAAGTATCATCACTGAAAAGGCACTTAGTAAAACTCAAAGTTCCTGATTAACAAACAAATGAAAACATTCATGGTGGATTAGCAATAGAACTTTCTTAGTATGTTCGAGACTACTCATAAAGCAAAAGTTACAGTAAAACCCTAACTTCCCACTAAAATTAGGAATATTAATAATAAATAATTTAAAATAAATAAAATGACAGGCTATACATTTATTGAGGGATAAGAAGAACTTTACATGTTTGTATACAAAGGAATAGCTGGGGGGTTTTAATGAATTTATTTATTTATTTTTGGCTGCATTGGGTCTTCATCGCTGTGCGCGGGCGTTCTCTAGTTGCGATGAGCAGGGGCTACTCTTTGTTGTGGTGCATGGGCTTCTCATTGTGGTGGCTTCTCTTTGCTGTGGAGCATGGGCTCTAGGCTCTTGGGCTTCAGTAGTTGTGGCTCGCAGGCTCTACGGCGCAGGCTCAGTAGTTGTGGCGCACGGGCTTCGTTGCTCCACGGCATGTGGGATCTTCCCGGACCAGGGCTCGAACCCGTGTTCCCTGCATTGGCAGACTGATTCTTAACCACTGCGCCACCAGGGAAGCCCCGGAATAGCTGTTTTTATAAACAGTTCACACGTATCACCTCCTATGTTTTGAAAATGAATGATTAGATTTCTGAGTTATTAATACCTTTATTTTGTGGGGCTACAGTTTTGATGATGATATAGCTGTTATTTCTTTTTAGGAGGTTTTGATATTTCTTAGGCCTTTTGTCTATTCTGATAAAGGAAGCAAGCCATAGAATGGTAATCTTCCAAAGTAATATTTTTAGGATTTCATTATCCATCCCTCTTACTAACCAATTCGCAACTTCTCCCACTCTATCCCTCTGTCTCAGCTCCTAACTCAGATGTCAGTGGTTGGTGGGATTTAGCAAATAAAAATATGGAATGGATGCCCAATTGATTTGTATTTCAGATAAGCAAGGAGTTTTTGTTTTTGTTTTTAGTATATCTCCTGAAATATTCGGTACATACTTATACTAAAAAGTATTTATTATCAGAAATTCTAACTTAACTGAGCATCCATTCAATATTATATCTGGTAGACCTAAGGTTGATCCCAGGTTTTAATTTTGCATTGTGTCTTTCTGAAGCCACGGCTAGCCACAAGATTGAAGACTTTTCTGTGCCATTTTTTCCTATTTTACTCAAATTTCATCTATAAATTCCAATTACACAGTGAATCTAAGATATCTGGTTTTCAGCACTCTCACATATGGATTTAAGTTCTTAAATATGGCTATGTATATAAGTAAATTTTATTTTATTCCTGCCATCAGCCAGTAGACAAATCTATGAGTGTTTAGTTGGAACAAGTAGACTAATGGCTTTTTTCTAGAGGCATTAATAAGAAAGACAGAATTGCAGAAGATGCATTTCCAATATATACACCAATAACAGGGCCCCAGAGAGCAGTAAGTGCTCCTTTTTAAAAACCCTATCAAGTATAAAATTAGGAAATGTGTCCTCAGGTGGCGCGAAGTGTTTATGTCCTAACCATCACGTTTTAAAGGCTTGAGTTTCCCAGGGTTCATATTTAGAAATTCTAATAATCACTAATTTGAAAAACAACTGTGTTACTCGCACACAAACTACTTATGCAAATAGACACTGTGAGGTTTAAGGGAAAGAGTATGGCTTTTCACTACAGTAAGACCTGAAATCAAACCCGGGTTTGACTACTTAATAGCAATATGATTTTTTTTAATATATATATTTTTATTGTGAAAATTTTCAAACCTACAGAAAAGTTGAAAGAATGGAACAAAAAAGTCACATACTCCTCATCTAGATTCACTGTCAACATCTTTCCTCTGCGTGTGCACGGGTGCACGCACGTGCGCACACACACACACACGCACACACACACACACTTCCCTTTTGCCAAGTCATTTCATTGTAGACCACAGACATCATGACATTTCATCTCTAGACACCTCAGTAGGCATCTCCCAAGAAAAAGACATTCTCGTAACCAACCACGACACTATAATCACACCTAAGAAAATCAACATTAATTCAATGATAATTCAATGTACAGCCAATACTCAGATTTCCCTACTTATCAAAAAATGTCAGTTATAGGGCTTCCCTGGTGGCGCAGTGGTTGAGAGTCCGCCTGCCGATGCGGGGGACACGGGTTTGTGCCCTGGTCCGGGAAGATCCCACATGCCGCAGAGCGGCTGGGCCCGTGAGCCATGGCCGCTGAGCCTGCGCGTCCGGAGCCTGTGCTCCGCAACGGGAGAGGCCACAACAGTGAGAGGCCCGCATACCGCCAAAAAAAAAAAAAAAATGTCAGTTATAGCTCTACACCCCAACCCACCCAGTATCAATCAAGGTTCATGCATTAAATTGGCTCTCTTTGTATCATTATGCTCCCTCAATCCAGAAGCAGTTCTCCACTTCTCTTGTTTTTTCCCACAACATTGATTCTTTGAAGAGTTCAGGCCAGCTATTCCAAGACACTGTACCACATTCTGGATTCTTCTGATTCTTTATGAAAATTTTCCAGCATTAACACAGTGAAGTGATGTCTTCCATCTCTTACCACATTGTGTCAGGAGACACAGAATGCCATGTCAGGCTGTCCCACTGTTGGCACTTTTCATTATAAAAACACTTTTTCCCTTTGGTTATTAGTAAGTAATTTGTGGGGTAATCATTTGAGATTATGTAAACATTCTGTCTCAACAAATCTGTACCCCCATGACTTCACTATTCATTAATAATTCATCTCTGAATCAGATATTATGTTGTGTGTTATAAAATGGTGATTTTTAAAATCTCATCATTCCTTCTACATTTATTAGCTGCCATTCTGCTCTAGAGAACTATCCCTTTCTCCCTTCCTCTCTCTTTTTTCTCAAATTACCATAAATTTGTAATCACTTTTTTTAAAATTCAGTGTGTTATAATCCATTAACATCATTTTTCTTTTCGATGCCAAAATTGCTCCAAATTTGATCAGCAGGTGGCACTTCATGTGGCTCCTGGGTCCTTTTGACATTGCCCCATTAATCTTTGAGCACGTCGTTCCTTTCTGGCACAAGATGTTCCAGGCTCACCTTGTACTTTCCTTGCCTCATACCTGGAATCTTCCATTTCTCCAACGAGACCTGGTTCCTTTTAATGGGAAATAAGTTTTAGATATCAAAATCTGGATTCTGGATACAATTACAACAAGGATGTTACTTCTTCTAGGCCCCTTCAATAAAAAAAAAGTATATATATATATATATATATATATAAAATGTATCTTAAAATCATGAGTTGATATTATTATGTACAATTGAAATCCTACACTATAGGTTTCTTTTTCTTTATCCTCTTCTTTGTGTCTCCTTATCCCTCAGTAAAAATCAGCTGAGATTTCCAAAAACAACAAAATATTTACTCATTAGTCCTATCCAATGTACACTCAAAATAGTTTCAGAATTACAACAACACTATTACCAATAACAAACCTAGTAAGTAAAATTATAAAGTAATTTGCAGTGTGCTTATATATCTGACAAAATTATACAATCTAGAGTGTGTGCTTAAATTACTTGGAGTTTTTGTCTATATGGATATGTATGGATATGTCTTTAATTTCACATACTGCTAAAGACATTTGTTTCTATTTGTATTTCATTTTAGTGCTTGATTTTTTATACTTTTAAATTTAGTTTTATTTTTTGAAAATATATAACATTGACATGTTTGACAAGTCAAAGCTATATAAAAAGCTATAGTCAGCAAAGTCTCTCTCCAAATCTCCTCTACCTTGTTCCCACCATAGGTAGATGGTTAAATAGATAGATAGATAGATAGATAGATAGATAGATAGATAGATGTTCATGTATATACTTAGGTCACCTTCTTTTTTGCACAAAAGGTAACATACTATATACATTCTTTTTTTCTTGCTTTTTTTCACTTAACGTTATATCCTGGAAATGATTCCTTATCAATTTTAGAGATCTGTCTCATTTTTTTGATAGCTACTATTGCTCCATTGTTTATTTAACCAGTATTTTATGGATGGGCATTTAGGTTGTTACAATATTTCGTTATTACAAATAATGCCACAATGAATAAGCTTGTGCATCTGTTGTTTTGAATTTGTGAAGGTGTATTTTTTTTAATAAATTTATTTATTTATTTTTGGCTGCGTTGGATCTTTGTTGCTGCGCGCAGGCTTTCTCTAGTTGCAGTGAGCAGGAGCTACTCTTTGTTGCATTGCGTGGGCTTCTCATTGCGGTGGCTTCTCTTGTTGTGGAGCATGGGTTCTAGGCACGCGGGCCCAGTAGTTGTGTCACATGGGCTTAGTTGCTCCGTGGCATGTGGGATCTTCTCGGACCAGGGCTCAAACCTGTGTCCCCTGCATTGGCAGGTGGATTCTTAACCACTGCACCAGCAGGGAAGCCCCTGTGGAGGTGTATGTTAAGGGTAGATCCCTAGGAGTGAAATTTCTGGGGTTTAAAGCAAATAGTTTTATTAGATGTTGCCAAATTTTCCTTCATAAGGATTATAACATTTTGCATTTCCAACAGCAATGGATGAAAGTTCCTTTTTCCCTAGTGCCTGGCCAATGGAGTGTATTGTCAAGTTGCCAAGTTTACAAGTAAGAAATGATAAATTTAAGAATATTTTAAAATTAGAAGTGTAATCATGAACAAGTTACTGAGCCTCTCAGAACTTTAATTTCCTAGTTAAGGCAAAAATACCCATCTTAAAAGATTATTCCAATGACCAAATGTACATAATAGATAGATTTATGGATACATTAAAAATCTATGACTTGGCACATAATAAATACTTAATAAGTAGTATTATATATTATTTTTTATTTAGTAGGCAATAGATTTTGAAGTAACTTACTTATCTTAGTAGATAAATCTTGGTAATTAACATGGAAAACTGTCATTCCTATGACAATAGAGAAAATAGAATCAGAGGCCTTAAAAATCATTAGAGGCAAATCGTTTTTATCTCATATTCCATGCTTAATTGCTTGTTAGTGCCTTCTAGAGTATTATGTTAATATTGATTACAATAACAAATCTTTGTTTAGCAGGTGAGAATACTTATTGGTAAGTTATACCTGTTATGGGCATTAGTGTGAGGAGGACACACATGTTTCCTATCACTAATTTGGTTAAATTCATGGATTTTTATAGTGAGGAACTGAGGGAAAATAGATTGAGATATGCTATAGATGATACAGCAAGTTAATATCCAAGTCAAGATTAAAAAAAAAGAATTCCTAACGCCCAGTGTCATGCTTTTTCCACTGTACCGTGGCATACTCCCTCCCTCTCTCGCTCTCCTTTTTCTCCCCTCCACATTTCTCCCTCTCCCCTCTCTCTGTCCCTCACAGGCACACACACACACACACACACACACACACACACACACACACACACAGACATACCTTCTATGTTTTTTTGTTTGTTTTTTTCATTTTTTTTGTTTCTTTAGTTACAAAATTGAGCCCTTTTTATTCTGGAAGGAAACACTAGACTAATAGTGGGTATGGATTTTATATTTATAAAACTTTGCCATATTATGGTTTAGGCTGGGGCTTGCCTTGTGGTGTTTAAATTGTGGAAAATCGTCAGCAGTTTGCACCGGGAGATCCTTCCATGTTTGTATAGCATGACCACTTACCAATCAAGTTCCTGTTCCTGGAAACGAGGAGCTAAGCCATGGAGTCAAGGAAGGGAAAAATGGCTCTCAAGTTTGTGTTTGGGTGATTTAATATGAATGGAAAACTGAAGGGTAAACAGCTTTTCAAATAGATAAAAAACTGATCATAACAGCCATCTTAGAGGCCACTGAATCATTGATTCTGTTGTTCATTTTTACTTTTCCAAAATGTTTGTAAGCAGAGGCAGTAAGCCAACATTCACTGTGTGAAGAGCAGTATAGTGGGAGGCAAAGGGTTACATGAAGAACAGTCCAGCTGCAGAGGCAGAAAGTGAAAAACAAAATGACAAGCATTTCTATTATACAAAGCAATACATCAAGTGTAAGTTAATACACAGTTATCAAGCCATCACTTATGTGCTGATCTCAACTCTGGGACACAGTCTTAGATCCTGAATATGCAAAACAGTTACTGCACAAATGAAAATACAAGTTAGAAAATGCATGCACTTTACCAGAACCGCCTTATTTAGTCACAATTCAGAATACTGTAAGGACTTTGGCTTTTATTCTGGAGTAAAGAAGACATTGCAGGGTTTTGAGCAGAGGAGTAATAATAAACTTACTCCCTTTGACAGGCTCACTCTGCCTGCCGTGTTGAGAACAGACTGTGGGTAGAAGGGGTCAGGGGTAGAAGTAAGGAAACCAGTTAGCAAGTTACTGCAACCATCCAGGAAAGAGGTGATGGAGGCTTGGATCCAAATGGAAAGAATAGAGTCAATAAGAACTGATTAGATTCTGGATATATGTTAGAGGTAGGGCCAAGATAGGGAGGTATGAAGGATGACTCCAAACTTTCTGCTGGGCAACTATAAATATGGTATTGCTAATAAACAAAATAGGAAAGACTGTGGGAGGAGAAGTTTGGACAGAAAGATTGATGCTTTCCAATGATGGTGACTTGGCATCAAGAAAAAGTTAATTTATATTCAATAGACTTGGTTATAAAAGGCATAATAAATAGGTGATATATCATTATAGAAAATTTACCTTTAAAAAAACAATCTAGGTGACTAACCATCAGCAGTCAAAGAAATAAGCTTGTCTTCAAAATTTTTTCTTTGTGTAGAACAGATCGTTCCCTCAAAAAGGTGGAGAAATGAAAATGTTTTCATTACTAAGAGCTGAGAGGACACAAAGTAAAGGAGTAATCGGATTTAATTGGGCTAATTCAGGGAAAGTCTTTTGTAGTAGGGTATGGTTTAACCCAGAAGAAAGGTTTCCCAGAAGAAAGGAAGGCAGAGGAATCTTAGAGACGAAGTATCTCTCCAGCTTGGAGAACTCAAGAAGCCTCCAGCTAAAATCATATCTCCTATGATTCAGGGAGATAAGAGAGAAAATGAATCTGTGAGAGGCTCTCAGAGAAGGAGGTACGTTAAACCAAGGAGTCACAAAGTAAGAAAAAGAACCAATATTTAGGCATCAGAATTTCTGGGGCCACCACTGACTCGTTGGGCAAGTGTGCATTTCCTTTCCAGAGGGGTTGACCAAATTGTGTCAAAGGCACCTTTATGCCTCAATGAAAATTCTATAATTTTAAATGAGACTTCCTCTTCAAGCCTGGGAAGGGATTTTTATTCAGAAAGTATGCACCAACTGTTCATCACCTCCAATAAGGACTGGATGTGGGGAAAATAAAGGATAAGAATTTCTTGCCTGTTATTAAATCTCAGAATGAGGTCCTGAGAACAATCTGCCACCAGATTAATCTCCTTAAGCACCATTTTGTGTCACTGGCCTTTGCCAAACTCCCATGGTTTCTTATTGCTACCAACTCAAGGCTCACCTGCTATGACCTCTGTGGTGTGGCCCCAAAGTGTCTGGGCTGACGCTTTGTCCACCTGTCCTGTCCACGTGCCTAAGGATACGGTCAGTGTGGCTGCCGATCAGTCTTCCAACATATGGCAGGTGGGGAGCCTTTGCTCATTGTGGTACTATCTCTCCTTTTCCTGGATGACTCCCATCCCAGCCTTTCCTTCTCCCAACTCCTTTTAAAACCTAGTAATGCTTCCCCAGGCAGAAACTTGTGTGTGTGTGTGTGTGTGTGTGTGTGTGTGTGTGTGTGTGTGTACTATAAATAGCATTTACATCCTGCCCCATGGCTTCATTAGCTGGACAAATTCATTCATTTATTGATCATTTCTGGTGCACTTAACACATCCCTCACCGTATCTTAAAGCGGCATAGCAGCCATAGACAAATGAATGGGTATTCTCTTGATACTTTTAGGAAATAAGGCAGAATGGTTTCATATTGGTTTGGAATAAAGTCCTGATTAAGAAGCAGGGAAAAGATGAAAAATATTATGCCCGATTAATGTTCACCAGTTTCCAGTTTGATATGTATGTTCATTCTTCTTGTTGAGTGTATCCAAGGATGGTTATATGGTATGATGTGTGCTGGTTAACTCCAGATACTGACTTTGATACAGTGTGTTTTTGTTTGTAGTACAGGAAACCAGCAAAAAATGAAAAAAAAAAAAGCAGAAGCACAAATACTCATTCTTTCTATGAATTATCTATGAATTCTATCCACCAAATACTGCATTCACAATATACCAAACAAATGAGGATCATATACATTTATAAATCAGCTGAAATTAGGAAGTGGGGAGGAAAGAAGGGGAGAGTAGGGGAAAGGTGGAGAGAGAGAGAGAAGAGCTTCCTGGAACACATAAGAGAAATGATGTAGTGCCCGATGAGAACCTGAATTGAAGATCTCCTAATTTACAAGCCACAATTTAAAACATGAATATATTTCTCAAGCTTTAAGAAATGTTTTATTAAATTTTGAGAAAGTGCTCTTATTTCACACTGTCAAGTAAAAAAGAGAGTGATGATCTCGATAGTGATGGCAACAAAGCTGTATATCGTTAGTGAATAGAAACACAATATGAAGACACAGAATTTCAAATCTGTCCAGTGGACAAAGTGATTTGGTTTATTGGTTGTAGCAATATATGCCTAACTCTGCATGGCAGTAAAGTATATTAAATTAAATTCCACTGGCTTATGATTTGAGATCCCTGCACCAAAAGATTTCTAGTCAAACTACTTAAGCATTTTGCATTTCCTCAGCTTTGGATGTTTTATATCCAGTCTGTGTTAACTGCGGTCATTTACTGTTTTATTTATGTTATGTTTTATTTATGATATTTTTTACTTTTGTTTTATTTATGATAATTTTATGTTTTATTTTGATAATGTTTCATGTTTTATTTATGATAATTCATTGAGGATGGATGGTCTCTTGGTTGGTAAAATCATCTTGTTGGAAAAAACACTGATGTTAATAACCTGATTCAGTGCAGAGGAAAACGCTGCCATCATGAACATATATTGGCATTCCTTCCTTCTCATCAAGTTTTGAATTCCTAACTCTCTATGGCTCAAACCTAGATCTAAAAAGGAGCAAAAAAGGAGAAAAACAGCTGACAGTTTTTTAAAAAATGCTGTGAATCCCTGCTTAGGTAAAAGATTTTATTCTTTACTTTCTTCTTTTTCTTCCCAGACTGTCAACCCCTTAAATTAACTGTTTGACAAAGTGTAATGTTTTATCATGGAAAATGATAGCATCAGTAATGGAGTAAGGAAAGAACCTAAAATATTCCATTTCAAATAATCAATCTACCTTTTCTGTGGTTGTTATTCTTATGAAGGTTTTATTTTATCCCTAAGAGACAGATCATGTGTGTGTGTGTGTTGATTAATTTTGAGATTTTTATGTTTCGTCTCAGCCTAGATGATTATCTTTGTTATCTGATGGGATAATAATAGAACTGTTTGATGATTACAGTATAAACACTGAACCATAAACATTATGCTAATCTCACAAGAGTGGTTACATATAAATAACATGAAACATTAAGTAAACACAGTGCTTGTATTGGATTTTGCACCAATTAAAATAATTGCATCAGATCAGAATTAACTGCCCTCAGTTAAATTCCCATGGCACCTAGTTGTCCATCCAGTATATATTACTGTCTAATTTCCCAGCAATTTGGAGAGGCATGGAAAGGCGGGAAGCCCCACTGGTAAGCATAGCTGGGGATCCCCACTAGTAAGCCAACTGAACAAAGCACTCAACCCGGATGGAGCTAACCTGGGCATTGGGGTTGATGAGAACTAAGTTAAGAGCTGTTTTCCTAATAAAGAGAAGAAGAGAAAGGGTGGATAGAAATTCTCACCCAGCCACAGCAGCTGACAGTGACCATGCCAGAAGTGGGCCTAGCTAAATTGCCTCTATAAAGGGGTAAGACCAGGAGGGAGGGCAGCGCTCATAGAAAAGCAAAGCAAAGATGTTAAGAGAGAATGGGGCATACAGACAATGAGAAGAGGACCTAGAGAAGGGCATTCTTACCACTCATGGTTTTTTTTTTTGCTGTTTTGTTGTTGTTGTTGTTGTTGTTGTTTTGGCGGTACGCGGGCCTCTCACTGCTGTGGCCTCTCTCGTTGCGGAGCACAAGCTCCGGAAGCGCAGGCTCAGCGGCCATGGCTCACGGGCCCAGCCGCTCCGCGGCAGGTGGGATCTTCCCGGACCGGGGCACGAACCCGTGTCCCCTGCATCGGCAGGCAGACTCTCAACCACTGCGCCACCAGGGAAGCCCACTACTCATGTTTAATATATATGTATTAATTATATACTTATATATGTATTAATTCTGAGTACCTTTGACCATTTAGATAATTTTAATTTCATATGATTTAAAATTGCCACTTAGACAAAAAATTTGTAGTGTTGGAAGAACCAAATAAGAAAACTCTTGTGTGCAACCTATTTAAAGCCAGATATGTATGGTGCTAGCTTAGCCCCTTTGAGAGCCCTTAATTAGTAAGCTTGATATTTGGTTTCCTCGGTGCACTGTATCACTTTATCCCTGGATCCTCTCTTGGAAACTAGGATGCCAGAACCTGGGCTTAATACTTAAGCCTTTAAGTATTAAGGCTTTCAGTCTCATAAATTACTATACCCAGGCTCTGTCTACTTATTCTACATAGTTGTTACTGATCTTTGTGCTCTCCATCTAAAAATTAATAGAGTGAATACCTGCCTGGTAAGTCCAGTCTTCCTCACAGTAAAAACCTAATTCAGTTTCTCCTAATGAAAGTTTAATGTATATTCTGTTACATCCGTGACCCAGCAGGGACAGAAAAATTAAGAGTAGCAGCGTGGGATAGAAGATGGAAATTAAGGAGTCAAGCTGCCAGTAGGGAAGCAGATTCAACTTCAAGTCACAGGAAATTCCACCACATGCCAGTGCACTGTATCCAGATGGTATAGTCCTAGTTATCATCAGGAAAAGGAAGACACGGGGAAGGGAGGGAGAAGGAGGCCACATGGTATCTAGAACAGTTCACTTCTCATAAAAGAAACAAGGTGTAATGCAAATACAGCAAAATGTGAATATTTGTTAAATCTGGGTGTTGGAGGCACGTGTACATAATTAATCAGTTGTTCTAAAGATAAATGGACCCCAGACCAGTAACCATCAACATCACTTGGAAACTTGTTAGAAATTCAAATTCTCAGCCTCCATCACAGACCTACTGAATCAGAAACTCTGGGGATGGAACCTGACAACATATATATATATATATATATATATTTTTTTTTTTTTTTTTTTTTTTTGTGGTACGCGGGCCTCTCACTGTTGTGGCCTCTCCCGTTGCGGAGCACAGGCTCCAGACGCGCAGGCCCAGCGGCCATGGCTCACGAGCCCAGCCGCTCCGCGGCATGTGGGATCTTCCCAGACCTGGGCACAAACCTGCGTCCCCTGCACCAGCAAGCGGACTCTCAACCACTGCGCCACCAGGGAAGCCCGACAACCTATATTTTAACAAAGCCCTCCAGGTGATTCTGGTGCTCACTAACGTTTGAGAACCACTGTAATAGCGTATTCTCTGTACTTTTCTCTATGTTGTTTTAAAATGTCACAGTGGTGATGCGGGGAGGGGAGGTCCTGATAGGGATGTTGGTGGAGGGCAGCTGTGGGGAGAGGTCAAATTGGTCTGTTCAAAGGGCAGAGTTTCAGGAATGGGACCCTGGTGCCCTGCGGGGAGGGGCGTGGATGGCAAGGCCTGTTTAGAACAAAAGTGAAAGGTAAGACTGTCATTTACAAGGAATGTTGGTTTAAAAAAAAAAGGAATGGTGCTGGGCAGACTAAGCAAAATGAACTTTTAGGTATAGGATAATAAGACAAAGGCCTTGTTTGCAGAGGACTTTGAATGGAGACTTAGACTAAGGACATAGCAGGGGCCTGGTGTTAGCAAGCAGGGCCACTTCAGCACAGGAATGATTTAGTGCTTTAGCTGCAGCAAAGCCAGCTCAGCTAAATGCCTGGGCTACTGAATTCCCCTTCTTCCCTCCCCTCTTTTTCTCCCTACTTCGCTTCTCACCCAGGACAGACCACAGGCAACCTTGTAGGTGGGGGCCAAGAAGCTTTGCAGCAACTACGGTGCTAGGCTAGTGAAGAGTAAGACAGATCGATGCCTTTAGACAAAACTCCTCCCTGTAACAAAACTCCCCTCTCCTTCCCTGTCCCAGACTTGGGCAAAAAGAGCAAAGTTAATTAAAAAAAAAATTTTTTTTTAAATATAATTTCAACTGTGTAAAACATACGTTTTAAAATGCACAGAATCAGAGTTTTCCAACTGTCACAGACCATGAATTAAATTTTCACAAAGCCTCCAAATCTTCAGATTTGGCCTGAATTAAACCAGATGTTTTGCTCATCCTTTGAGTTTCTCTTAGAGTTGCTCCTCTCCTACCTACTCCCTCTTTTATCCCAGAAAGTTCTTAAAGCTCCTGGAGTTTAAATGTGCTGACCTAAAGCTCCCTGCCAAGACATTAGTACTAATGGCCCGATCTGAAGAGGTTGTTATATTATAAGACATCAGTACTTGCTGCTTGAGTCATTTTTACCTTGGTGAAGAATCCCTTGTTATTTTGCATCAGACAGTGGATGCTGAGAAGGAAAAAGAGGCTGAGAAGGAAAAAAAATGCAAGGAGCTTGAATTCTAACTTTTTTTTTTGACAACCTCTAACCTCGATTTATTTATTTAGATACCTGGTTTTAAGGGCCATATTTGGAAAAGATATCACACAAGAATGGGTACATCAGAATGGAGAAAGTACATCAGTAGGTGCCTTACTAAACATCAATATTTTTTATTTCTCAATTCCATACACCAATCATATAAAGGTACTCCATGCACATACAGTATACATGACAGTTTGATATACCAAGTGTTGATCTATACAGATAAAATTAATCAAACTTATTTTTTCTTATTTTAGATAACACAAAAATAAATATCAATAGAAATTCTTTTTTTTTTTTTTCATGGCCCTGTTAATTATCTTATGTGCCCTCTGGGGTTCATACACAGTATACCCCTAGCATTTACGTGACATGTTTGAAAGTCCTTGCATTACAGAAACAAAGCATATAATGTCCCTATAAAAAGTATTAGAGGGTAACAGAAAAATGGAAGTAAGCCATTCTCAAACCCTTGTAACCAAAAGTGGGGTCTGGCCGCTCGCCACTCAAAAGCCAATAAAGAGGCAAGTTGGTGGAAAGGAAAGTTTGCTTTAATTTGGATGCTGGCAACTGGGGTGGGGGGGTTGGTGGGGTGTTGGTGTGGGGAGTGGACTCCTGTCCAAAGGCCAACTCCCCCACCATTGACAATCAGTGGGCAAGAGCTTTTATAGACAGAGGGAGGGAGCTACATGCAGAAACAGTCAGCTCTGACAGTCTTCTTGAAACGGTTCATGCCGCTGTCTGATCAGTGTCATCTTGATGGTTTTAAGAAGAGTTAGTCTATAGTGCCAGCGTTGGTTTGTTCCCATTTCCTGGAGACCAATTCTTGGACTTGTGGCTGCTTATGTCATCATGGCCACAGCCTGGTCATCATGTAGTTAACTGCTTCCACCTGGTGGGGATTTCAGTATCTAAACGACCGACAGCTCACAGGATGTGGCTCAGAATATTATCTATAGCCCTTGAAGAGGAACTAAAGGTCCTTGACTTTGCTTACTGACTAAACTGTTATTGTTTTGTTCTGTCTGACTGCTTTTCTTTGCTTCTGCATTTTCTCACTTCTCTGATTAAACTTATTCTTTGGCTAAAGTTTTTCCACAAACAAAAGGCAGATGGAGGACATGGGGGGGGCAAGGACCATAAGGTTCTGCTTCATTTCACCCTTAGTGATAATACAAGACAATGAAAGTCATCTTAATTTTTTTTATTATTTTTTTATTGAGGTATAGTTGATGTGCAATATTATGTAAGTTTCAGATGTACAACATAGTGACTTACAATTTTTGAACATTGTACTCCATTTATAGTTATAAAATATTGGCTATATTCTCTGTGTCATTCTATATATCCTTGTAGCTTATTTATTTCATATGTAGTGCTTTGTACCTCTTAATCCCCTACTGCTATCTCATGCCTCCCCCCTTCCCTCTCCCCACTGGTAACCATTAGTTTGTTCTTTATATCTGTGAGTCTGTTGCTTTTTTTATGTTCACTAGTTAATTTTATATTTTATATTCAAACTTTTTAATGTTGCTTTTGAATTTATCACAGATGGCACATCATAGACAACTCACTATTTCATCAAACATACATACACCACATGCTGAAGTTTATAGAACCTGGTTGAATTAAGTGTTTTATTCCCTCACAGAGATTTATTTAGCACACGCTGGAAATTTTTTTGTCGCAATTCTGTCATTTACAAAAATTTAGGAAAAACATCATATTTCCTCACAGGAATGTCTAAAATCTCTGAGATCTACTAAAAGGCAAATGACTATCATTATACTGTATTTGAATTATAATCAAGAACTGGTACTCATTTCAGAATCTTCCCTTTTATACAGCAGTAAAAAGTTCCCAGGAAGCATGTCATATAAAGTTAGAGGATCCAGAGAAACTGAAAACTTTACAAAATGAAAATTCTAATTTTGTAGTAATAAAAATTATTCTGAACATGAACTTATTGTTAGTAGGTTTGTTAGGCAGAATAATGTCCCTGCAAAGATGTCCACATGCAAATGCCCAGAACCTGTGAATATGTTAGGTTACACAGAAAGGGGATTGAAGGTTGCTAATAAGTGGATTTTAAAATAGGGAAATTGTCATAGATTATCCAGGTGGGCCCAGTGAAATCACAAGGTCCTTAATAGGGAAAGGGGGGAGGGGAGGCAGACGAGTGAAAAACCAGTAAGATGGCAGCGTGAGAACTCAGCCTGAAGTTGCTGGCTTTGAAGATGGAAAGGGGCCACAAACCAAGGAAAGCAGGAAGCCTCTGGATACTAGAAAAGGTAAGGAAATGCAGTCTCCCCTCGAGCCTCCAGAAGGAATACAGCCTTGCCAACACCTCAATTTTAGCTGAGATGCATTTCAGACTTCCGACCTCCAGAACCGTACAATAATCAACTTGTGCTGTTTTTAAGCCAGTAAGTTTGTGGTAATTAGTTATAGCAACATAGGAAGCTAATACAGTTAGCTGTTTTCTGGGAGATATGGTGGAAAAGTCAGAATCCCCATTATCTAAGACTTTGGAAACTCACTCATCCTGCACACTGCTAAGGTGGGGAGGGAATGGGTAGGCTGTCTGAGGTTACGCTGGACAGGTTCTTCCACCATTTCTCTCATCATGAATCTTCTCCTTCTAGAGAGAATTCTGGGGGGAGAGTAGAGCTGGATCGGGGGGTTGAAGTCTGAACTCTGATTTCTTAATTTGTAAATGAGATTAGATCAGATCATCTCAAGAGAAAACCAAGGCCATCCCTGAAATGCCCTAATTCCATTAATGAGGAGATATGGATATGTAACTACATTCATCACTTCAAGTATGAAAAAACCTCAACCCTTAAATCTGTGTTGCTTGTTTCTAAAGAGTGAGGGCTATGGATATTCTGTTCCATTTCACTATGTTTGAAAGGCTTATATTTTCTATATTAGAAAATAGATTCTGAGTTTGATATATAATTTCTCAAACTTGGGGTTAAATTGTAACCAAAGTGAAGCTCAGCAGGGTGGGATTGTGTGACTAGCAATCATATGCAGGAGGTGGGATATCTTCACACAGATGGAGTTCTGGTCTCTAGCTGCCCCTCAAGTGATTCTGCATCTGCAAATTTTCCAATGCCCCAGCCACTGTACTTATTGAAGAATGAATGGATGGATGGATGAATGAATAAGTACCTATGCTTCTTGTCTTCATTTATCCCGCTCTCTACACAACCCAGCTGGGAAGTGGGAAAATACAGTGGCTGCTTTTGGCCCAAAACACACCTGACTTGCATTCCTCCATCCATGATTTTCCTATCATAGAGATGTTATCCTTCAAAGATGTTGTCCTTTAAAAAAAAAAGCTTAAATATTGCTTTGAAAAACATCATTCTCATACAAATGAAATGAAGTAGAGAGAATATATATTCTTTGAGTTTTACATCTAAAACAAATGAGCAGTTTTAAGGAATAAGGATTGGAATAAACAACCAAAAAAAAAAAAAAAAGAATTTCTGCCTTGGACTAAGTTGTAACAGCATGAAAAACAGACTCAAATTATCTGTGTGCCTCACCCTTGCATTCTCTATCTCTTCTATTGCTGACTCATTTTCCACTTAATCTTCTATTTGTAGCATTATCTACGTTCTGGATATTGACTCGTGTGTCATGAGTTTTTCAAAGTGGTCTTTTATTTGAACAAATTGAGATTGGCTGTCTAAATGCATTGACTAATACCATAAAGCATGAGTTAATTAATCTCTAATTTTATTTTCCCCCACCATGTGAAACTAATATGACATCAGCAGTTGACCTTGATGGGTAATTAGAAATAATGAAAGAAGAAAACAGGGAACAGATTTTCAGATATCAACTATTAGAGGATTCATTTTTTTTCCAAAGGACTGAGGAATTTTAAATCTTTATGTAAAGCATTTCTTAAATAGAATGTAAATTATTCCCAGAATATGCCTAACTATGTATAGTATGAAAATAATACCTCTTAGGTCAGTTTAAGATCTCTTGACTATCTTACCAAAGTAGAATATAGTCTTGGGAAGACGTCATTCTTTTTCTCCTCTCCTGAAAGTTATAGCCAAGTTGAGCAAAATCATGCATTTCCTACTTTCCATTTCCCATGATGCTGGAATATTACCCAGGAAATAAACATGATTGAGTCTGTTTGTTTCCTAAAACCATGAGAAAAATGTGAACTGCTTGGAAAGTTACACCCAAGGGAAAAGGCTCATGCTGAGGTCAGTGACGTTGTGAATGTGTTTGGTTCCTTTTCTCAAGAGTCCACTCCTCATTTCTGGATTAGGAAGCCTGCAGCCCATGGAGGGACAGCCTCTTGTCCAAGGTCAACAGCGTTGGGGAAAAGGACTAAGCTTAACAGATCTCTTCAGTGTCCAAGGATGTTGACTGTGGCAGAAATATTGTACTCAACCTTCCACCTCTGTCAGCTTTACAGGGCATGAACTGTGACATTTTAAGGATCCTTTACTCAATGGCCTTAAACCTAATCAAAGACTTGAATTAAATTTCTTCTTCTCCCCAGGCTGCCTTTGCTTACAGCTGTGACCACAACTCTTATAGAGTTAATTCTTTGCTTAGCTTGCTTGCGGCCAAATGTATAAGTGGCAGGCCGTAAGGAGTTTTTGGATAACTGCCATCAGGAGAATAGGGATTTGACAAAGAGAAAGAGAAGCATTGGCAGCTCTGCCGTGTAGTAAGCAGAACAGGAAAATAATGGGGGCAGAAGGAAGGAAATAGGAGAGTTCAGTGTCTGAGAATTGTCCTGTGAGAACACAAGAGCATGGAAAGCACGAGATGGGTAAAAGAAATCAACAATCACAACAGTCAGGATGTAGACTTCTTATAAGGCACGGCGGAAGAGGCAGGGCATCTAGTTGGATTATTTTATAAACATAGCTCCCGTGACCAAAAGCTCAGGAAACTGGGTGAGAGGTTAGCTGGATGAGAAGGCAGAACTGAAACAGGAGGGAAGGGGGCGGGGCACAACCTTTAAAAGAATGAGCCATAGGACATGACAAAAACTGGTTAGAACCAACTAGGTCCAAGATGGTGGAAGATTTGATTTCCAGTGGACCTTGAGCCTCGTTATATGCTCATTGTAATATATTCTACTCAATGACACACCCACCAGAACCATGACAGTTCTGAGGCTAACCATAAAAGACCAAAAAGTGGGCAGTGGCCCAATTCCTGGATATCCCCACCCCTTTCCCAAAATAATTGAAATAATCTTCCCACTCATTAGCCTGTGAAATTACCCAGCCCATAAAAACTAACCACCCCATGTTTCAGGGCCTCTCGTCTTCTGAGATGGCCCACACTCTGTCTGTGGAGGGTGTTTCTAAGTAAATCCACTTCTTACCTGTCACTTTGTCGCTCTGAATTCCTTCTGCAACGAGACATCAAGAATCTGAGCTTCATTAAGTCCTGAGACCAGATGTGTGATCTCAGCTAAAAGTCTGCGGGTTCAAGTCCCAATCTGGAATCTTGCTGGGTTCGAGTCCTGGAACATGGGTTCAAGTCCCATCTGAGTTGCACAGTTTCGGAATCTATGAGGATAATGACAGTTCAAACGAGACCCTTGCCTTCTATTTCAGTATACATGCTTTAAGTCTTGAAATAAAAAATAAGTGGCAATAAAGAAGAGTTAAAAAGAATATTTTAAATGTTGCCTTGAAAACTCTCGAGTCTTCTTCCTTCTCTTAAGAGAGCTGTGCTAGCTCCTTCCTTGCAGTTTTCTTGCTCCTCACGGCATACTGCTTTCTGAGTTTGGCTTTGCTTATTAGGAGCTTTCCAGCTATGGCTGAGATTGCTTTAGCTCTCTGGGGCCCAAATCCCTTTCTCTCAGATATTTAATATCTCATATCTCCCTGTTGTCTTGATCAGGTATCCTCTGCCTATTACAGGCTTTTTTAATCTACAGAAAGTTTCTTAGGATAAAGGTAGAATCATGGCGAGTCATGGTCACTTAACCACTTGTAATGTTACAATAGCTCTAGATCACCTAGTAACTAGTTAATTCCCCACGATAACTGTTGAAAATGCTAAAACCCCTCAGTCTCCTCTCCCATTTTACCATTGTCCAGAATCCTTTTCAATATTTTTTATCATAATAAAATGCAGGTGAAGGGGTCCAGAATAAGCCACCGTGGCATAAGAACTATTGTGCTGAAGGAATCTGAGAATAGGTTTTTTGTGAACTTCCGTATCTGCCTAAAAGCAGAGCCCCCCAAAGGGACTTCATTGTCTTAAATCCTCTCCCTGGGAGTTTCCCAACCAAGCAAGATCATATCACTGGAGAAAAGTCACACACCACACACCATACATAAACAGGCAGTATCTTAACACTATCACTGTCTCCCATCTATTGTCCTAAGGCCCATTTATCTTTCCTAAAAGTTATTTGTTTTCTCTTCTCCCCTCCCTTTCCTCTGTTAAGATGATATATAAGCCCCAAATTCTACTTCACATTTTTCTGTGAACTGTCATGCTTAGGTGATTAAATTTTGTCTCTTCTCTCACTAATCTGTCTTTTGTCGGTTTAATTTGCAGTCCCCCAAATATGAACATATGAGGGTAGTTTTTCTCTATCCTTAAACATGTCTCTTGTCATGGAGGGGGGTGGGGTCCAATGAATGCTAAATGAATCTGCCTGCTATTTGTTACCATCACACTGTTTGATTTTCTACCTCTATACTTTTTTTTTTTTTTTTACTCTGGAATTGTCTCTTCTCTCTTCCATTTTCATTCTGTTACTTATACAATAAAACCCTTCTTTCCAAATTCAGCCAAAGTGCTATCTTCAACATGAAACCTTTCATAAAAGTTCATGTAGAAATGACATTGTGTTTGAACATTCGTAGACAAGGATTTAAACTTCTGATCTATTATTTATCAGCAGGGTACACTTCGAAAAACTTAGTTGTCCTCTCAGTCTCGATCCATATCCACTGAATTGAACTTAGGCCAGCAGAGGTGTGGAGCCAGCCCAGCTGTAGCCAATGGGCGTGCATATATACATGCTCATATATGTCTGTACATAGAAAGTATTCTTTTGTTCAATAAATGGTTCTCCCGTTTCCCAGATTAGAACCTCTACAAAATTGCTTAATTTCTCTGTACTTTGGTTTTGTCATCTGAAAATGGAGTAATAACAGTCCCTTCTTCACAGGGTTATTGTGAGTGTTAAATGAACCAGCACTTTAAAGAACCTTACCTGGCATATAATAAGCCCTTAATGTTAGCTACCATCATCATCACCATTATCATCGTCATCTAATAGGTGATTCTACTTTCGGATTTGAATGTTTGCTCCAGGATAATGTTTTTATGTATTATCTTCCAGGCAGATAGTCTTAATTTATTTAATGAATTTATTTTCATCTTTTGGCCTTTCATCCAAGAAATATTAACACTAATGGCATGATAGTTGACATTTTCTCTTACAGAACAAATTGTGTTTCATCACTTTGACTAATCAAATCTTAATTCAAGTATATACTAAAAATATTTCCCCATATGTTTGCTGTATATGCCATAACCTCTGAAAGCAATGTTATTGAATCATTGACCTCAGTTCTATAAATATTTTTGTGTATTACCTAGAGCCATAGATATCCTGGACCCAGCAAGCAAAAGTAAAAATATGACTTGAGGGTAAGAAAAATATCCCTAATGGAAATACAGCATCCTGTTAACATATAGTGCTTATATGTTTTAAATGGACTCTCGCATATACTTTCTCATTTAATCATCACATGAAGTAAGAGGAAAATATACGGTAAATTTTATTTACAGATTAGGACATTGAAGTTCTAAGACGGGTAGCAACCTCAACCCATCTTCTGCTTTTGTGCAGCCTGTGAACTAAGAAAGGTTTTCACATTTTTAAATGGTTGGGGAAAAATTTTTTTTTAAATTTAATGAAGTGAAAGTTATATGATTCAAATTTTGGTGTTCATTAGTAAAGTTTTATTGGAAGACAGCTCTGTTCCTTTATTAAATATTGTCCATGGCTGCTTTCACACTACAACAGCGCAGCTGAGTAGTTGCAACTGAGACTCTATGTGCTGCAAAGCTGAAAATATTTATCAACTGGCCCTTTACAGAAAATGTTTGCTGACTCCTGCTCTAAGAGGTTAAGTGACTTGTCCCAATTACATAGCTTGTAGGGTGATGTTTTACAACTTGAATCCAGATCCTTTGTCTATCTCAGAGAACAGGCTCACTGACTAGATGTCTCTTTGTTTTTTAGACAAAAAAAAAAAGCCAGGCTTCTTAGCTTCAATTTCAACTGTAAAATGCTTCAATTATGGAAGCATGATCCGCAGAAGCAGCCTCTCAGAGCAGCTAACCCGAGCTCCTCCTCTAATCAGACAGCTCCACTCCTCTGCCCCAAGCGATCCTCAGAGCTGAAGTGTGTCACCTGCAGGATGCTTATCGCTTCCAAAAGCACCAGGATTAGACCTATTCTTAGCCTGAGCCTAGTAGTAATACTCATTGAGTATTATACCCCTTGGTGCTCTTGTGACTAAGGAAAATCAAAATAACATATTACCAGATGGAGAAAAGAAATATCACCATATTATACCTTCGTAGTGACTTCTTAAAAAAAATTTTTTTTTAATGTTTACTGACAGTATCTGCTCTGCTTACCATACATGCAGAGAATGCTTTAGAAACCCAACTACTTACCGTTTCTGCTTCAAAACAGGTTTTAGTGGTAAGCCTATAATAACCTGGAAGACAGCCAGGTGTTCTCAACAGGAACTAAGTTGCCCAGAGGATTTAAACAAGAGTTAAGATGGTCAATTTGGGCGGTTTCCCAAATTACTGTGTTAGGCCATGGTATCCATTATTTTTCTGCATGAATTATCAGAAAATTAATGACATCCATATGAAATATAAATATATAAACATATTAAAAAACCCATTTAATTTTTGGAATATCCTAAATTTTGAAATAAGGCCATTTCTACCCTCCTGTGTTAATGCTGATAGACAAGAATTGATCTACTTTAGTGTTAGAAAACATGGTATGTAATTTCTTTCCCAAATATTACATGGAGTACCAAGACCAATTATCCATTAGGCTTTCATGTGCTATAATTTCTCATGTATGTTATTAATGAATTTGTCAAGGTAAAAGGCAACATACACATACATTACAATAAAAATCTCTAAGAGATACAGCTGTAGGGCAGTTTATTTCATCATCATCATCATTATATAATAATTACTAATAAAAACTTATTGGAGGGCTTCCCTGGTGGCGCAGTGGTTGAGAGCCCGCCTGCCGATTCAGGGAACATGGGTTCGTGCCCCGGTCCGGGAAGATCCCACATGCCGCGGAGCGGCTAGGCCCGTAAGCCATGGCCGCTGAGCCTGCACGTCCGGAGCCTATGCTCCGCAACGGGAGAGGCCACAACAGTGAGAGGCCCGTGTACCGCAAAAAAAAAAAATTATTGGAGATATATTGAGCTTGATTTTCTACTAAGCTATCAGTCAGGAGAACTTCTACCAAGGTAGTAATTAATCAGTAATAGGGAGGAGTACGGCAAAGATTGTTTACCTGCCTTAGTTAAAATTTGCACGTCATGAAGCCTTCTTAATATATGTAAAGCATTTTGTGATTTATCTACCACTGCAGGTTTTAAGTTTCTATTTTGAAATGATTTTTTTTTTTTTTTTTGCGATAAGCGGGCCTCTCACTGTTGTGGCCTCTCCCATTGTGGAGCACAGGCTCTGGACGCGCAGGCTCAGCGGCCATGGCTCATGGGCCCAGCCGCTCTGCAGCCTGTGGGATCTTCCCGGACCGGGGCACGAACTCGTGTCCCCTGCATCAGCAGGCGGACTCTCAACCACTGCGCCACCAGGGAAGCCCTGAAATTATTTTTAAGATTTACAGAAAAGTTGCAAAAATACTGCAGAGACAAACATTTCCATATACCCTTCACCCAGATTCCTCAGAAGTTAACATTTTACATTTGCTTTATCATCTTTTATATAAATAGAGAGATAGATGAGTATGATTATGTTTTTTGTACCACTTGAGAGTAAGTTATAGACATGATGCTCCTTTATCACTAAATGATCCAGTGTGTATTTCCTAAAACCAAGGGCGTTCTCTGTATAACCGCACTACAGTTATCAAAACCAGGCAATTAACTTTGATACAGCTAAATTGGGAAATTAACTTTGATTTACAGATCTTATTCAAATTTTACCAGTTGTCTCACAAATATCCTTTATAGGAAAAGGGGGGAAAAATCTAGTTTAAGATTCAATCTAGGAGTACAAATTGTTGTTTGGCTTTTTTCTCTCTAGTCTCCTTTAGTCTCCTTTAGTCTGAAATCTCCAGTCTAATAACCTTAACACTTCTGGGGAGTCCAGGCCATTTATTTTGAGGAGCACCCATTTGTAGATTCTTATGTTTCCTCATGATTAGATTCACACTGTTCTGGGTGGGCAGGAATACCACAGAGTGACATTGGCTCTTTCACAGTGCATTATATGAAGATATGTGATATCTATTTGTCCAATTATAGATGATATTAACCTTGAACTCTTAGTAAGGTAGTATCCACTGTTTTTTTTTTCCACTGTAAATTTTTGACATTGTCTTGTGTGGAGTTACAATGAGACTGTATCATATCTTCTTTCTCATCAAACTTTCAGCCAGTAATTTCTTGCCTGAAACAATTATTACTATGGAGATTGCCAAATGGTAATTTTCCAGTTTCATCATTCCTTCTACATTTATTACTGTTTGGA
This sequence comes from Monodon monoceros, assembly GCF_005190385.1. Classification (NCBI taxonomy): domain Eukaryota; kingdom Metazoa; phylum Chordata; class Mammalia; order Artiodactyla; family Monodontidae; genus Monodon; species Monodon monoceros. The sequence goes on from NW_021703777.1 coordinate 117,869,077, forward strand.
AGAGCTTTTCCCTCTTTGCACATTTATTTATCTATTTATACTAGAATAAAAATGAACTCATTTTAGTCAATGAGTTACAAACCATTATTATCATTATTCATTTTGATGCACAAATTGTTCCAGTTTTGGCTAGTGGGAGCCTTACTGTGAATTTTTGAGGTGAGCAGTAAGGTCATCTGAATTGTGTTTATGGTAGTTCTGGAGGCACTGTAAAGGATGCTTCAGAAATATGAGATAGGAGTTGGAGAAAACCACGAGCGATGAGAGCATTGGGTATGGAAAGGACAGAATGGATTTTTAGTGTCTCCGAGGAGGCGAATCAATAGGATTTGGAAACTGGGTGTAGAGGTAAAGGAAAAAGAGATTTGGATCTGGATAACTAGGAAGGCAGTGGTGCCACAGGCAGAAGCAGAGGATATAGAAGCAGAGGGGTTGCAAATGAAGACAAGTTTTGTTTTAGACTTGTTGAGCTCAAGTCTCCAAGGATACATCAATGTGAAAATGCCCAGCACTTGAAATTAGAGGCCTAGAACTCAGAAGAGAAATAATGGTAAAGGAGTAGACTTGGGAATTGTCGAAGACTGAGGCTTTGCAAGTAAATGAGCTCATTTGGCAGGAGGGTAAGTCCAAAACAGAAGTGAAGAGGGCCAATTTTAGGAAATGCCTATAATTAAAATAGGCATTTTAATTATTACTCCACCCAGTGGTGGAGTACGTAAGGGAAAGACACTACACAAAGTACGACTATCAAAGAGAACTTTTTGATAGGTCATCAAAACCTAGATAAAAAAATTTTGAAAAGGAAGGAGTAGTAAATGGAGCCAGTTCTGAGGTTGAATAGAGTGAAGGATGAGATGATGTGCTAAACTTGACAATTAGGAAATCAGTGTCGTCTTTAAGAGAACTGTCTCAATTAGATCAGTGTGGATAGAAACCAATTTACAGGTAAGGTGAGGTAAGGAACTAAACCAGTAAATATTATCTATAATGCTAGACTATTTGGCAGTGAAAGGAAGATGGAGAGTGCCTTGGATGAAGCAAGAGCAAGAGGATTTTTCTTAGTATGGAAGATCTAGCCATTGCTTTAGTCTAAGGATCAAGAATGCAAGTGTTTATCTTTGGGAAGCAGAAAGTTTATTCTGGAATATAGGAGAGAATAATGGATGAGAATAGAGAAGTCTTGACGTGGAGAGGAAGGAAGTTGAGGGAGACTGATGTTCGAGTGAAATAACCTGATTTTCTTAGTGTGATCAAAGTGATGGAGCGAGAATGGATTCAGAGATTTTTGATGAGTGGAAATGATTTCGAACAATGGCATTAAGGAATGTAATATACCTAAGTAGGATGTGGCGGCATTATTGTATAGATCAAAATCTGACTGTGTATTAACCATGTTAATGATGGCTGAGCACATTAACACCTCAAATTCTTTATAGATCAGAATAGAGAAACATAAACAAATGGGTATATTGTGAGTGTGTTATGCTCCTTCAGAAAGCAGGTGTCAAGTCAGGATTGAATATGCTAGAGATTTATTGGGGGGAAATGTCTATGAAGGAAGGAAGGGGGAGGGTCACAGAAGGTGGGGAGAGCCTCAGACTGTGATGCAGGTCTGATCTCTATGAAGGAGAAAGGGAAGGAAGGGAAGATTAGCTAGGAAGAGTCTCAGACTTAAATGCAGTTCTAAGAAGTTTGGGCAAGCCAGTAGGAAATCCTGGAGCCAAAGTCCCTGTTAAGGGAGTTTCCTATCTTGCAAGAATGGGCTAGCTTTAGTACCCTTGCCATGGTAAGTCCTTGGCTGGAAGCAGCCTGCAGGAAGCATGGAATGGACCTGGGGGTCAATCCAGAGAGAAGGCATCTCAGTTTTGCTCTGTAGCAGGGGATTTGAGTGCTACATTTCCATGGCTGCCAAGTGAGCATGTGATGAATATATATTTTGCAAGACCAACTGCCTGGGGGAAAAGTCACCTGAAAGAGTTTCCAGCAAAAAGCTCCAAAGATGGGCTGAGTTGAAAACCGTAGCCTGTGAGGACTTGTCGATCTCTAAGCTGTTGTGACGTAGGGCTGGAAATTGAACCTAAGTGGATGGACTCAGGAGCCTTTAGGTATGAACTGCTGGATCAGAGAGAGATAAGTATGAACCTGGACAACATCGCCTTTTAGCAACCCTGAAGACCTTTCATCATCAAATTTGAATAGGCAGGCAGGAAGGAAGCCATGCAAATATGCCTGAAGAGTTGTGCTAACTTAATATGAGTAGAAGCGGTGTTACATTAGGATGAGAGGGTTTGAGATTCATTAAAGGTGTTTGCTGATTCCCTGAAAAGTTTAAGATGAAAAGCCTGTCCCTTGCAAAGTCGTTTCTAGGGTTTCCAATAGGGCTGAGTTTAGGGTGAGGTGAATGAGGAAGGATTGTGTAAGTGTAAGGTTGCATCCTGTCATTATTTAACATTTTGATACTTTTTTCATCATGGATTTTTTGCACTATTTTTTTTTTTCAGTATCTCTTTAAAACATTTATCTTGATTGCTGAGGTTTTGACTCCCCCCTTAAAATATTGTACTTGAGGGGCGTGACTCACTTGCCTCAGCCCAGTTTCAATTTTGTAATTGTTTCTTTCTGTTTTTGATGCTGGGCCATCTCGTGTGATAGCAACAGGCATTAAAGGAAAGCACACTGAGTATGCAAAAACTTTGGGGAAAGAAGGAGTATCTCACTTTTGGTGTTTCCCTGATCAAACTTTGGATGGCTTTGTGCTCTGTGTTAATAACAGAAGCCGTTTCCTGATAGGTGAATAAAAAGATTGGCTTGAACATTCAGGACCCAGCTGAAGTTAGATAAATTGAATTTTTTTTAATTAATTTATTTTATTTTTGGCTGCATTGGGTCTTCGTTGCTGTGTGCAGGCTTTCTCTAGTTGCGGTGAGCGGGGGCTATTCTTCCTTGCGGTGCACGGGCTTCTCATTGCGGTGGCTTCTCTTGTTGCAGAGCACAGACTCCAGGTGCACGGGCTTGAGTAGTTGCAGCTCGCGGTCTCTAGAGCGCAGGCTCAGTAGTTGTGGCCCACGGACTTTGTTGCTCCACAGCATGTGGGATCTTCCCGGACCAGGGCTCAAACCCTTGTCCCCTGCATTGGCAGGTGGATTGTTAACCACTGCACCACCAGGGAAGTCCAGATAAATTGAATTTTTAATGACACCAGATATTATAGGAATCTTGCCCAAAGTTAAGAATTAGCAAGGGCTGTGCAGAAGAACTGGGGGGAGGTAGCCTAGGATGTTTGCCATAGCCTCCATCACTGCCTCACCTTTTGTTCTTCCATATAGGCTTTGCTCATCCTTACCTTAGGATTAACCTCAAAAAGAATTTCTTACTTACATGTTCATGCCTGAACAGTTCTGGCCAAGATATGCACCAGTGCCTAGAACTTTGCCTGGAACATAGTAAGTGTTGTATAAGTACTTGTTGAATGAATGAAAGCAGGTTCACTGAGATTTTTTTTTTTTTTTTTTTTTTGCGGTACGCGGGCCTCTCACTGTTGTGGCCTCTCCCGTTGCGGAGCACAGGCTCCGGACGCACAGGCTCAGCGGCCATGGCTCACGGGCCCAGCCGCTCCGCGGCATGTGGGATCTTCCCGGACCGGGGCACGAACCCGTGTCCCCTGCGTCGGCAGGCGGACTCTCAACCACTGCGCCACCAGGGGAGCCCAACTGAGATTTTTATGAGACATCAAAGGTCATTTTGGAGGACAAACAAGAAAACCAGGAAGTCAAAACTTTTTTCTCCTGCCTATCCCAACTAAAGGAGGTCATCAGGTCATCTTCATTCATTTATCACCTCTAATGTATATCCAAGTGTCCTGTTGCTTTTACTGCAGATAATACTTAAAGGTGTCTCTACTTGGAAAGTTGCTATTTTAGTCTGAGTTCTCCAGAGAATATTTTTTCAAACCTCACCTTTTTTCTTTGGCACAGATAGATTTTTAAATTTTTAAGTGAATGCTACAGTCAGGTATAATTAGATGTAATTATTTTAACCTCAAAAAGTGGCCCAATGAAGCCTGTGCTAGGAGTAAAAGATTTGTCTCTGACATTTTGTTTTCATTTACTTGTGCTTGCTGTATTGCTTCTATCTTTGATCTTAGGCTTCTTTGCAGGAATATTATTGAGGCCACCTGTCCATTTTATGAAGACTAAAGACTAGATGATACAATCTATAAAGCCATTCATTTGGGCACACATAAACTGAACTTTGCATATGCTGCAGACAAGTGTATGAGAACACCAAGTTACACCCTCTCCCCCTTTCTCCCTGAAACAATCCTACCCTCTCCTCAGGATACATCCTGTACCAGACCTGACATGTAACCATCTGACAGGCAGGTGAAATTAGAGAGCCAGAGCCAACCTCCATATTAAATAGTGGCATCACTTTTTGTTTTCACCCTCCCCCTGGGAATTTCGCTTTGTCTTGGAGTCATTTGTGGATCCAGCCCAGTGAGGCCAAGGAAATTCCAACTATGAATCACTGCAGAGGCATTTAGATCCTTCAGATTCTTCAGAGTGAAGCAACGTCAAGGCAAACAAACCTTCCTTTTCCTAATATTGTTATTCTCTTGTAACATAACTGATGCATTATTTTGCAATAGAGCCTCTGTTTATTCTGCTTTACCCAGAGTGCTCTCCCTATATAGGAGCGGGTGGTAAGGAATAAGGACTCAAGGAGAAGGGAAAAGAAAATCCTGTCCCACCACATTATCAGGGTCTAGCGTTGAGCATGTGCTCTGCGTTAAGTTGTCATAGTGATGTGCTATTGATTTTCTTTGTGACCTCATTGGGTGTTAGGTCCCACTTAGTCTGTGGCATGCACAGAATCCATCTTGGCCTGAAAGCCCCCCGTAGCACTAAAATTCCTTGATTCTATGAATTTGTGTCCTTAGTGAACACTGCCCACGTTGGTTGGCAGTGTGCCGTTCCTGGGTGATATGGGTCCGAGGCCTCTTTGCCCTCGTGTCTCACTCTATCTTTTGCGGAATACAAGGAGCGCTTCAAAAGATGAGTCTGAAAATGGATATTCGTGAGAATTAGAAACAAATCACTGCAGGGAACTAACAACATAAAAATGCTTCAAACTGTGAGGAATAGAAGCAACAGTTCCTGTTGGGATGTACACAATGAACACAGCATGTGAGCAGCTATAAAAAACACTGGAGGAAAAAGTGTATCTATGAAAAACAACTTTAAAAAAAAAAAACGAAAACCCACAGAGAGCTCAAATGCCTCACGTGCAGAGAGTAACCACCACAGAAATGTCTTTGGGGTCAAGAGAAAGAATCCGTGGCATACGTTTAAAGTTTGAATCCCAAAGTAAGTTTTGCCAGGCCTTGCCCATCTCCTGGTGCCCACAAATCCCCTCAGTGAAACCAAAGGTCTTCCTGCTTCTATCAACTCCCAAGCTACATGGCCGAAGTTACCATGTCCATTCCAACATGACTTAATTATGTAAAACCGGGTAGAGAAGATGAGTAATCCAGATTCAGTCCTTAATCTAAAATAAGTCATTTATTTCTAGAGTAGTGTTTTAAGAAAGCTCCAGTTTGTGACTTGCTATGCCTATGGGTGATTGATTGCATCATCACCATATTACTTTCCAAATGTAAACCTACTCTGGCATCTCAAGACAAGATACTCTGAATTGAATGAAGAGTGGAAATAAAAGTATAAGCCTGTAATCATCATTTAATATTATGTATGCCAAAAAGGGATTATTTTAATTAAGGATCATATTCCTCTGGGGGAAAAATTTTTTTTAAAGTCACATTTAATGGACAAATCTGATACTGACCCAGAGCTCCCTTTTGATATTGAAGGAATAACTCTTCCTAATTGGGTAACTAATGAGAAGTTTATTACACTCAGTGTGTTTTATAATCATTATAATTACCTCTAGATTGTAAAGTCCTAGAAGGCAATGCTTAACACATTTTGTTCAGTGATTTAACAACCATCCCTAGCTGGTACAGTATTAAATAAGCAAGGAATCTTTTATCACTTAAGATGCTTTCAGCTGGAATTAGTAGAAAACTCATCTCAACCGCTCAAGCATTAGAAATATGTATTATCTTACATAACGAGTAGTCCAGAGTTAAGAGAAGTTATCAAGTGGCTCAATCATCTTATCAGAGACCCAAGTTCTTTCCATTATGCTATCCTCAGAATGTCACCTTTCACTTAGAAGCCAGCTCCCTTCATGGTTGTAAGTGAAGTCCCAGGCATCATGTGCAGATATGTCAAAGTCTGATGGATGGGCTTCCCTGGTGGCGCAGTGGTTGAGAGTCCGCCTGCCGATGCAGGGGACATGGGTTCGTGCCCCGGTCCGGGAAGATCCCACATGCCGCGGAGCGGCTGCACCCGTGAGCCATGGCCGCTGAGCCTGCGTGTCCGGAGCCTGTGCTCCGCAACGGGAGAGGCCCCAACAGTGAGAGGCCCGCGTACCACAAAAAAAAAAAAAAAAAAAAAAAAGTCTGATGGATAAGGTGGCCATCTCTTCCCATGTATCTCTATCTTAGAGAAGGAAACATTTTCCAGGAGTCTCCTGCATTGGTGTTTCAGGAACTGGGTCCCATGACAACTATTAAACCATTCACTGCCAAGGCAAGTACAAGCCAATGATTAATGTAGACCAATCAGGATTTAATTCTGAGGCTCATAAATGAAAGATGGACAACTATATTGGTTAATAGGTTTGGTTGTGAGTAACAGAGCTTGTAGCCCACTTTGGAGAAGAGTTTTGTTATGTTAAACCAGTGTGCTAAAACTCTTGTCAAGAATCATATTTTAAAAGAAAAGAAAAAAAAATCATATTGTCAGCATCTCTTCTTGCATTCACTTATTCTTCCTAGAATATTGAACCATAATATGTCTTTTAGGGATTGAGAGGAGCTCTGAAAATAGGATGCATTTATCATGATTCTTCATTACATCAGAAATCCACTCCAATTTTTAAAAAATCAACGTCAGTTAATGTAAACATTATAAGGGAATTATTGAAAGGGATAAGAGGTGGTCATAAAAATGATGAGAGGGCTTCCCTGGTGGCGCAGTGGTTGAGAGTCCGCCTGCCGATGCAGGGGACACGGGTTCGTGACCCGGTCCACGAAGATCCCACGTGCTGCGGAGCGGCTGGGCCCGTGAGCCATGGCCGCTGAGCCTGCGCGTCCGGAGCCTGTGCTCCACAACGGGAGAGGCCACAACAATAAGAGGCCTGCGTACTGCAAAAAAAAAAAAAAAATGATGAGAAAGCTGGAAAACAAGGACTGGGCAGGTTCCAAAAGTGCTAAGGCAAAGCCAGGAGCAGCCCCAGTTATGGCTGCTTGAGACTTCTGCCTCTGCCACTGTTGCCTTTGGATGCTTTCTCTCCATGTCATTACCTTCTAAACTCCACAGCAGCCACCTGAAACTTACTGACCCTGTGCCTTCAAGTCAGTTCTTTAAGAGCCAAAGTTCTAGACAGAAGTATCTGATTGACTACTTTTAGGTCAGATGTCGGTGCTCTGACTTCCAGGGCAATAGAGAGAGAAATATCTGCCCCTCCATCTGTTTTTTTAAAAAAAGAAATCAGGCTATGTCCCACCTGCCTTTGGATTCATCCAAAATAAGAATGTTAGGAAGCTGGTCAGCCAAAACAACAAATACCCACTACAGAAGCCGTGATGAGTGCTACAGAGGAATAGGGTCGCTTCACTCAGTTATAGAGGATGTTGGGATGAGGGAGCGGAGAAGCAGAGAGCCAGCATGGGTGGGAGAAATTTTAAACTGAGAGATACTCACCAATAGAACAAATTAAGTATGAAATAAAATGGAAAATTTCAGACATACAAGATCTCAAAATATTTCACTTTTTATGCCCTTTTCAAGAAGCTTCTAGGACATGTACTACACCAAACAAGGAAATAAACCAAGAGAAAGGAATAGGAACCAGGAAACAATGTATCCAAGGTGAAAGTGCAGTGTGAAGAATTCCTAGGATGAGGGTGAAAGAAGATCCCAGGTCACAGTTGAGCAACAGACCTAGATAGCCACCAGCTCCTGGTGGTAGGAAGACAGAGGACTCCAGGAGTGAGGACTCCAAGGGGTGGGACATGTATATACATATGGAGATACATATGGAGATATTTGGTGATACATTAGTGATAGATGCATAAAAAACAAAGTTGAAAATGAGTTAATTATTAACTTCAAATAAGATACAAAATTCTATAAGGAATGAAAAACAATCATAGTCTACTATATAGTTCAATTGTAAATAATAAAGTTATAATAATGCAAACACTGAATACTGGTCTAATAAGAAAGTGAGACAAAACTAGATTCTGGGATTTGCTTCAAAATAGCGTGAGATGATGGGGGAAATGGATAGTGTGTGGATAGGGCAGGCCTAGCTATAGGTTAATGGTTGTTGGAGTTGGGTAGTGGGTACCTGAGGGTTCATTATATAATATCCTTTTTGTGGTTATGTTCAAAATTCTGCATAATGAAATGCTTTTTAAAATGATATAACCATACTGGAAGGAGGCTGGGGCAGGGATGTAAAAAGAGCTAACCCTCATCTTCCATAGTAGGAAGCCCATAGATAGTGTCTGAAACTAAAAACTCAGGTAGTGGTTGAATATGCATGTTACTTAGAAATATGGACGTAAACATCAGATGGTATAGCTAAGAGATAAAGTCAAGTGCCCTGCGGAGAAGGCATCAAGGATGAGGTGAGTGAGGTTGCTATCTTCCCTTTTGTTTTGTTGTGTTTTTTGTTTTTTGCGATATGCGGGCCTCTCACTGTTGTGGCCTCTCCTGTTGCAGAGCACAGGCTCCGGACGCGCAGGCTCAGCAGCTATGGCTCATGGGCCCAGCCGCTCCGCGGCACATGGGATCTTCCCGAACCGGGGCACGAACCCGTGTCCCCTGCATGGGCAGGCGGACTCTCAACCACTGCGCCACCAGGGAAGCCCTATCTTCCCTTTTGGACCTTGTAGAACAACTTGACTTTGAAAGTTGTACAGCCATGCGTCTGTACATCTTTAAAAATTAAATTATTAAAATTCATATAAAATAACTTTTAAAAAGAGAGAAAAAGAAAGCAGAAGGACTAGTCCGAAAAAGTTGTACCTTGCTGTGCACCACTGGGGGATCCTCTCTGGGTTGAATGAGCAGGAATCCTGGCAGGAGTCAAGGGCTAGGATGAAATAAGGCCAGGAGCTAGACTCAGCCCCCAGGTGAGCTTCCCAACCACTGCCCAAGGCGTCCATTCAAGTTAACAAGGAAAGCAATTAGGTCATTAAACATATGCCCTTGGTATGCCAGTACCTCATATCTCCTACTGGCCAGCTACTTACTAGCTAAATGTCTAGCTTTGAAAAGATGAGAGCCGCTAACTATTCTTGGGCCCGTCTGGATGCTTCTTCTCCTGACTGGAAGGAAGTTCACAGTGAAGCTGCCATTCTTTCAATACATCTTTGGACTTAAGCCTGTTCTTTTGCTTGTGGCCTCCACTGACAGATCATTTTAGCTTGAGGTGATATTAAATATATTTAATAATTGATACAGGACACATTGTGATCAGGTAGAAGGGACCCAAGTCATAATGCACAAGCAGAGGCCTCCAGGCTGCCTGCCAGACCAGGCATTAATCATTTGGTTGTTGGACTGTGGAGATCCTGAGGGTTCCAGGGGAGGCCAGGGAAAGTGTAGGGGGCATGCAGGAGGTTCAGGACATTAGCCATTCACCAACTTTTACCAATGTATTTCAACACTTTTAACAGTCCTTCCCTGTATGAGGGTTACCAAAACGCAAGTCCGTGTGCCCCATGCACAGTGAGGCCAAACAGTACCAAAACGCCGGAGTTTGGAACAGAGAAAGGTTTATTGCGGGGCCATGCAAGGAGGTGGGTGGCTCATGCCTTAAAAAAAAAACCCATACTCCGTGAAAGCTTTCAGCAAAGCCCTTTTATAGGAAAGGTGAAGGGGGGGCGTGGGTAGCTGTTGCAAATTTCTTGGCGTCAGATCTTTTTTCCTGAGGTCAGGTCATGGTCAGGTCACGGTATTCCTGTAAATCTCCACCAAACAAACGTCACTCTCTGTTCTGACAAGAAAGGGGATGGTCCCGAGGCACAACTTTCACCCTTCAAGGTCCAGGCCTAGCTAAAAGAAAGGGGTCCCTGCGGGGGACGTGGCGCGATCATCCTGCCCCAGAGCGTTCGTCCAGCACCCAGTCTGGGTCCTCCCGCCAGTGCCCAGGCCTGGCTGAAGAGGCAGATCTCAGTTAGCGGCTACCTCAGGGCCAGGTCCCCAGACCCTGCCCAGCTGTCATTGCTGAGGGAGCCAGGCACCCAGGACCCAACTGGCCCTCAGGTTCCTTGGGCCACCCAAACGGTAGGGGTCAGGTCCCCCAGACTATGTCCCACGCAGACTGCCACTGCCATTAGGTCGCAGAGGCAGGGATGGGGGAGAGGGTCACCGCCATGTCAGGGCCTGAGCCCGGCCAGTGGGCGTCGTGGCGAGGGCTCTGGAGCCCTGCAGGACACACCCCCAGCCTGTCCCCTGGGCACCCCCAACTCACCCACCAGCCCAAGGCTGGGTGAGCTGGAGGGCCCCGGGGAGAAGGCCAGGATCTGCCTCTTACCTCACTCTGCACCTGACGACCACCACTCCACCAACCGTTGGCCCAGTGCCCCTCTAGGTTGTTCATTGACAGATGCTTGCTTGGGGGAAGGACCCACTGCAGCACCGACCAATGGCTGAATGGGTCCCCCTGTGACACCCACCAGTGGCTGAGCAGGACCTCTAGTGGCTCTAACCATTAGGCATTAATGGTCTCCCGGTAACCATTGCTTGATAATGGGGTCCTGGGTAATGGCTCACAGCAATGGCTAAGTGCTAAGGGCTGCGCACTGCAGCACTCTCTTACATTCGTACACACCAGCCAAATATCAGCCCTGTCTCAGGAATCTCAGCACTGGGCAACTGGTCCAGGTGGGATGGCCATGTTTAGTGCAGGTCTGAATCACCTCAAGTTTGGATCTGCTTGAGACCAGCACCACAGATGTTAGCATTTTCACCACAGCTTAGCCTTGGGGGATAGGGATAATGAACTCTCTTTGCTTAACAACGTATCCCTAAGATACCCTAGTCTGTTAAACGGCACGGTACCTTTTTGGTTTTCACTAGTTTGCCATTTTTCTCCATTCTACTATCTCCTTAATGGCTACCTTCCACCTATTGTTACCAGGTGCCTGATCTTTCACTGCTGAATTCGCATTGCCTAGAATGGTGCCCGGCATGTAGGAGGCGCTCAGTGAATGAATCACTGTGGCTTCTAGGAAACAGGAAAGGTATCTTAGGCAGAGAAATGATGTCCCGGGAAATCTGAAGGGAGATCACTGGAATTCTGATACTATCTTGAGGGAGAGCATTCCATGTATGAAAATCATGCCTAGAGGATGGCACCCTGGGCGTCCCGCTGTCTCCTCAAATGGCAAGACTGTGCAAGTCAAAGAAAATCTTAGATAGCCAGGTGTGTTAAGAAAAGGGCAGTGAGTTTGCAGGGCAGAAGTAGAGACACAGATGTAGAGAACAAACATATGGACACCAAGGGGGGAAAGTGGCAGGGTGGTGGTGGTGGGGTGGGATGAATCAGGAGATTGGGATGGATATATATACACTAATATGTATAAAATGGATAACTAATAAGAACCTGCTAAATAAAAAAATTAAAATAAAATTCAAAAAAAAAGAGAAGAGGGCAGTGGGCGATTAATGCTTCTGCATTCTCCTCAGTCCTATCTGCCAACAACTGTCAGGTTTTTGACAGAGAAAGGAAATGGCTCTGCTCTTAGATAAGCCTGATTGCCTTCTTCTTATCCTCAACTGCTTCCCCAGTTCTGCCCAATCTGAACAAGAACCTCTCCCCTACAACACTAACATGCACTTCTCTCACTCCATCCTCTTCCAATGAACTTGTCCTTGAATTGACAACTTACTGAGTCATGTGTTGCTTTAATGCTTTTATTCTGTTCTATGTCCACATCCGACTGTCTTAGAGTCTAAATTCCAGGGAAATGAGTCTATGTAACTGTTATATTAAATAGTCATGCAAACACTAGGTACAATTATGTACTTCATAGGTTTTTCAAAATGATGGTTAGGGGACACTGAAATCTGAAGCATAATGTCATAACAATAATCACTTCTGCAAACTGGGATTCTATTTTTTTTTTTTTTTTTTTTTTTTTGTGGTACGCGAGCTTCTCACTGCTGTGGCCTCTCCCGTTGCGGAGCACAGGCCCCGGACGCGCAGGCCCAGTGGCCATGGCTCACGGGCCCAGCCGCTCCGCGGCATGTGGGATCTTCCCAGACCGGGGCGCGAACCTGTGTCCCCTGCATCGGCAGGCAGACTCCCAACCACTGCGCCACCAGGGAAGCCCTAGGATTCTTACTCAGATATTCATAAACTTGGGTGGGGAAAAATCACATTTTTTTTGCTATCACTAACTGAAATTTACTAATTTCTCCAATTATTAATGCAGGCAACAAGCCACGGAAGTATCAGCTATATATATGACTTTGTCGCCAATAGAAATCGTAGATATTTTCATATCACATTACAGTTACTGTAGATAGCTCCAAATAATGTTTATGCTCAAAATTTCAGTAGAATGAATATTTTACCATAATAAAAATAATTTCAGCAGTTCTTAGACCTGCCACTACATCTTGTTATTTGATGTGTTAATAGGAAAGTGTATGTATTATAAGTTTGTCTTTTAAATATATTTTGACAACTATGTTTAATATCATTTATTTCCTTTGAAATTCTGTGTATTCTATTTTGTTTTTCAAAACATAATCTGAGAAGCAGTTTATAAATTGGACTGTCAAAGTGTTCATGGCACACACACACCAAAAAGGAGGCTTCCCTGCTCTATGCCAAGCACTTTACATAACTATGGAATCATTACAATAACCCTATGAGTTAGATATTATCATTCACCACAGTACAGATCATGACACCAACCCTTAGAGAGACAGGAAACATGCCGGAAGTCAAAACACACAGCCAAAAGGCAGCAAAGTCGAGATCAGTCAGTCTGACTCCAAAGCCCATGCTTTAATCACCATACTACAGCACATCTTCTGGCTGTTGTGAGAATTGTGTGCAAACCATTATTTTATGCATTAAGATAAGGTTGATTTCTGGTGTGAAATGAGAGTTAAAAAATATTGATATTAACTTTAGTATCAAAATGATTCTAGTTATTACTGAGACTTAAACGTTACATTTTCTGATTACAGAAGTAATATAAAGTGGTAGAACAAAGCAGGATCACAGAATCTCACTCCTCTAATATCTAATCAAATGAATAAAAAATTAGTCTAAGAGTCAGGCAGTGAATATTCATCCCCTATGATGCAACAGATACCGTTCTAGGTTCTGGGACTATGGCAATGAAACAAAACAAAGTCCCTGCTCTCATTTCACACCAGCCCCCAATTCAACCAGCAGCAAGCAAATACGGAAAAAGAAATAGCCTTATGGAACAAACTGGCTTTCCAGGAAAGAAGATCCTGATATAATGAGACACAATCAGACTCCAATTCCTGTCTCCACCTCCCAGAAGTAGTGCTCAGCATAGAGGAAGGGATTTCTCCTTAAAAGGGGACTGGAAGGTTGAGTAGGCAGGTCTAATAAGTCCAAGAAAAGACCTTACGAGTTTAGCTCCTACTTGCCACCATAGGACTTACGCAGATGTCAGAACTGGCACTAGGGTTCGTCATTTTCCAGAGCACTAAAATGCTTGAGTTGGGGTTTTTACTGCTTCATTCATTTGACAAATATTTTTAAAACACAGACCTGAATGATAAGAAGCCATTCAGGGGCTTCCGTGGTGGCACAGTGGTTGAGAATCCGCCTGCCAGTGCAGGGGACACGAGTTCGAGCCCTGGTCTGGGAAGATCCCACATGCCGCGGAGCAACTAGGCCCGTGAGCCACAACTACTGTGCCTGCGCATCTGGAGCCTGTGCTCCGCAACAAGAGAGGCCGCGATAGAGAGGCCCGCACACCGCGATGAAGGGTGGCCCCCGCTTGCCGCAACTAGAGAAAGCCCTCGCACAGAAATGAAGACCCAACACAGCAAAAATAAATAAATAAATAAATAAATAAACTCCTACCCCCAACATCTTCTAAAAAAAAAAGAAGTCATTCATTCTAGGATCAGAGAGCAGAGGTTTTAGGCTGAGGAAACAGGGAATGCGAGAACAAATTTGGATCATATGATGGTTCATTTTATGTATCACCTTGGCTAGGCTGTGGTACCTGATTATTTAATTAGACCCTAGTCTAGATGTTGCTGTGAAGGTATTTAGTAGGCATGATTAACATCTACAATCAGTTAACTTTAAGTAAAGGAGATTACCCTAGAAAATGTGGTGGGTCTCGTCCAATCAGTTTCCAAAAACAGGTTTCCCAGGAAAGAAGAAATTTTGCCTCAAGACTACAGTATTGACTTCTGCTTAAGTGTCCAGCCTTCCCTATGGATTTTGGACCTGTCAGATCCACAATTGTATGAAGCAATTGCTTAAAATATACATAGACTGAGAGATTCAGAGAGAGAGAGAGAGACAGAGAGAGAGAGACAAACAGGGGTTTATATATACACACACACACACAGACACACACACATCTCAGCATCCGCTTCTGAAGAACCCAGCCCATGAGAATTGCTGCCAAGATATAATGTATCATACTGATTCTGTTTCTCTGGAGAACGCTGACTGATACAGAGCTCTGGTTTGAGGAACAGAAAGAAGGCCATTGTTACTGGAGCACAATGAAAGTGGTGGGGGTGATGGCTTGGTGGGAAAGTGTTATGCGATGAGGACAGAGAGGTGGGGAGTGGCCAGGTTATCTCACTCCTTGTCGATTCTACAAAACAGGAGTCCACAGAAGAGATGCTGAATAACAGGTTAAGTGAAGAAAGAAACCAAAAATTTACAGGTCTGAAAACTAAATTAGGTTTCTTGCTTATCAGATTGGTAAATATTCTAAAGATTGACAACCCACTTTGTTGGTGAGGCTGTGTGAAAAGGAACACTCTCAAATATCTCAGGTGGGAGGG
This sequence comes from Monodon monoceros, assembly GCF_005190385.1. Taxonomy (NCBI): domain Eukaryota; kingdom Metazoa; phylum Chordata; class Mammalia; order Artiodactyla; family Monodontidae; genus Monodon; species Monodon monoceros. The sequence goes on from NW_021703777.1 coordinate 117,884,244, forward strand.
TAAAAGGGCATAACCCCTATGGAGGGTGATGTGAGAATATCTAACAAAGCTTCGTATGCATTTATCACTTCATCAAGCACTCCCAACTGAGGGAATTTACCCTGAAGTTGTACCTCCATAAATATGAAAAACATATATTATTTGCAGCATTATTTGTAATAGCAAAATACTGGAAGCAACCTAAATGTCTATCCATAGGAGATCAGTTAATAAACTAGTATCTGCACACAGTAGGGTCCTGTGAAGCTGTTAAAAAAAAAATTCTATATATTGATATGCAATGATTTCTAGGTTATTGTTAAGAAAAGCAAGGGGCAAATGAATATCGGTAGAATGCTAAGAAGGAAGCAGAAATAAGAGAGTGTGTGTGCATGTGTATGTGTGTTTGCTTATTTTTGCAAAAAAAATGCAGGCAAAAAACCAAGCAGGAACTAAGAAAATGTTTTTTATGGAGTCAAATAGACAGAGATGGGAATAAGACTTCCTTGGGTATAAATTTTTACATGGTTTTGACTTTTAAATTATGTAAGTATTTTAAATAATCCCAAACATAAAATTAAAACAATGTGGTAAACACTAAAATGTGCCACTCAGATCGTCTTTCAAGGAAGCATGGCTGCCCACCCAGGGAATGCAGACAGCAGACAGCCTCCAGCTATCAGCTCCTTGAGGGTTTGCCTCAGCTGCAGATGAACAGCCTCCTGCAAAGTCACCCCCTTCCTGGGGCGACCACATCCTGTCACTGAGCCAGGCAGGGGCTTAAAGGCCCAGAGCTCCGCACCAGGTTGGCTGAGGCTTTGTTTAGCATGCATCACAGTATGTTTTCTCCCTTTTCCAAAAATCCTGTTTCCTCTCCCTTCTCTTCACAAGTATTGATCGCTAATAAACACCTTGCACCCCAAACTCCATCTCAGCGTCTGTTTCCCAAGAACCCGGCTCGCAATAGTTGCAGCCAAGAGCTGAATTACCACCTGGCTGGTCGTGAGGACCCTTCGCTGGTGGCAGGTGGAGCACAGCAGCCCCTGGCACAAGGTGGTGGTCCAATTGTTCACTGGTAATGAGTTGGGAGGGTGTAACAGTGAAAGGAAATGCACTAATGAACGGGTGCTCTGTGTCTCCTCTCTGAGACATATAGAGGAAACAGTAGCTCTGAGGATTGCAGTGTTGGGCGGTGTTGCCAAGCTCCACTGATGCCCTACAGAAAGACAGTGGAGTGCTGAGGGCCAGATAACAGACAATTAAAAAGGACTCTGGAAGCCGAAAGGCCTCTTTGTTTACATACAAATAAGCTCAACTCCTATAGCAGAAGAGCAGAGAAAGTTGAGGATCAAGTTCAGACTTTATGGTCTGAGCGGCTGAATTTCAAAGAAATTTCTTTTTTTAATTTATTTCTTATTTTTGGCTGCATTGGGTCTTCATTGCTGCCCACGGGCTTTCTCTAGTTGTGGAGAGCGGAGGCTACTCTTCGTGGCGGTGCATGGGCTTCTCACTGTGGTGGCTCCTCTTGTTACGGAGCACGGGCTTTAGGCATGTGGGCTTCAGTAGTTGTGGCACGTGGGCTTCAGTAGTTGTGGCTCATGGGCTCTAGAGCGCAGGCTCAGTAGTTGTGGTGCACGGGCTTAGGTGCTCCGTGGCATGTGGGATCTTCCCAGACCAGGGCTCGAACCCATGTCCCCCACATTGGCAGGCGGATTCTTAACCACTGTGACACCAGGGAAGTCCCTGAATTTCAAAGAAATTTACAGTCCAACTGTGGTGGTCTGTTACGTTAAGGTCAGGGCTCTGATGGGGAGGACTTGCTCCTAAAATGGCTCCTAGAAGCATGGAAAAAGGCTGCCCACATGACATCCACATCATGGCCCACACTGAGCACAGCTGAAATGACAGAGTTGCTGTGGTAGATTGTAGAGGAAGGGATTTAAAAGGTCAAGGAAGTGAGTATGCTTGGATGGATATAATATGATGATGAGAAGGCTTGGCAGATGACTCTGTTCCACAGGATGGCCCAGAGGATGCACCATTGACTAAGGCTGTGAGGATGAACTGGCGAGAGGGGCACCAGCATCAACAGAAATTTTCATGGGGTACCTCCTCTATGGGTCAGGGCTGCTGGGAGGAAAGGCTGCTGTAGAACTTCGCTCACTGATAGAAATGAGGACGATAGAATCCCAAAATAACAGAAGGCAGGGGGTGGCAATTAAGAGCCAGAGGCCAGAGGACAGCAATTATTGTAATGATGAGCAAGGTCAGATTGGAATCCAAGGGATCTGATTCACAAAATATTACAAAGATTATTAATAGTATACAGCATCTCCAGGGGTAAAGGAGATGGGCAGCCAGCATGGGAACTTTTTAGCTTATACCAGCAGAAGCAATGAAGAATAGATGACCAAGGGGTAAGCAATATGATTCCTTTCCCAGTTCTTCACCTGAGTCAGGATTCAGATGAAAACCTCATTGACTAAGAGGCGGCAGGTTCTCTGGGAGGAAGGACCGTGTAACACCATGGCAATAAACATGGTGATGATTTCCCCAGTCCTTCCCTGAAGAAACTTGTGGCCATTTGTGTGGGTAACTATGTACTGAGGAAAAAGAAATATCCGGACATCAAGGACTGATGGACCCAGTGTCTAGGTGACATTGTAATCTGGAGCGCTGAGGCACTATCATGGTCCCCTGTTAATGTGGAAAAATAGTAGGGTCGGTTAACGGAGTCCTGGTCATATCAGGCTTACATTTCGTCCTCTGAGTCCCATTGGTCCCAATGGTTCACACTCATTGGTCCCAATGGTTCACACTCATTTCCCCAGTCCTTGAATTGAGATTGATATACTTGGCAGCTGGTATAACACTCACATTGGCTTCTTGGTCTGTGGAGTAAGAGTGCAGAAGAACAATGGAAGCCTCTAAACTACCACCCACCTGCCAAGATAACAGGCATAAAACACAGTATTGCTTCCCAAGGGCAGCAGAAATTAGTGCTGCCTTTAAGACTCTACATGATGCAGCAGCAGTGGTCCCCATCCATTTAATTCACCAGTCTGACCCCTGCAGAAATTAGACTAATGCTGGAGGATAATTATAAACTCCCACAAGCTCAACCACCTAGTACCCCAATCACAGCCGCCATGCCAGCTGTGGTATCTTTGCTAGAGAAGTTTCATATGACCTCATATATATAGTATGCAGCCATTGATTTAGTGAATATATTCTTTTCTATCCCAATCAGGAAAGAGGATCACATGAAACAGTCTTACCCCAGACCTCTGTGTTATCTCTCTTATCCTCTACCATAATATAGACTAAAGAGATCTGGACCACCCGGACATTCTGCAGAACATCACATTAATCCATTACATTGATGGCATTATGTTGGTAAAACTACATAAACAAGAAGTGGCTGGCCTGCTGGAGGCCTTAGTAAGGCTCATGTTTTCCAGAGGGTGGGCAATAAACTGTGTAGAGTTTCAGGGGCATACTACATCTCGAAAATGTTTAAAGTTTCAGTGGTTAGGGTTGTGTTGAGATATCCCCTCTAAAGTAAAAGTGAAAGTATTGCCTCTTGTACCTTCTTCCATTAAAAAAATAAATGCTGGTAGGTTTGGGTTCTGGAAGCAACACTTCTCTGGCCCATATACTGAGTGATGAATGGCTACCAGCTTTGAATGAAGCCCAGAGCAAGAGAGGGCTGTGCAGCAGACCCAAGTTGCTATGTAAGCAGTTCCACCACTGGGGCCATATGATCTGTAGAACATATGGTGTGAGGATATCAGTGGTAGGAAAGGATGCTGTGTGGAGTTTGTAGCAAGCCCTAGCAAGGAAATCACAAAGGAGGGCCACTGGGGTTCTAGAGCAAGGCCATGCTGAGGCAGGAGATAGATGGGCCCCAGGCTGGGCAGCTGGAGTTTGTCCCGTGTGGACAGATACTCCAAGATGAAGATAATAGCAGGAGAATAATAGGAGGAGCTGAGCCCTCTCCAGATAAAAGATAAAGAGACTACATATTCCTAATTCTCGAAGTCAAGGAGACCTCCCTGACTACACATGCACAGAAAGGCTCCTTGGAGGTCAAAAAGGGAGGGGGCACCACCCCATAGTAAGTGATGTCAACCTACCCATAGGCCTCTTTGCTGGAATCCATCTTGGCTAAGAGATGAGCACACACACAGGGGAGGACACTGAGATATACCAAATACAGACTCACAGTCAGGCAAAGCAAGATAATTGGCCAAAGGAAATCTAGAAGAAATGCCCCATATAAGTGATTTAAACTACCATGGGCGCGACTCTCTCTCTGAGCCCCCCCCTTGTGAGTCTATTCACACGTACTCTTTTTCCTCCTATTAAACACTTTACTTGTTTCACCATTTTTCATCTCTTTGTGGAAATTCATTTCTACAAAGCCAATGGGCTAGGGGCCTTGTCTCTGGCCACTGTCCCTGGTGGTCTAGCGGCCAGGATTCAGCGCTCTCACTGCCATAGCCTGACTTCAGCCTCTGGCCAGGGACCCGAAATCTTGCTTCAAGCCACGGCATGCTGAGGCCACCTGAGATCAATGCCATCTGTAGCAGAAAATTATGTACCTTGTGTACTGCTTGGGCCTTATAGAGGTGGAATGCCTGACCGTGGGAAACCAAGTGACCATATATCAGGAATTGCCTCTCCTGAGAACTCACAAATTCATAAAATTGAGCAGGCCAGCAACAAGCTCTCATAAGCTGGAAGTGGAAATCTCAGCACCATTGAGCACAGTCAGGGCCAGAGGGCACAGAGAAAGCTGCATGTTCAAGTAACCCAGATTTCCATGACCCCAACCACTGTTATGCCAGTGCCCAGCTCTCAGATGAAGGAGGAGGGACAAAAATCTGATCTTGGTTTATGGGTGGGTCAGCTCTACGTGTGGACGCAAGCTTAGGTGGAAGACAGCTGCACTATAGCTTCATTCAGATGCAACCTTGGTGGTGATGAAGGAAAATTACCTCAATGGGCAGAGGCCTCATGAGCAATGGCGTGGCCAAGACAATCAGTGACAAAGAGGTCTGGGATAGAAGTGTGTGGGTGGACATTTGGAAGTGTACACAAGGTGTATAATTGTAGAAGGAAGGTTTTTATATCACATCTTAATGCCCACCAGAGAGCTTCCATTATGAGAGACAACCAAGTAGACAAAACTATTTGGCTGGTCAACACCCACCCAAGTACTGGTACGATAAGCACAAGTATCAGGATGATATGTTTATTTCTTACCACTCGCCACTGAAATAACTTAGAAGGAATAATACTCTAGTAGCAATGAGTACATCTAGTTCTCAGATCTTGGTTTTTAAAATACCAATATCCATTAAAAAGGAAGCAGGAATCCTTGGAGAAATGGTTGACTCCAGATCTGGGACAGAGAAAGTAAAAGGTGAGCCTAGAACATTTTTTCATACCAAAAAAGCAAGAAAGCGCTCAAAAGGTTACAGGAGCCAGCTTGAACTAGTTCCCACTGACCAAACTTGGGAAAATTTGAACATCAAATTGAATAATGATGCTAATGAATTATAACACACTGAATAAAAAGACAACCATAAGTCCATAGTGTTCTTTTCAAAAATGAGACGGAGGAGAGAGGAAAAAAGAGGAAACTTTTATCTATAAAAGAATACAAGCCAATGGATGCAGTAGAAATGCTAAGTAGGAAAATCACTATTTTGCAAGCCCTGATTGATATAGGTGGGAATCATTTATAGTTGCTAAAACTCATAAGTAAAAAATTATTGGGGAACAGGATATTCACACAGTTTTCAAATATCATGCCACAGATTACTTATTCATTATAAAGAGGAAAAAAATATATAATTTTATAATGGAGAGATCTGGTGGACACCAGCATAACCAAGTAATGAAACTTTGCCTTGTCAGTAATGGAATAAATGATATTTTTTGCCTCTTGTTGTGATGTACTGAGAAAGACACAAGATCACCTATGCTGTGCTCTTGCCAGAATGTTTAACCTGAATATAACCGTGAGGAAACAATCAGGTAAATCCAGATTATGAGACAACTTACAATAAAACAAGATTTCCAAAATGTCAATCATTAAAAGCAAAACAAAAGGTGAGGGATCTCTTCTATATTAAAGCAGATTAAATTCTATATTAAAGAAATGCAATGCATGACCTTTGATTGGATACTGGATCAAAAACAAAAACAAAACAAAAAACAACTAGAAGACACATTTTGGGGACAATTGGAGAAAATTGAGTGTTGGACAGTATATTAGGTTAAAATACTGTGTGGGCATAAGATTTCTTAGGTATAATGATGGTATTGTGGTTATGTAGCCCAATGTACTTATTCATAGGAGATACTTCCTGAAGTATTTAGGGATGAAATGTCCTGAGAATTAAAGGGAGAGTGGCAAAATATTAACAATGGGTAAGTTAGGTTGAAAGATAAAAGGTGTTAATTTTACTATTTTTTCAACTTTTTATTCGTTCAGAATTTCTTCAAAATAAACAGTTGGGGGGACTTCCCTGGTGATGCAGTGGTTAAGAATCCACCTACTGATGCAGGGGACACAGGTTTGACCCCTGGTCCAGGAAGATCCCACATGCCGCTGAACAACCAAGCCTGTGCGCCACAACTACTGAGCCTGCGCTCTAGAGCCAGCAAGCCACAACTACTGAAGCCCGTGCACCTAGAGCCCATGCTCTGCAGCAAGAGAAGCCAGCACAATGAGAAGCCCGCGCACTGCAACGAAGAGTAGCCCCCACTGGATGCAACTAGAGACAGCCCGTGTGCAGCAATGAAGACCCAATGCAGCCAAAAATAAAAATAATAAGAAAAAAAAGCAATTGGGGAGGGTTCAAAGTTTGCAAAAATAATATGATATATTTAAACACTTTGCAGAACTGATTTTGTGCTGTTGATACACAATAAAGCAATTTTAAAAGATAAAAAGTAATGAGAACAGCATTGCACAGTGGAGACAAGGCTGAAAAACAAATGATTGACAAGGAGGAGAAGATTCCATCAGTCTCAGTGAGTGCAGGGGAGAAAGACAGAGGTCAGGAGGAGAAGCTGCATATGTGGTGTAGTAGCATTTTCTGCAGCTTGAGGGAAAGTGATGCGCAATAATGATTTGAACCGGACTCCCCCTAAAAATTAAACTGTCTTCCCAGGCAGAGGGTGAAGTTTAGGGAAAGAGGGTGAGGGTAACGGAGGTAAAGGGAAGGAAAAGGCAGAGTGAAGAAGTTTTGTGTCACCATCACTACCAGCATTCTCTGCTGTTCCTACTAGTTTGTGTGATTGCAGGGAAATGATACACAGACCAACTCAACCATCCAAACCTTTTGTACATCCCTGAGAAAGGGGCCAGATCCTGAGGTTACCTTGGGACCTCAGCTGTCTTGGCTTTTTCTAAATAACTCATTGTTGCAACCATATTGCCACCAGAAGATCTCGGATCACCCATTTTTCCTAAAGTTGTAGCAAGGTCCTTCTTCCATGCGCCCTGAAGATAAGCTCTGAGATATAAGCAGTGCATGAATTGGATACTGAAGATAAAATATTGAAAAGCCAGCATTTCCTAAGCTGTTATAATTATGGAATTAAGTGTTGGAAAAATGTAGAGCTTTCTCCAGACAGGAAAGAAAATATGACACATTTAACATCTATATAACTTTCTTCCTGTTGCATAAACGTTTCCTCGTTATTAACATTTCGTTCTCAACAAATCAAGGTGAAGTCAGCAATGTAAACCCTGTGTTTACCTGCTCTGGTGACAGTCATGTACTCTACTGTTGGTCTTCCATACTGAGGAGACTAAATCTTTTTTAATAAAATGAATTTTTTTTTCCAACCCAGCAACCATCTCAGTTTTCTGTGCTTTTTCTTGTGAATATTTTTACATCTTTACACACTGGCTCTAGAAATTGCAACTGTATTCCTTTAACATTGTTGTATATAACATTTCTCCACCATTGCAGAGAAAAAGAGCATCATCTGGTTATGTCTTTGGGATACACGTGGCAAATACCAATAGCTCAGCATTCCTTGTCCTTGATGAGTTTTGTCTCAAGTTTTAGCTGGGCCCATGTCTTGAGATGCTTCCCCATACGTTTCTCTTCATACCCGGGATGATGATGTTGGACTTCTCAGCAAAATGAGAAAATAGATCCACAGGTCTTTTACGTGCTGTTTGAAGGGTTGTTAACATCACATGCTCTTCCTCTTTTTCTCCTTCCGCTTTTACATTTCTTTTTACTTCCTCTCCTTTCACCTCTCCATCACTTCACTTCTAAGGAAAGATGAGTCAGAGCTTTGTAAGGTATGCTTTTCCAAACTGTATACTATGGTTCTAGATGCAGTCGTTCTTGAGATGTTTGGTTCTAAATGGAATAATAGCTTGAAATGCTAGTGAAGGTGTTAAAAATAAGATGAGTGATAAAATTCATATTTTTTCTTCAACAAGAATAAGCCACAATAGGACAGGAAGAGATTTTGTAATTAAGGTTTCCAACAGTTGTTCTCAGGATTGAAAAAAAAATTCACCACTTTGTCTCACATTTATGTATACTAATTACTGTTTTAGCAAAATGTTTTGTTGCCATCTAGAGGATGTCTGACTTTTAAAAAATATGTTTTGATTCCATTCAGAAAAAAACATCCAACTGTGTTATTCTTTTTAAATTGATTTTTCTCACCGGAGCACAGAACAGTACCATAAAGGCTGAAACTCAGAAGAGGAATAACAAGATCGTAGGATGTTAGAGTTACACGGTGTGGTGGAGGTCATTCAACAGAATCCTTATCTGGTTCATGAAACCTGTACACAGTATCCTCAATGAGGTCAAGAACAGAAGTGAAAATTCATCCAACAAAGATGGTACTAGAGCTACTTGTTTTTCAGAGATCTTGAGCAAGAAACTTAAAGTCTGAAAAACGTCACCTGGGATAGTATTAACTAAAACAGCTAAGAAGCCAAATTCCTTTTTTAAAAAAAAATAATGTTCTTCTTTGGTTAGTGTAATAGGCTTTCTAGGCCTCACAAAATAGCCATGAAGTGTTTTATTAGATGAGCAATGCAACTCTTATACATATAAGAATGAAACATTCCTATGTCTACTTGTGCACTTGTAGGATTTATTTTTATTTATTTTTCAGGTGCCTGGAGGGCAGAGAGTTGAGCTAATCTTACTCCTCAGTTTTATGCACATTATCAATATCTGGCCATATCCTCATATTCTCCTCTCAGCTTAGGCCCCCATTCTAATCAAAGACAATTACAAGGATAAACGCTTGTAACTGTGTATTTATCCTTGGAAAATATGTGGTACTAGATGCTGTGCTATTTCAATGTGTATAACATTGTGCTATAAATCTCATTCTTTCCTTAACGCTTTTTATTATTTTTGATACCTATAACTTTGCTTTACATAAGAATAACTTCTATCTGATGTATATTAGTCCATGATATGCATCTATCATATTTTACATATCTATTCTTCCAGCTTTCAGCTCCCGACCATCACTAGCAATGCCACCATGAATATCTTCAAAAATAGCCCATCAAGGACCTATAAAAAGATTTATCTGGGATACACCAGAATAGGACCACTGGGTCACCGGGTGTACACATACCTCATTCTTTGATCATGATCATATTGTTTCCAAAATGACTAGCACCAGCAATGCACCATTACTTACCAAACCTCAGTAACATTCATCTTTATAATTTAAATAATATGATAGGTTAACATAGTATATTATTAAAAATGGCCATTTCTCTGGTTACTAGTGAATTTGGTTGATCTCTGGGCTTTCTATCCTGTTCCATTGATCTATCTTTCTGTTTTTGTGCCAGTACCATACTGTTTTGATTACTGTAGCTTTGTAGTATAGTCTGAAGTCAGGGAGCCTGATTCCTTTAGCTCCATTTTTCGTTCTCGAGATTGCTTTGGCTATTCGGGGTCTTTTGTGTTTCCATACAAATTGTGAAATTTTTTGTTCTACTTCTGTGAAAAATGCCAATGGTAGTTTGATAGGGATTGCATTGAACCTGTAGATTGCTTTGGGTAGTAGAGTCATTTTCACAATGTTGATTCTTCCAATCCAAGAACATGGTATATCTCTCCATCTATTTGTATCATCTTTAATGTCTTTCATCAGTGTCTTATAATTTTCTGCATACAGGTCTTTTGTCTCCTTAGGTAGGTTTATTCCTAGATATTTTATTCTTTTTGCTGTAGTGGTAAATGGGAGTGTTTTCTTAATTTCACTTTCAGATTTTTCATCATTTGTGTATAGGAATGCAAGAGATTTCTGTGCATTAATTATGCATCCTGCAACTTTACCAAATTCATTGATTAGCTCTAGTAGTTTTCTGGTAGCATCTTTAGGATTCTCTACGTATAGTATAATGTCACCTGCAAACAGTGACAGCTTTACTTCTTTTCCGATTTGGATTCCTTTTATTTCTTTTTCTTCTCTGATTGCTGTGGCTGAAACTTCCAAAACTATTTTGAATAATAGTGGTGAGAGTGGGCAACCTTGTCTTGTTCTTGATCTTAGTGGAAATGCTTTCAGTTTTTCACCATTGAGGATGACGTTGGCTGTGGGTTTGTCATATATGGCCTTTATTATGTCGAGGAAAGTTCCCTCTATGCATACTTTCTGGAGGGTTTTTATCATAAATGGGTGTTGAATTTTGTCGAAAGCTTACTCTGCATCTATTGAGATGATCATATGGTTTTTCTCCTTCAATTTGTTAATATGGTGTATCACGTTGATTTATTTGCGTATATGGAAGAATCCTTGCATTCCTGGAATAAACCCCACTTCATCATGGTGTATGATCCTTTTAATGTGCTGTTGGATTCTGTTTGCTAGTATTTTGTTGAGGATTTTTGCATCTATGTTCATCAGTGATATTGGCCTGTAGTTTTCTTTCTTTGTGACAGCTTTGTCTGGTTTTGGTATCAGGGTGATGGTGGCCTCATAGAATGAGTTTGGGAGTGTTCCTACCTCTGCTATATTTGGAAGAGTTTCAGAAGGATAGGTGTTATCTCTTCTCTAAATGTTTGATAGAATATGCCTGTGAAACCATCTGGTCCTGGGCTTTAGTTTGTTGGAAGATTTTTAATCACAGTTTCAATTTAAGTGCTTGTGATTCGTCTGTTCATATTTTCTATTTCTTCCTGGTTAAGTCTCGGCAGGTTGTGCATTTCTAAGAATTAGTCCATTTCTTCCAGGTTGTCCATTTTATTGGCATAGAGTTGCTTGTAGTAATCTCTCATGATCCTTTGTATTTCTGCAGTGTCAGTTGTTACTTCTTTTTCATTTCTAATTCCATTGATTTGAGTCTTCTCCCTTTTTTTCTTGATGAGTCTGGCTGATGGTTTATCAATTTTGTTTATCTTCTCAAAGGACCAGCTTTTAGTATTAGTGATCTTTGTTACTGTTTCCTTCATTTCTTTTTCATTTATTTCTGACCTGATCTTTATGATTTCTTTTCTTCTGCTAACTTTAGGGTTTTTTTGTTCTTCTTTCTCTAATTGCTTTAGGTGCAAGGTGAGGTTGTTTATTCGAAATGTTTCCTGTTTCTTAAGGTAGGATTGTATTGCTATAAACTTGCCTCTTGGAACTGCTTTTGCTGCATCCCATAGGTTTGGGGTCGTCGTGTCTCCATTGTCATTTGTTTCTAGGTATTTTTTGATTTCCTCTTTGATTTCTTCACTGATCACTTCGCTATTAAGTAGTGTATTGTTTAGCCTCCATGTGTTTGTATTTTTTACAGATCTTTTCCTTTAATTGATATCTAGTATCATAGCACTGTGGTCGGAAAAGATACTTGATACAATTTCAATTTTTTTAAATTTACCAAGGCTTGATTTGTGACCCAAGATATGATCTATCCTGTAGAATGTTCCATGAGCACTTGAGAAAAATATGTATTCTGTTGTTTTTGGATGGAATGTCCTATAAATATCAATTAAGTCCATCTTGTTTAATGTATCATTTAAAGCTTGTGTTTCCTTATTTATTTTCATTTTGGATGATCTGTCCATTGGTGAAAGTGAGGTGTTAAAGTCCCCTACTATGATTTTGTTACTGTCGATTTCCCCTTTTATGGCTGTTAGCATTTGCCTTATGTATTGAGGTGCTCCTATGTTGGGTGCATAAATATTTACAATTGTTATATCTTCTTCTTGGAACGATCCCTTGATTATTATGTAGTGTCCTTCCTTGTCTCTTGTAATAGTCTTTATTTTAAAGTCTATTTTGTCTGATATGAGAATTGCTACTCCAGCTTTCTTTTGATTTCCATTTGCATGGAATATCTTTTTCCATCCCCTCACTTTCAGTCTGTATGTGTCCCTAGGTCTTAAGTGGGTCTCTTGTAGACAGCATATATATGGGTCTTGTTTTTGTATCCACTCAGCCAGTCTGTGTCTTTTGGTGGGAGCATTTAATCCATTTACATTTAAGGTAATTATTGCTATGTATGTTCCTCTTCCCATTTTCTTAATTGTTTTGGGTTTGTTATTGTAGGTCTTTTCCTTCTCTTGTGTTTCTTGCCTAGAGAAGTTCCTTTAGCATTTGTTGTAAAGCTGGTTTGGTGGTGCTGAACTCTCTCAGCTTTTGCTTGTCTGTAAAGGTTTTAATTTCTCCATCTAATCTGAATGAGATCCCTGCTGGGTAGAGTAATGTTGGTTGTAGGTTTTTCTCCTTCATCACTTTAAATATGTCCTGCCACTCCCTTCTGGCTTGCAGAGTTTCTGCTGAAAGATCAGCTGTTAACCTTTTGGGGATCCCCTTGGGTGTTATTTGTAGTTTTTCCCTTGCTGCTTTTAATATGTTTTCTTTGTATTTAATTTTTGACAGTTTGATTAATATGTGCCTTGGCGTATTTCTCTTTGGATTTATCCTGTATGGGACTCTCTGTGCTTCCTGGACTTGATTAACTAGTTCCTTTCCCATATTAGGGAAGTTTTCAACTATAACCTCTTCAAATATTTTCTCAGTCCCTTTTTCTCTTCTTCTTCTGGGACCCCTATAATTTGAATGTTTGTGCGTTTAATGTTGTCCCAGAGGTCCCTCAGTTCTTTTCATTCTTTTTTCTTTATTCTGCTCTGCAGTCATTATTTCCACTATTTTATCTTCCAGGTCACTTATCCATTCTTCTGCCTCAGTTATTCTGCTATTGATCCCTTCTAGAGTATTTTTAATTTCATTTATTGTATTGTTCATTGTTGCTTGTTTTCTCTTTAGTTCTTCTAGGTCCTTGTTAAATGTTTCTTGCATTTTCTCTATTCTATTTCCAAGATTTTGGATCATCTTTACTATCATTATTCTGAATTCTTTTTCAGGTAGACTGCCTATTTCCTCTTCATTTGTTAGGTCTGGTGGTCTTGCTCCTTCATCTGCTGTATGTTTTTCTGTCTTCTCATTTTGCTTATCTTACTGTGTTTGGGGGTCTCCTTTTTGCAGGCTGCAGGTTCATAGTTCCCATTGTTTTTGGTGTCTGTCCCCAGTGGCTGAAGTTGGTTCAGTGGGTTGTGTAGGCTTCCTGGTGGAGGGGACTAGTGCCTGTGTTCTGGTGGATGAGGCTGGATCTTGTCTTTCTGGTGGGCAGGTCCACGTCTGGTGGTGTGTTTTGGGGTGTCTGTGGCCTTATTATGATTTTAGGCAGCCTCTCTGCTAATGGGTGGGGTTGTGTTCCTGTCTTGCTAGTTGTTTGGCACAAGGTGTCCAGCACTGTAGCTTGCTGGTCATTGAGTGAAGCTGGGTCTTGGCACTGAGATGGAGATCTCTGGGAGATTTTTACCATTTGATATTACGTGGAGCTGGGAGGTCTCTTGTGGACCAGTGTCCTGAACATGGTTCTCCCACCTCAGAGGCACAGCACTGACTCCTGGTTGGAGCACCAAGAGCCTTTTATGCACATAGCTGAGAATAAAAGGGAGAAAAAAATAGCAAGAAAGAAACAGGATAAAATAAAATAAAACAAACAAAATAAAGTTTTTAAAATAAAAAATAATTATTAAGAAAAAAAATTTTTTTAAGTAAAAGAACAAATATATACTGGACGGACAGAACCCTAGCACAAATGGTGAAAGCAAATCTATACAGACAAAATCTCACACAGAAGCATACACATACACACTCACAAAAGAGGAAAAGGGGAAAAAGTAATATATCTTGTTCCCAAAGTCCAACTCCTCAATTTGAGATGATTCATTGTCTATTCAGGTATTCCACAGATGCAGGGTACATCAAGTTGATTGTGGAGATTTAATCTGCTGCTCCTGAGGCTGCTGGGAGGGATTTCCCTTTCTCTTGTTTGTTCGCACAGCATCCGGGGTTCAGCTTTGGATTTGGCCCCGCCTCTGCATGTAGGTTGCCTGAGGGCATCTGTTCCCCACCCAGCCAGGACGGGGTTAAAGGAGCAGCTGATTCGGGGGCTCTGGCTCACTCAGGCAGGGTGGAGGGAGAGGTATGGATGCCGGGCGAGCCAGTGGCGGCAGAGGCCGGCGTGACGTTGCATCCGCCTGAGGTGCGCCGTGCATTCTCCCGGGGAAGTTGTCCCTGGATCATGGGACCCTGGCAGGGGCGGACTGCACAGGCTCCCAGAAGGGAGGTGTGGATAGTGACCTGGGCTTGCACACAGGCTTCTTGGTGGCGGCAGCAGCAGCCTTAGCATCTCATGCCCGTCTCTGGGGTCCACGCTGTTAGCTGCGGCTCGTGCCCGTCTCTGGAGCTCGTTTTAGCAGCGCTCTTAATCCCCTTTACTAGACCACCAGGAAACAAAGAGGGAAGAAAAAGTCTCTTGCCTCTTCGGCAGGTCCAGACTTTTTCCCGGACTCCCTCCCGGCTAGCCATGGTGCACTAGCCCCCTTCATGCTGTGTTCATGCTGCCAACCCCAGTCCTCTTCCTGCACTCCCACCGAAGCCCGAGCCTCAGCTCCCAGACCCCACCCGCCCCGGCTGGTGAGCAGACAAGCCTCTCGGGCTGGTGAGTGCTGGTCAGCACCCATCCTCTGTGTGGGAATCTCTCTGCTTTGCCCTCCGCACCC
The DNA here is from genome assembly GCF_005190385.1 of Monodon monoceros. Lineage (NCBI taxonomy): Eukaryota > Metazoa > Chordata > Mammalia > Artiodactyla > Monodontidae > Monodon > Monodon monoceros. The sequence continues at coordinate 117,899,306 of NW_021703777.1, forward strand.
CTGTTGCTGTGCTTTCCTCCGAGGCTACGGGGCTCCCACCCCTCCGCCCCCCGCAGTCTCCAGCTGCGAAGGGGCTTCCTAGTGTGTGGAAACCTTTCCTCCTTCACAGCTCCCTCCCACTGGCGCAGGTCCCGTCCCTATTCTTTTGTCTCTGTTTATTCTTTTTTCTTTCGCCCTACCCAGGTACGTGGGGAGTTTCTTGCCTTTTGGGAGGTCTGAGGTCTTCTGCCACGGTTCAGTGGGTGTTCTATAGGAGCAGTTCCACGTTTAGATGTATTTCTGATGTATCTGTGGGGAGGAAGGTGATCTCTGCATCTCACTCTTCCACCGTCTTCTCTGACCCCCCCACTAGTGAATTTGGGACTCTTTTGGTATGCTTGTTGGGCACTGGGCTTCGTCTTCTGCAAATGCTTCATTCCTAGGCCCATTTTCCCATTACATCCAAACTTCAAATTATACCTTCACTTGGTTTTTACTTTCTCTTGTTTTTTTTTTATCTTAATGATTTGTTGGTTTTTATTTTTTTTTAATTTTTATATATTATTTATTTATTTATTTATTTTTGACTGCATTGAGTCTTTGTTGCTGCGGGCAGGCTTTCTCTAGTGGTGGCGAGCGGGGGCTACTCTTTGTTGCAGTGCACGGGCTTCTCATTGCAATGGCTTCTCTTGCGAAGCATGGGCTCTAGGCGCATGAGCTTCAGTAGTTGTGGCACACGGGCTCAGTACTTGTGGCTCGCGGGCTCCAGAGCACAGGCTCGGTAGTTGTGGTGCACAGGCTTGGTTGCTCCATGGCATATGGGATCTTCCCAGACCACGGATCAAACTCGTGTGCCCTGCATTGGCAGGCGGATTCTTTTTTTCCCAAGAAGCATCTTTTTAATACAGTATCTATTTGTCTTCCTTCTGTCAAACCCTGAGCCAACTGGCAGGCAGATTCTTAACAACTGCTCCACCAGGGAAGTCCCAATGTGTTGATTTACAAAAAAAAAAAAAATTTAGTTATTTATTTGGCTGCACTGTGTCTTAGTTGTGGCACGCGGGATCTTCACTGCCGCGTACCAGATCTTTAGTTGTGGCATGCAAACTCTTAGTTGCGGCATGTGGGATCTAGTTCCCTGACCAGGGATGGAACCCGGGCCCCCTGCATTGGGAGCAAGGAGTCTTAGCCACTGGACCACCAGGGAAGTCCCTGATTTGTTGATTTTTAAAATACTGCAAATATTTTTTCTTAGTCACCTGTCTACTAAAGTTACCTGTGGTATCTTACCCTGAACAGAAATTGTTTTCTTTAATTTCAATGTAGTCGGCATCAATTTTTCATCTTACTGTTTGCCTTCAGAGTCTTGTTTCACAAGCCTGGCCCTGATCATATAGAACAAATATATCCTATATTTTCTTCCCATTAGCTCTATTGTTTACCTTTAGTCCACCTATTCATACCAATAAGGTAGGAATACAGTTATATACATATATTCTTTATATAATGAACTAGTTATCTCAACACTCCTGAAAATAGGCACTTTCATTTCTCCACTGTTCTGGGGTAGGAATTTCATACATCAATTTCCATACACACACACACACACACACACACACACACACACACACACACACAATCTGTCCCATTTCACTGGCCTATGTATTTGTTCCTGTTCCAGTATTATCCAGTAGTATATTGTTTTTACTAATAAACCTTTGATTTAGTCAATACCTAGTAAGGCATGTCCCTGCTCTTTCCTCTTGTTTATTAAAATTGATTTAGGTATTTGTTGGCTTCTATTCATCAATATAAAATTAGGAGTTTGTTGAGTTCCTCATACTGTCAGCTGCATTTACTGGACGGAGGGGAGAATTGCATTGAATTTATGTATTAAATATAATTCATACTGTGCTAAATTAAAACATTATGAGCATATCTATCTCTTCACTTACTCAGATCTTTTATATCCTTTAAAATTTAGTTCATAAAGGTTTATACATTCTTTCATTAATGCCTAGTTCTGTTAATGGTTTTGTTAATGGTGTCCCATTTTCTATATTTCTAGTTGGAATTGTTTGATGAAGGTATATTATAGTATTTATATACTGTAAAAAACCAATACCACTTGGTATTAGTTTTGAAAGGAAACTAATTTTTACAGTAATTTCATGTTTGTAAAGTAAAGACACTTTTAAACCACTGTGTGTGTATATCTGTCTCCTTCCATGGGAAATCCTACACCCAATTCTAACCTTCATTTCTACTTTGATCAGGATCCCCATCCTAGCTTGCTTTCCCACAGTATTAAAAACATGCCCTTTAAAGAAACTAAAATGTTATATTTTATTCAAATTCTTCTCAAGTCTGGCTCATTTCTCAACTCAGAAGACAGGGACTTTCAAGGTGTTCTCAGCCCCAAAAGCACACAACCTGATTTTACTATCTACCAACATTTGTGTCGGCTGCTAGGGAGATATTTAGTTTATGTAAACTGAGATGTAATGTTATAAATTGTTGGGTTTTGTAAGAATTACCATTATATTGATAGTTTAGGAAAAAAGTGGCAAGGGATTACTTATGATAGCTGTTTGAATGGGGCAATAATTCAATTACATGTTATTGAAGTGGGAGCTTATGGAAGAGAAAATATGATTAGAGTTCAATAAAAGTATACATTAGAGAATTACATCCTTGATGTATAGTAACAAGTAAACAAACTACCATATTTTCTTCTAATGAAAATGCTGACACTGATTTGTGACCTTGACATTACTTAATATGTCCCATAAAAATTTCTATTGAGAATTATAGCTATTGCTGAAAAGTTTTAGTAAGTTTAGAATAATAATTCAATGGTAGTGTGTCCAACATTTAAACTTGGCTGGGACAAAAAAATTTTAATTCCAGAGTAGTAAAATTGGGTATATGTACTAACTGAAATATATGTTTTCTGTACCATTAATAAAGTGAAGAGGGCAATTTTTGCTGTTATTCACCTTTGCTGTTACTCAGAACTTTGATTCTGCTAAGGAGAAATGATAGAAAACCTAAGTCAAATTTAGGAAATTTATAATTTTCGTTTGCGTATTTACTAACTCATCAAAAGTAGAGTCAATGCTTAGGTTTTCTGTCTAGATAAGCTCTCTCCTAAGTTCTCTGTCTCTAAAATATCTTTCCTCCAAACAACTTACACTTTACCACCAATAAATTATACTCATATTTCCCCTACCTCATTTTGTTACAGGTGAAAAAGTTCATCTTCCAGTTGCAATTGCATTTTTTCAGTCTATGGAACATATCTCCATTTTGAAACATTAACCTCTCTTGGCTTCCTTGCCATAGTCCTTTGGTGGTTTCCTTCCCACATTATTGGCCACTTCGTCCCATTTTGTCTGACTCTTTTTTCTTTATCCCCCTGATAATGCTAGAGATTGGTACAGCTCAATCCTGAGCTACCCTTTAATCTCATGCCCTACTTCCTTCCTGGGTGATCCACTGCATTTTCTTGTCTTTAGTTACTAACTATATGCAAATGACTACCAAATGAACATCCCTGGTTAGGTGTAGAAGGTCACCTTAAAAATGAAAACACATCAAATAAACTAAAAAGTCATTTTTTAATTTAAAGACACAAAGAAGTATGAATGAACTAAATTCAGAGAGGGACAAGCCCTTATGGAACCTGGGGCTGCTTCCATCCTGGGAGATATTTGCTGAGGGTTGAGGCATAGGAGGGTGGAGGAGCAAGTCTGCCATAGCCAGAACTCTGCTGGGAAAAGGAGAAACCAGTCAATTTGTAAAATTTACTTTTAAGCTGTTTTATTAAGATGAAATCTATACCATTTGCCCATTCAGAATGTATGATTCAGTGTTTTTTGATATACTCACAATGCCCATTCAGAATGTATGATTCAGTGTTTTTTGATATACTCACAAGGTTGTGCAATCATCATCACAGTCTAATTTTAAAACATACTTGTGCCCCCCAAAAGAAACCCCATACACATCAGCAGTGAATCCCCATCCCCCCTCCTCCAGCTGAAGCAACCACAAATCTACTCTCTATATCTATGAATTTGCCTGTTCTGGATATTTCACATAAATGGGATTATGCAATATATGGTCTTTCATGACTGGGTTCTTTCTTTCTTTTTTTTAATTGGAGTATAGTTGCTTTACAACATTGTGTTAGTTTCTGCCCTACAGCAAAGTGAATCAGCCACACGTATACATATATCCCGTCTTCCTTGGATTTCCTTCCCATTTAGGTCATCACAGAGCACTGAGTAGAGTTCCCTGTGCTATACAGTCTGTTCTCATTAGTTATCTATTTTATGCCTCGTAGTGTATATATGTCAATCCCAATCTCCCAATCCATCCAACCCCTCCCTTCCCCGCTTTGTATCCATACGTTTGTTCTCTACATCTCTGTGTGACTGGGTTCTTTCACTTATCGTAATGTTTTCAAGTGTAATCCGTGCCAGAACAAGTATCAGTACCTCATTCTTTTTGTTGCTAAAAATATTTCATTTTATCAATATAGCACATTTTTTTAATCTATCCATCAGTTGAAAACATTTGAGTTTCCCCTTTTGGGTTTTATAAATGATGCTGCTATGAACATCCACGTATAAATTTTTATGTGAACATGTGTTTTCAATTTTCCTAGCTATATACCTAGAAGTGGAATTGATGAGTCATATGGTAACTTTATGTTTAACATTTTGAGGAACTACCAAACTGTTTGCCAAAGTGGCCGTGTAATTTTGCATTCCCATCAGCAAAATATGAGGGCTCCAATTTCTCCACACCCCCTTCCACACATCTGTTGTTTTGATTATGGCCATTCTAGTTAGTGTGAAAAGGCATCTCACTGTGGTTTTGATTTGCATTTTCCTAAAGAGTAATGCTATTGAGCATATTATGCTCTTATTAGCTGTTTATATATATTTTTGGAGGAATATATATTCAAATAGTTTGCCCATTTAAAAATTGGGTAATTTATATTTTTGTTGTTGAGTCATAGTAGTTCTTTATATGTTTTGGATACAAATTCCTTATCAGATATATGATGACAAAATTCTTCTCCCATTCTGTGCATTGCCTTTTCGCTTATTGATGTTAACATTTGTAGAACAAAGGTTTTTAATTTTGATACACTCCAATTTATATTTTCTTTTTTTTCTTGTGCTTTTGGTGTCATATCTAAGAAACCATTGCCTAACTCAAGGTTATGAAGATTTACCCCAATGTTTTATTCTAACATTTTATAGAGTTGTATTTTACATTCTGTATAAATGTGCATTCTCCATTGAATTGCCTTTGCTCCTTTGTCAAAGATCAGTTAACTATATTTGTGTGGGCCTATTTTGGGGCTCTCTTTTCTGTTCTATTGATCTATGTGTCTATATGTTAACTAATACCACATTGTCTTGATTACTGTAGCTTTATAGTAAGTCCTAAAATTGGATAGTGTGGGTCCTACAACCCTGTTCTTCTTCAGCACATGTTGGCTATTCAAGTTCTTTTGCTTTTTTCATATAAACTTTAGAATAAGTTTTTTTTTTTGGATATGTACAAAATAGCTTTCTGGTATTGCATTGCCAATCTATAGATGAAGTCAGAAAGAACTGACATCTTAACTATGTGGAGTTTTCTAATTCCTAAATAAAGAATATCTCTCAATTTATTTAGATCTTCTTTGATTTCTTTCAGCAGTATTTTAATTTGCTGAATATAGATCCTGTACATACTTTGTCAGATTTATACCTAAGTATTTCTTTTTTTTTTTTGGTGCTATTGAAAATGGTGGTTTTTTTAATTCCAAATTTCAATTATTTGGTATTGGCATATAGGAAAGTAGTTGACTTTTGTATACTACTCTTGTATTCTGTAACCTTGCTATACTCACTTATTAGTTGCAAGAGTTTTCTTATTAGTTCTAAGGGATTTTCTACATAAATAATCATGTCATCTTTGAATAATGACAGTTTTATTTCTTCCTTCTTAATATGTACATCTTTCATTTCCTTTTTTGTCTTATTGCACTAGCTAGGGTTTCCAGTACAATGTTGAATAGGAGTGGTTAGAAAGGACATTCTTTCCATGTTCTCTATTTTAAGGAAAAATGTCTAGTTTCACACCATTAATAATGATGTTAACTGTAGGCTTTTTGTAGATCTTCTTTATCAAGTTGAGGAAATTTCCTAGTTTGCTGAAAACTTTTATCATGAATGAATGTTGGATTTTGTCCATGCTTTTTCTGCATCAATTGGCATAATAATATGATTTTTCTTCTTTAGCTTGTTGATATGTGAATTACATTGTTTGGTTTTTGAATGTTGAACCAGCCTTGCATACTAGAATAAATCTCACTTACTCAAAGTGTATAATTCTTTTCATACATTTTTGATTCAATTAGCTGATACTTTGTTGAGGAATTTTACATCTATTTTCGTGAGAGATATTGGTCTGTAGTTTTCCTTTCTTGTAATGTTTTTATCTGGTTTTGGCATTAGGGTAATGCTGGCCTCATAAAATGAGTTAGGAAAGGTTCCCTCTGCTTCTATTTTCTGAAAGATATTGGGGATAACATGTATCACTCCTTCCTTAAGAGTTTGAAAGAATTCACCAGTGAAACTATCTGAGCATGATACTTTCTTTTTTTGAAGGTTATTAGTTATTGAATTCAATTTCTTTAGTAGATATAGGTCTCTTCAGGTTTCTGTTTTTCCTAATGTGAGTTTTGGTACTTTGGTCCAGTTCGTATAAATTATCAAATCTGTGGGTGTAGAATTGTTTGTAATACTTTTTTTTAATCCATTTAATGTCCATGTGATCAGTAGTGATGACCCCTCTTTCATTTCTGATATTGGTAAATGTATCTTGTCTCTTTTTTTCTTAGCTAGCCTGGCTAGAGGTTTATGAAATTTATTGATCTTGTCAAAGAATTGGTTTTTCATTTTGTTAATTTTCTCTAATGTTTTTCTGTTTTCAATTTTATAGAGTTCTGCTCTAATTTTAGTATTTACTTATTTCTTTCTGCTTGCTTCCAGATTAAATTGCCCTTCTTTTTCTAATGTCATAAGGTGGAAGCTTAGGTTACTGATTCTAGATATTCCTGTTTTCCTAATAATGTTTTAATTCTGTAAGATTCTTTCTAATCACCGCTTTCACTGCATCTCACAAATTTGATAAATTGTATTTTCATTTTTATTAAGTTCAAAATATTTTAAAATTTTTCTTAAAGCTTCTTTTTGACCCATGTGTTATTTAGAAGTGTGTTGCTTACTTTTCAAGTATTTGGAAAAACTTCCAGCTATCTTATTGATTTCTAGTTTGATTCCATTGTGGTTTGAGAGCATACATTGTTATGATTTCTATTCTTTTAAATTTGTGCCCAGGATGGGGTCTATCTTGGTGAATATTTCATGTGAGCTTGAGAAGAATGTGTATTCTCCTGTTGTTGGATGGAGTATTCTACAAATGTCAATAAGATCAAGTTTATGGATTATGCTGTTTGGTCAATTATATCCTTACTGATTTTCTGCTTCATCTATCAATTAATGGAAGAGGGTTCTTGAAATCTCCCTTCAGTTCTATGAGTTTTCGCCTCAATGTATTCTCCTGCTCTTTTGGGGGGTTTATGCAGATTTAGGATTGTTATGTCCTCTTGGAGAATTGACCCCTTTGTCATTTTGTAATGCCCCTCTAATCCCTGATAACTTTCCTCATTCTAAAGTCTGCCTTATCTGAAGTTAACGTACCTACTCCAGCTTTCTCTTGATTAGTGTTAGTGTAGTATATCTTTCTTCATCTCATTGATTCCAAGTCTTCATATTTAAAGTAAATTTCTTATAGGCAAGAAGTAGGGTTCTGTTTTTTTTTTTTTTTTTTTTTTTTTGTCTACTCTGACACTGTATTTCTTTTCTGTATTCTCACTGGTGTTAAGACCATTCACATTTAAAGTGATTATTGATATAGTTGGACTACTAACCATGATGTTAGTAACTTTTCATATTCATTGCATCTGTTCTTTATTCTCCCCCTTCTTTTCCTGCCTTCTCTGGTTTTAATTGAGTACTTTATATACAACCATTTTATCTCCTCTCCTATCAGATCAATTATACTTTAAAATATTTTAGCGATTACCCTAGAATTTCCAGTACACTTTTTAAACTATTCTAAATCCATCTTCAACTAATACTCCATCACTTCACACATAGTGTAGGTACTTTATAAAAGTATTTTTAATTTCTCCATCCTTTATGACATTACTGTCATTTTTTCACTTTTTTATCCATATGGTATAATCACCCAACATATTTTTACTATTGTTGCTTTAAAAAAGGCATCTTTTAGATCAATTAAGAATAAGAAGAATATAATGATTTATTTAACCTTAATTTATTCCTTCTCTAGTACTCTTCCTTTCTTTCTGTAAATCCAAGTTTCTGGCCTATATAATTTCCCTTCTCCCTGAAGAACTTCTTTTAATATTTCTTGTAGAGCAGGTCTGCTAGCAGTGGATTCCCCATTTTTGTTTGTGTGTAAGACTCTTTTTCTTTCACGTTTGAAGTTTAATTTCCCTTGTATATAGAATTCTAGTTTGGTGGAGTTTTTCTTTGAACATTCAAAATATCTCACTCCACTCTTTTCTTGCTTATGTGGTTTCTGATAGGAAGTCTTGTAATTTTTATCATTTTTCCTTTTAAAGACAAGGTGATTTTTTTTTCTCTGACTTTTTTGAAGATTTTCTCTTTACCTTAAGTTTTCTGTAGTTTGAATATGATATGCCTATGTGTTATTTTTCTGTTTTGTTTTGTTTTGTTTTCTGTTTTTGTTTTTTTGGTATTCATCCTGCTTGTTGGCATTGTCTGAACTCCCTAGGTCTGTGGTTTGGTGTCTATTATTAATTTGGGGGAAATTCTCAGCCATCATTACTTCAAATATTTCTTCTGTTTCATTTTCCTTTTCTTCTTATATTCAAAATGCATCTGTTCTATACCTTTTAAAATGTTTTTCAGTTCTTGGATGTTTTGTCCTATTTGTTTTCATTCTTTTTCCTCATTGCATTTCAGTTTGGGAAATTTTTATTTACATATCTTCAAGCTCACTGATTCTTTCCTTGACTACCTTCATTTACATCAAAGGCATTCTTCATTTCTGTTACAGTGTTTTGGGTTTCTAGAACTTAATTTTTTTTTTCTTAGAGTTCTTATCTCTCTGCTTATAGTAGCTGTATTGTAGTATAATGTTCTTTCATGTTGCCTACTTTTTTCCATTAGAACCCTTAATATATCAATCATAGTTATTTAAAATTCCCTATCTGATAATTCCAACATCTGTGTCAGCCCTGTGTTGATGGGCCTGTATGCATCTTGGCTAAAGCTTTAAAAGTCTGTCTCATGTCTTGCTCCGATTGCTCCTGAGTAGGTGCAGCCTATCATATGTACACACCTTCCTGACCCCAGAGTTGTCTGGGGTCAAGAAAGTTCTTTTCTGCCTCTTTTCCTGGCTCTTTCCATTAAACTTCTGGCTGCTGTGTTACTTTGCTTATATGAAACTAACAGCCTTTTCTTAATTGTGCTCCACCAAGATCTCAGTTGTTTTCAATAAGCATGGAGTTCTCCACTCTCTGTTCCAAATAAAGTCAGTTCCTTCAGGCAGAGCTGCAGAGCTCTTTGTCCTTGTGGCCTGCCCTTCTCCCTGGGCAGAACCCTTGCACCATTGCACTAAAACTAAAGGCAGGAAACTGCCCCCACCGACCCACTGGGGTAGGGGCAGGCCCTAGTTTTCTCAGCTTTGTCCTCTCAGCATGGAACCTTCTCCCTACAGCCAGCTGGGGCTGGGATAAATTGGAGCCTTAGTATTTTCAGACTGCCGTACCTAAGGTAGGGTGTCTGTCCTTGAGGGGAAGCTGTGTGTGGGAAGACAGATGTCTGCTACTCCTGCCTGGAATAGAGCTCCTGTAACACAGGCCTGGGGAGGAGGGAAAAAAAAAAAAACAGCTGCCTGACCTTCTTGTGGTCACCATAGCCTCAGACTGGGAGCAGGCGGGAGAGGAGTCTCATTCTTGGTTGCAAATGCCTGTGGGAGAGCTTTCATAATGTGGAGCTGAGGGGGTTTGTGTAATGGAGCAGATATGGTTCATATGTCCCAGGCTCTCACTGTTCTTACCCAAGATTTAGTATAGTTTCTTTAATGAATATTTATTTATTTGCTGTATGTCCTTGGCACAATTTCCAGAGATTTAGAATGACTGATTTTTATAATTTTCACCAGTTAAACAACTGTTTGGCTGGGGAGAGGGTCTGCTGAGCTCCTTGCTTCATCATTCTGAAAGTCCTGCCATAGCCGCTGCCCGCCCCCTTTTTTAAACCAGTGCAGGCATCCAGTGTGGCAAATTGGAATCTGTGGCAAATTGAGGAACCACAATGAAGGATTAGTCCTCGCTACTAGGCGGGAGCCAAAGAACACTGCTTCCCCATTTTCTTCTCCACGTGGGTGGTCCCAAGGCACATTTTTTATAGCAGTCATCAAGAATAGCCAACTTTTGTGTCTGCTCCATTTCTGTACTTGCTTTTCTTCTCCTTCACTTCCTGATCCGGCACTTGCTCTTAAACTTCTGCCTTCGGTCTGCTAAAACACGCGCCATGCTTTTTTATCATACTTTCTGCTTTATAAATAACTCATAGTTTTGGCTAACCATTGCATTGCATTATTATAAGTTAAATAATGAAAACTAGCAAAAAATTTACTCTTTGGCTTATAGATTATTAAGAGAATGAAAAAAATTATATTAAACTATGTGGTTTTAATCTTGATGGCTTTATTTCTAGTACTCTACCTTACAATTTATTTTTCAGTGATATTATCCCTCAAAATGCACATGAACACACTCATTTGAATTAAAAGTTAAGACTTTTACTTTTTTAACAGAAAGTCAATCTGGTTTGGCTAACTGGAATAATTATGAAGTCTAACTTCACTAATTAGGTTCAAAGTAGACATTTTCTATAAACAAGCTTAATCTGAAGGTCTAAGGTTTTGACAAAACATACTTAAAGCACATGACATGATAAAACATTTTATCAAGCATATTATATGGCAAATATGCTGAAGTTAACAATATTTCAATTTTCTCAACTTTTTTTGATTATAATGGGTTAAACAAGGTGGCTCTAAGTGAAAAATAATATACAGTTATTATTGTTTAAGAAGTTTTGGTAAATTCTTTTTGGAATAAATGGCTAATGTCTAGGTAACAAATCATTTTGCAACTCAGGAAGTTACTGATTGGTTTCTAATTCTTAGTATTAGAAGGACCTAATCAAGGAAATAATTTTTGATAATGGATTATAATGTGACTTTTGGCATGTAACTCTGAAAGAGTTCAAAGACTTAAGTGATATTGATGTAATAAAACTTCTTTCATTTCTATCTCCTTCTTTATATGAGCAAGGTTTCTCAGAGCCTATATCAGTGCACATGAAAAAATAGGAATAATCAGGTCTCCTTCAAGCAATCAGTAAGATTCATCCACAGATATACTAACTGGGGAAAAGCACTTTTTTTTTTAACAATAGCAGATACATTTTCAGTACATTTTACTTCTTGTGTAATAAATTTTGTCAAAGTTTATAAAATAATTATTTTGGTTAATTGACTTTCACTAATTGCAATTATAATTCAATCTAGAGGGGAAAAAAATGAACTCTTAAGAGTTTTATGGTCACATGAAATTTTAGAAAGTGAATTTATATTTATTTACATAATTTGTTGCAAAAAAGAAAGAGAGGTATTCAAGAAAACACTTTTAAGCATTAAATGTATATTATATTAGGTAACATTCTGCAGGGGAAGTATGATGAGATTACAAGTTCAGAAAGGAAAAGAAATGATATAAAATTTTTAACTGTTAAAGAAGAATTTGTCCATTACTATTTTTAAGTGAATGATAGTGCATGTAAATGACTATAGTATTTAGATCCCATTAAATACATTTAAAAGAGTGTTATTGCTTTATTTTAAAATGTCAGTATTTATAATAGTCTGGAAAACTGCATCCTTTGCAAATATCTAAGCTTACGATGAAAAATTTTAAATGCTAAGGTGTGAAGGGGTATACTGCTTATGACATCTTTAAGGAACACATGGGCAAGAACATTTCAAGACCACTGACCTGGACCTAGGTGACTTGGCCTAGTTCAGTACCTGGAGTTCAGCCCCAGAGAGAATGCATAGAAAAAACCCCAAACCTGCAAGGTGACCTAGAACCTTGAAACAGCCTTCTTACTAAATAACTGCTGAAGGAGACAGAAAACAGCCTGAACTGAGAACATAGTGAGCCTCATGGAGAATGAAGTACAGTATAAAACCGATTGGTTTATGACTCTTTTTAAAGTCCTGCACTGGCTTCCCATTGGATTTAGCATAAATTCCAGACAGCTGATCACAGACTACAACCTTGATACTCAAGTCTGTTGCATGGGACAGCAGCAGCAATATTACCTAGGAGTTTGTTGAAAATGCAGAATCCCAGATCCCACCCCAGACCTTGAAACAGAATCTGTATTTGAAAAAGACCTCCACGTTATTTGTATGTATATTAAAGTATAAGGGGAACTGGTATACATGATCATAAATAAATAACTTAGAAAATGTAGACATAGTCAAGGTACTTAGTTTAGCTTAGAAAAAGCTGCCATATGCTAGATTTGAGGCTTGAAATGAAAGAACAAAATCCAAGTAGTACAATGTCTCAAAAACACCCAAGAGCTTTTCCTACCTCATCAACCTCGTCCCTCTGTCACCTAGTCTCTCCCTTGTTTGCTGTGCTCCTAACCAAAAGGATCTTCTATCAATTCCTTTTGCCCACCAATTTTTTTTTTTTCCCTTAAGGACCTCTACACATGCTCTAGGAATTATGCTTGGAATACTGTCCCTTTCATTCACACACAGTCTTCTCATCTTTCTGATCTCTGCTCAAAAGTCAGTTCCTCAGAGCTCCCTTTCCTGATCACCCTCCTGGAAGTCTTCAGTTCCCTCATTGTCCCCTCTTCCTCTCCTACATAGGTTTTAGCACAATGTGTAAGTTATCTATTCATTTTAAACTTTTTTTTTTTTTTTGGCCGTACCACACAGCTTGAGGGATCTTATTTTGTGGGATCATAGTTCCCCAACTAGGGATCGAATCCGTGCCCCCTGTCGTGGAAGCATGGCATCCTAACCATTGGACCACCAGGGAATTCCCTTAAACTTTTTATAGCAAAATAATTTGACTCACAAGAAGTTGCAAAAACAGTGTAGGAAGTCCTGTGCATCTCTTACCCAGCTTTGCCCATTGACATTTTATATAACCATATTACATTTTTAAAACCAGGAAATTCACATTGGTACAGCAACCTATAAGCTTTTGTTTGCTTATTTCTTCTCTTGATAACCCCATTTAAAGTTAAACCCATAATTCTGGATCACATTTCCTTATTTATTTCCTTCTTTGTACTCATACTTCTACTTACTGTCTAGAACTGTTTAATGTATTTGTTTACTTGGATGTTGCCTGTCTTCACTTCTAGGACATAAGTTCCCCAAAGGCAAGCAATTTGTTCAGCATTGTAATACCAGCACTTACAACAGTGCTATAATTGTTAAGCAAAAACACAGTAATTGCTTAATAAATACTGATTTGGTAAGTGAATGGTTGTAGGCAGAGATCAAATTCTAAATATTATGATTGATTTGTATATTAGTAGTTGAGGAACAAACATGTTACAATAATTAATTGTATACAACTAGTAGATAAATAAGTTCTGGAGATCTAATGTATAGTGTGGTGATTATAGTCAACAGTACTATATTATATATTTCCAAACTGCTAAGAGACTAGATCTTAGATGTTTTCACCATAAAAAAGAAATGATAATTATATGACGTGATAGAGTTGTTAGCTAAAGCTATGGTGGTAATCATGTTGCATTATATAAATGTATCAAATCACCAAGTTGTATACCTTAAACTTACGGAATGTTATATGTCAGTTGAAGATACCCAAAAAAATAAACGGTAGGATTCAATACTTCTGATAACCACATTTTATTGTTCTTATATGTTAAGTGGTGGGAAGGAAACATATAGCTTCAGTTTCCTTGTCTACAAGACAGCAAAGGTGGACTCATGTCCAAAAGCCAACCCCTCACCGCTGGTCATGGGGCAAGAGCTTTTAAAGGGGAATTTCAGGGGCATATAGGTGGAGGGAGGGGGCTACATACAGAACAGCACAGTCAGCTCTGACAGTCGTCTTGAAATTGGTCATACGGTGGTTTGATCAGCATCATCTTGACTGTTTTAAGTGCACTTAATCTTCAGTTCCAGGGTTGGTTTTTTCCCATTTCCTTGAGACCAGTTCTTATAATCATGTAAGGTGGAGGAGCTTATGTCATGACTACAGTCTGATCATCATGTAGTTAACTTCTTCTACCTGGTTGGGGTTTCAGTATCTTCAAAAGAGCTCAAAGGATGTGGCTTAGATTATTATCTATAGCCCCTGAGGAGGAACTAAAGGTCCTTGACTTTGTTTAATGACAAAACTATTATTATTTGGTCTTGTTTGACTGCTTGCCTTTGCTTCTGCAGTATTTTCATTTCTCTGATTGAATTTATTCTTTAACTAAAGTTTTTCTAGAGACAAAATGCAGTTGGAGGACATGGGGGAGGAGGTGTCTGTCATGGGAAGGCCCCATAGGGTCCTGCTCCATTACAAGATGACACTGATATGGAAGAAAAAGCATTTCAAGGAAAGTAAATTATGGTGTTATGCTATAGTTAATATTGAAAATAGTGTCTTTTACTGGCTTTGAGTTTTATTGCTTCCAGTAGATTCCAATGGCTCTGCAAAGATGGGTATTTTTGTTTCCATCTTTATTTTCATAAATCTTGATACAACGTCTGCACTTTGGGTTTCATGATAAGTTTGACTGCATCACTGTAACATTTTCTACCTGAGGCTTCACTTGAAAACTCATTGACTAAACCAGTTTTTAACAGCTAAGTACTGAGACATATTTAGGTATTAATTTTGCACTGCTTTTTATATTGTATTTGAAAGACATCTGCTTTCATCTATCTGCTATCCTAATTTTAGGTTGCCATATCTTCTTGTGAGGAACAAATGAATTAATACATGTAAAATGCTTAGGAAAAATATATTGGCACACACTAAGTGCTCAATTTGCATTATGAAAATTAATAAAGGGAAACCTCACTAAAATGGTGTCAGGGGGTCAGAAGCAGGGGCTGTCATGCACATACCACTTGACATTAATACAGATCACAACAGGAAGAGAGGGACGTACTTTTCATCTCTGGCAAGAAGTGACACTACTTTACTACCACCAGCAGGAGGAAAAAAGATTTTCTCCTCCCCTGGCAACAGCTCAGCCAATGAGAGACTGTCACAATTCAGCCAATGAAAAGCCACTATACTTTGATCTCCCAGTTTCCTCCAATGGGCTTGATATTACTGAGGCAGCACATTTACCTGTGGCTACTGTGGCCCAACAGGTTGAATTATACCCTTTTACTTGGGCTTGTAGTTTAGCCAAGGTCAAGACTGCAATCATTTATACTGATAGCATGCCTTTGGAGCAGCTCATGACTTTAGGGTGCTATGGAAACAATGAGGTTTCCTTACCTCTAATGGGGAAAAGATTAAAAATGGCTCTTATATCCAAAACCTATTAGATGCCATACTCTTGCCAGCTGCCTTGGCTATTATTAAGATCCCGGAGCATCCCAAGCTTGAATCCCTAGAGACTAAAGTAAACCACCTCATTGATATTTCTGTCAAGACTGCTTCTGTCAAAGGAAGCAGTGGCTAAACCTCTCTCATGGTCTAAAGGGATGCTCCCTAAGACAACAATCTAGAAAAAATTGACTAGAAATGCCCAACAATTGGCCCCAGAAAAGGAAAAACAGTACTGGAGATCTGGTAACTGCTGGTTTGATAAAAAGAGAGAACTCTGGTTCAGGCCAAATAACAAGTGGTGCTACCAGAAATTCTAAGATTTTCACTCCTTACCACTGTACATGCATTGAACCATTGGTCCACTGACAGAATGATAGCATTCATGAACCAATATAGGTGGGAAAATATTAAGAAGGCTGCAAAAAGTGCCTACCTCACTTGTCCCACCTGTCCAAAATATAACCCAGGGAAGCCTGTTCACAGTGCTCCCCAACATTTTAAACTGCCTAGTGGGCCATTTGAGGTTTGGCAAATGGATTTCATACAGCTGCCCTGTCTCATGGACATCAGTATGTTTCAGTCATGGTTTGTATGTTTTCTCACTGGGTCAAAGCTTTCCCGTATAGGCAGATCACTGCTTATTCCATGGCTAAAATTTTGTTAGAAAAGATCACCCCTACTTGGGGAGCACCTTCCAAACTTCATAGTGATTGAGGGACCCATTTTACTTGTCAGGTACTTCGACAAGTTTGTGCTATTTGGCTGGTTTTACAACATTTTCACTGTGCTTGCCATCGCCAATCCTTAGGGTTAGTCTAACGTACTAACGTCATTCTTAAGACCCAATTGGCAAAATTCGTAGAGGCCCTTAAGATACCTTGGCCAAAAGCACTGCCATTGGACCTTCTAAATCTCAGATCTACTCCTTTCAGAACTCATAAACCCTAAACCTTTGAGATAGTCACTAGACAACCAGTGCACCTGACCCTTGCCTCTTTTAATCTGCATTTGATAAAAGGGGATACGCTTCAACATTGTAAAGACCTAACTTCTATTAAAAATAACCATGCTCTGGTAGAGCAATTTTTTTTTTGGGCTGCATTGGGTCTTCGTTGCGGCGAGCGGGGGCCACTCTTCGTTGTGGTCTGCGGGCTTCTCATTGTGGTGGCTTCTCTTGTTGTGGAGCACAGGCTCTAGGTGCACAGGCTTCAGTAGTTGCCATGCCTGGGTTCGGTAGTTGCAGTGCATGGGTTCTAGAGCACAGGCTCAGTAGTTGTGGCACATGGGCTTAGTTGCTCTGAGGCATGTGGGATCTTCCAGGACCAGGGATTGAACCCATGTCCCCTGCATTGGCAGGCAGATTCTTAACCAGTGTGCCACCAGGGAAGTCCCCTAGAGCAATCTTTTCACGGTGTGCTCTTGGGGGATGAAGACCTTAAGCGTCATATGCTGCAACCTGGAGATTTCATCTATTGGAAAAATCAACTCCAGAAGGATTCTCCTCAACCTTGCTGGAAAGGCCCCTATCAGGTACTGATAACCAACCTGTGTGCCACCAAACTCCAGAGCATAGACTCCTGGATTCATATGACATATCTAAAGAAAGCACCAAGTCCTGATTGGACCTGCACATCATCTGGTGACCCGAAGGTCAAAATTTCCCAGAATTGAAGCAGATGACATCTTATAAGACAGCTTTTCCAAGATGTCCAGACCAGGCCTGTCAGAAGGTTTAGAAGTCACAGAAGTTTCTCTTTCATTTGGACTATAAACTGACTGTGGATTCTTTTCCAAGTTCATACTCTCTGAATTTGCAAACTACAAGCTGTATTGTTGATAAAACATTTGGTTCCAAACAGTTTCTTTTGAGATAGCAATATTGTTTAATTACGTCATGTTTGTTCCTGCACTGTGTCTTCCCAAAGTGCTTGCTTAACTCCTTCAATTCTGAGTGTGCCCTTGCTGGATGTACTATTCTAAGATGCAGATTTTAGGTGGGAAATGCCTGAGATGTCCCCCTCCTACCCCTCCTTGTTACTCAGATGTGACCACAATAGGTTCCCAGTCTGTGCACTTTCCCTCTGACATGGGACATGACACCCAGGAAAGGTCCTTCCTGGCACTGAGGGACAAAAGGCCACTGAATGCTGGCCAAAAAATTAAAAAAATAAATAAAACCTAATTCTTGATCAGTGATACTTTCAGAGAAAGATCTTGATAAACTGGGGAAATATGAAAATTAATAAAGGGAAACCACTAAAATGGAGTCAGGAGACCAGAAGGGGGAGTTCTTATGCACATACCACTTGACATCAATACAGATCACAACAGGAAGAGAAACATCTTGCATTTCCAGGAGGAAGTGATATTACTACCACCAACAGGAGGAAAAAAGATTTTCTCCCTGCCTGGTAACAGCTCAGCCAATGAAAGACTGTCAAAACTCAGGTGATGAAAAGCCACTATACTTTGAATTCCCAGTTTCCTCCAGTGGACTTTTTTGTGTATAACAGCCCCGCGCAACTTTCCTTTCTCCTCTATTAAACAGTTTCCTCTCCTTTGCTTTACTGAACATGCATGTGGTTCACCATCACTGCATGTCCCAAACTGCAATTCTTTGCAGCTCTTGAATAAATCCATTTTGCTGGTAAAATAACTGCCTGTTTTATTGTTCTTAGTTAACAGTCTTAACTATAGCAATTATGATGATGATGATGTCACTCGGCAAATTTGAATATGTAGTATGAATATAAACAGGTAAGATCCTTTAAACATAATAGGTGTTAGATTATTGCATCACATTTCAAATTGAGAAGTATAGAAAAATAACCAAAAGCATTATATAATGATAACTTTATTTTTGAAATATTTCTCAGTAAATGGAAATTCCAGTATTTTAAAGTGTGCAGTATTTTACATTCAAATGAAGGGTGTGACATTTATTGATCTTAAACACTCTTTTACATGTTTGTTTTTATATAGATTTCTGTTATCTGAAGCTAATTGTTCCTTCATTTATTTAATAACCATTTATTGAATATTTACCTTACGCCAGACACAATGCTGGGTCTGACAACAAAACTCTGTTAGGCAGTTCCTTCCTCAGAGAATTCACAATCTATTAGAGCAAAAGGTATTTAGATACAGAAAAACTGGAAAACACTGTGATACCTCTTTATTGATGACATAATGGCTGCACAAAGTTGATACCAGCTCTGATTCTGGGGGTGGAGTGCATGACCAAGGTCTACACTAATCAACACTACTGCAGTTCCCATTGCCATTGGGGATAAGCATGGGACCTAATAGTCAATGAGACTCAAGAAGACTTTGAAATTTCTGGAGAAAAGACTCTTGCTCTATCTTGCTGGATCAAAAGATGGGGAGGGTGTGGGAGCTCTACCACTGTCTTGCTACAGTGGAAAACATGAGATTGAAGCCAACATCAATGTGAATGGTTTTGCTGAGAGACATAGCCAAGCTTGGTCCTGAAGACATATATATCATGGAGCCTCAGCCTGGCGTGAAGCCAATTTCTGGGGTTTAAAGCTTATAAGGGCCAGTATATTACCTTTACTTAGGCCAACTTATGTTTATTTTCTATCACATACAATCAAAAGAATTTGAACTTAACATGGGTCGGGAAAAAACAATACCATTAACAGGAATCATTAGACTGCAGTGAGAGATCAGAGTTTAAGTTTTGGTTTATTCTCTGTCTTTACCACTGACTATAAGGCTCCTCATGGGCAGAGACCATGTCTACCTTGATTATTTCTTCATATCTAGGAGCTAGTCCAGTGTGTACTGTACAAAATATTAAATATTTATTGACTGACGTGAAGGAGAAAAATAGACACGTAAAAAATCAAAATAAAGAAGACTTTGAAATAATTTTTCACATTGTCCTGAGGAATAGAGATACAGTGATAAGATGATTAATGAATTGTAGAGGACTGTAGCTACAAAGGCAATAGAAGGAGTTTATTAGAGGGGTAAGATGCTGTCACTTAGACTAGCACATATGCCAAGAGTGGGCTTGACCAATACCAAGGGAGAAGGGAAAAAAATCCCTACCCTTCAGCCTTTTCTGGAACACACACAAGATCAAATGATAACTTACAAAAAAATTTTAAACTTTTTAAAAAAGAATGATAGGATAAATGAACAAGATAACATAATACAAAATACGTGTAGCAAGAGTTGTTTTTTTTTAACCAAGGTTTATTGGGCATCTACCACGTGCTGTGCTCAGCTGGGCACTGGATACATCATGGTGAACAAAGGATCTTGGTCCCTACCTTCGGGGGCATTCAATCTAGTATGGAGAGATGGATGATAAACTGGTAAATTAATACAAATTAAGAAATATCAAGAGTTTTAGAATAAGGTACGTGGAGTATATATTTCAAAGAATTATACAAGAGATCATATTTATCATGTGTTGTGGGCTGAATTGTGTCCCCTCAAAATTCATATGTTGAAGCCTTAACCTCCAGTACCTCAGAATGTGACTATATTTGGAGATAGGGCCTTGAAAGGGGTAATTAAGTTAAAATGAGGCCATTAGTGTGTGTAATCTGACTGGTGTCTTTGCAAGAAGAGGAATTAAGACAAAAGGGGAGACACCAGGGTCGAGCTTGCACAGAGAAAGGACATGTGAGGAAAAACTGAGAAGGTGGCCATCTCATCCATGTACATACATGTTATTTTACATTATGTGCCGTTGACTGGAAATTATAACTTTTGTCCAATTTAGTTTTTGACCAATATATTTTTAAAGTCGCTTGTAGGTTTTGGCCTATTATTATTTTTCACACGTACACATATATTTTTTGCTCTTCACCTTTTTAATAATGTACATTGTAGATTATCTCATATCAGTGCATTTATAGCTATCACAGTTTTTCACTGCTCTACAAATGTTTCATATTTTTAAACTAGTCTTCTAGAACTGAACATGTTTAGGTGGCTAACAATCTTTTACCTTTATGAACAATGTAGCAATGGATAACTTGTACGTTTTGGTCATGTGCGAAGATTTCTGTATGATTCATTTCTAGAAATGGAATTGCTGGGTCAAAGATATGAGCACTTAAAGCTTTAAAAAGATATTTCCATATTGCTCTCCACTGAGGCGAAATCAATTCATGACCACCAGCAAGATAGGAGGGTGTCTCTTTCTTCAAACCCTTTCTAATATTGAGTTATCAAAAAATGTTTTGAGCTTTGTCAATTGAAAAGAAATAGTACCTAAACTTTAGCTGTAATTGGCCTTTTTATTTTTATGAGAATGAAGACCGTCTTTTCTAAGGTTTTAGGACCAGTTGTATTTTTTTTTATGTGAACTGCATGTTCACATGTTTTGCTCATCAGGTTGTTAGTCTTGCTTGTTGATTTGTAGGGTATTATATGTCATTAAAGTTCAAATCATTATTAGAAAACTGGATTTTTCTAGTATATTAAGAGATGTACACACTTCCTCTTTCAACACACATGTTCAGCTCCTTTCACTTTTTCATCAGCTTTAAAGTGTGTAATTGTGGTTTTCTTAAAATATATTTGACTTAAATAGCATTGGTTTGTTTGTTTTAGCATTGGTGGCTCCTGGGACAGTGTGACATCACAGAAGCTTGAATTGTGGCCTGCATTGGCTGGGGGTAAGTGAAATGAAAGAAATAATTTCAGCTTTCCAAACTAGCTCTCCAGTTTGGTAGATATATTGGGAAATAATACAGGAAACTATTAATTATTTTGTATGTGTGTTTTATGGACTTATTGATGTTACTTTTTTCTTCTTTTTGGTGTGAGAATTAACTTCAGACTTGGTATGGTATTATAAAAAGTGTGTAACAACTTGAGGAACACTCAAGTTTATATATAAAGGAATAGTGGCTTTAAGAAGTTATTAAAGGGTAGTGAAATAAAAATCTGAATTAAGCATTCACAACAACTTTAACATATTGAACTTGGTGCCATTAAATTCTTTTATGCATTAAAATACAGACAATATGCCACTTTATCATCACTGTTTTTAAATTATCTGTAAAGTAGTTGTGTTACTGAACTAAACCTTGGTCTGCTTGCCCAAGCTCAGGAAAGCCAATCTACTGACATGGGGTTGTGGTGAAGGAAAGGGCAGTGTTTATTGCAGGCACCAAGCACGGAGTCCAGGCAGCTAGTGCTCAAAAGGCCCAAACTCCCCGATGGCTTTCAGGGAAAGGTCTTTAATGCCAGGGTGAGGGAGGGGGTTGCAGGGTATGTGATCAGCTCATGGACTTTCCTCTTATTGGTTGGTAGTGTGGTAATTGGGAGTCAACATTGTCAGCCTTCTGGTTCCAGCCTGTCTGGGGTCTGCGTGCTTGTGAGCAGCATATAGTTAACTTCTTCCACTTGTTGGGGGTTTTAGTATCTGCAAAATAGCTCAAAGAATATGGCTTAGAATATTATTTATAGCCCTTGAGGAGGAACTAAAGGTCCTTGACTAGTTTATTGGCTAAACTATTATTATTTTATCTTGCTTAACTGTTTCCCTTTGTTTCTGCATTTTCTCACTTCTCTGATTAAATTTATTCTTTGGAACTCTGGAAGGCCTAGGAGGCTAAGGCTTTTCTACAAACAAAATGCAGGCAGAGGACATGGTGGCAGGGGCATGGGGGTGTCCCAGGAAGGTCCCACAGGGTCCTGCTTGGTTACAGTTGTGGTTTTACATTATTATCTGTTGCAGTACCACAATTTGAGAAATAATCTTTTTTTTTTTACTTGGATCTAGTATGGAGTAGTGAAAAATAATAGGTATTGGAGTTAGACTCTCTTGAGTTCAAGTTCTGGTTCCACTTTCTAGCTTGTGTGACCTTGGGCAAGTTATTTAACTTTTCTAAATCTCCTCATTCACAGGTGGTATATACATTATGGGTTTGTGTGAATTAAATGAAATAGTCCATAACAGATATTAGCCAGGTGCCTGGCACTTAGTATATATATGTAACTAAAAATTTTTTTTCTTAGTATATATTCCATTAGTTTTTGAAGCACGTTTTATTTTACTCTAGGGTAGAACATTTTCATGATGACAATATCAGTGTAAATAGAAAGAGGCTAAATTTGGTTAATTTGGTGGCTACCTCTGTGGATTATTTTGAAAGTAATCCCTTCTATCCTTAAATAATCCTTTCACTGTCCCCAAAATTACACCATTAGAGATTTATTCCATTCAATATCTTTAAAGTTGAAGATTTTTATTGCCTTTAATGTTTTTACATAAAAATGAAATATCTCCCAGAAGGAGATGAGGAAGCTAATTTTAGGGGACCGTGAGAGCCTGATTTAATCAGACTTGAGGCTGACCTTTGTATATGAGCTAGTGAGTGGCAAATGAGAGTAACAAAAGGGAGAGACAAAACTGAAAGACGTAAATTTCACCTTGGTCTCAACTTAAAAAAATAGCCCTCTTCAGTGGACCAAAAGAAATGAAGACAAAGAAAATGTCATATATATATATACACATACATACATACATATATATATACATACATATATATATATATATTTTTTAACCAGTAGACCACAAAGAAAACTTATACACAGTTATTTATAGTAGTTTTATTTATAATAGCCCCAAATGGGAA
The DNA here is from genome assembly GCF_005190385.1 of Monodon monoceros. Taxonomy (NCBI): domain Eukaryota; kingdom Metazoa; phylum Chordata; class Mammalia; order Artiodactyla; family Monodontidae; genus Monodon; species Monodon monoceros. Next base: position 117,922,664 of record NW_021703777.1, read on the forward strand.
ACAACCGAAATGTTCATCAGTAGGTGAATTGTTAAACAGATTGTAGAACACCCAGCAATAAAAAGAATGAACTATCGATATGTGCAACAACTTGGATTGCTCTCAAGGACACTGTGCTGAGTGAAAAAAGCCAGTCTCTAAAGGTCACATATGGTGTGGTTTCATTTATATAATATTCTTTAAATGATTAAATTTATAGAGGTGGAAGACAGATTAGTGGTTTCCAGAGGCTAGGAATTAAACACGGAGGGGAGTAAGTGTAACTATAAAGGGGTAGCGATAGCATGAGGGGGTATATTTCTGGTAACAGAATAGCTCTTATCATGTTTGCAGTGATGGTTACATGACTTTACATGTGATGAAATAACATAAAGCTATATATACACATTATACCAATGTCTAATTCCTGGTTTTCATGTTGTATTATAATTATGTACCATATAACCATTGGGGGAAACTGGGTGAAGGGTACACAAAACCACTCTGTACTACCTTTGCAATTTCTGTGTATCTATAATTATTTCAAAGTAAAAGGTTAATAAAAAATAAAAAGGTTAATAAAAGGTTAATAAAAAACCCAAAATCATTAGAGGGCTTCCATCATTAGAGCAATTCTTATTGAAGTCTCTGGATGGAGACATTTGCCTTTGTATTCTTCTTTGCTGGTGAAAGGTGATTGTAGGTGGTAAACAAGTGAAGGGAATAAGCCTTGTCATGAAAATTAGTGAGTCAAATGAAATGTCAGAGAGTTTAACGATCTTCACAACATTAAACACCTTTGGAATAGAAAGCTTTTAAAATAAATAATTCATTTTTAGGACGCTGTCTAATGCATATCTGTAGTTGTTACAGGGTGGCCCTTTTTCTTAGGGATGAAAGGAAGAGTTAGAAACTTTCAGATTCCAACTGTCCACTCAGTAGTTAGGTTAAGACCACATTCAACTTCACCCCCATCTTCCCTCTTTCCTCTTAACTATTTCCCGTAGCTCCAGGGCAATTCAGTTTCAGTTTAGTTTTTGATTTGAGGAACCTGAACCACATCTTGGTATTCCTACTCCAGATAACTTGTGCTGGGACAATTTCCATTTAAGGCAGGGTTGAATGTTTGACAGTAGCAAACTTGAATCCTTGTCGGGGTCCTGGAGCCTTACTAGGGAATAAGGATTAAGAATGATTGAGATTCTCCAGACTTTGAGAAAGACTACTGAAATTAATTTCTTTGTAGAAGTGCAGAAATAAACACTAAAGAGCTAATTCAAATAAGGGAGGCAGGTGTGTCTCGGCAGTAGGTGGAAGTAACTAAGATAGGTGTATGCTTTTCTTGGCTTTCATCCAGTCCTTTCATAAACCACTTCTGCTTGAGCCACCATTTCCTTATATGCAATAAAGGTTAATACAATACCTCATGTGATTAACCTTTTCTAGCTTTATTTTAAATTTGGCTTCATAGCTGTTGTTTTGAGGTAAAAATGGAAATCCCATGTAAAAATGTTACTGAGAGTGGTACTTCAGCTCAAGGAAGTCAGACTAGACATTTAGACATTTAGAATTTAAGAGGCAGTATACAGTAATGCTTAAGAGCATGAACTCTGGAGCCATACTGCTTGGGAACCCTAGCTCTCCAGTTTGGCAAGTTATTAAACCTCTCTCTGTATCTGAGTTTTTAATTTGTGAAATGGAAATAAGTGGGGATAATAACAGTATTTACCTCACAGGGTTTTGGGAGGATTAAATGAGTCAGTAAATAAAAAGTGCTTAGAACAGTGCCTCGCTCATGCTTGACACTGTTAGCTATTACTAGTATGTTACCGTTTGCATTTCTAGTTGTCTTATGTGCATTCTCCACATCTGCCCCAAGCAATCAGAAAACTTTTACAGAGCTAAGACTGTTTCCCACTTTTCCTATTACAATTTGTACCTAAGAAGTGCGCAAAATATCTGTAACAAGCCTCTAACTCCAGGAAGTCGTTTGCTTTGGTGCACCCGCTAATAATATGAAGAGCCTTTTTCTTTAAAAATGGTGAGCATCAACCACTTTACAGTAGTATAACAATAAGAGACTTAGTTCTAATAGATTCGCTGTGGCAGCATTTCACACAATGAAGCTCCCTTTATTGATACAGTCATAAAAGTTTTGCTCTCTATTCAGAGCGGATTCTCTTCAAATCAGAGCACCGGTCTCCTTTTTGTTAGCGATCTGGCCCCACCTGTGCTCATCCGCCTCTTGGCCTCAGGAAGGCAGTTCATTACCATTCCCTTAGGGTGGGTAGCGAAATGATTTTTCAAATCCGTCCCTAACCTCCGCCTCAAGGTCGAGGTTCCGCCCCCAGCCCGCCCAGTAGGGGGAGAAGGGGCGGGGCGTCCCAATTCCTGGGCGGGGCTCGGGTGGCGTGCCTCGAGGCGCCGGCGCCGTGACGTATGACGTTACCAATTGACGCAGCCGCAGTGCCGCCCGGCCCCAACTCGGACCCCTCCCATCCTCCTCCGCCCCACTGTGTGTCAGAGGTGGGGCCCCGGGCTGGACTTCGGGCGGCGGGTCCGGGTGGCAGGGTTGGAGGGTGTGGACCCGCGCAGCGCTCAGCAGGTCGTGTCCGGCTGGGCGCTGCAGCTGCCGCCGCCGCCGCCCAAGGCCCTCGGCATCACCCGGAGAGAGACCAGAGCGATTCCGGGCCGTCCCGGCGCTCGCTCAGGTGAGGGGATGGGTCCGGCTGAGCAGGGTTTGGGTGGGCAGCAGTCTTCCCAGCATCTCTGGACCTCAGTCTGGTCGGAATCAGGGAGGTGTGGCTTCGTCGCGACTGCCTGGTGCGGCGTCGACTCATCTCTTATTCGTTTGCCATCCTTACCTGCAGCACGGGGACTTGTACACCGGGTGTCGAAGGCCCATGAGAAGGCCAGAAAGGGCCATGATGGGTGACTGGGGGCTCGAATGCAGGAACTGGCCCCTGGGTGATGGTATGGCGGGCGGGCGACGCCCACCTGCGGGTGTGTGGGAAGGACCGTGCACCTGCAGACTCTGGCTTCAGCCTTGTTAGCTGCACCGGGCTGCAGGAGACCCCATACTGGTTAACGCAGAGTCGATTTTGGACCAAGGGCGGTGGAGCCTTAGAAACTCTCTTTACTCCCCAGGCGTGGTGTGTTTGTATTCTGATTGGTGCTTGCTGGGTCTACACTATGGAAGAGTACGTTTCAGCGGAAACATCTTTTGACCAAAGGAGGGTGAAGGGAAGTTGATTTTCCCTCTGCAGAATCGTCCCCCTCCGGCTCCTCTTGGTCTTAGTTTTGACAGATGCAAGTTAGGGACGCTTGTTAAAGGGAAAGAGTTCTTGTAAATTTCCTCTGTAAGGAAATCATTGTTTTCCATGACTGTTCAAGCGTCTAAGTTTCAACTGGTTTCATGTTGCTGCTTTCAACTCTGTGCATGGCAATGAAGCTGATTTAAGTTCACTAGATACATAAAGTATAAAAATAGATGAATTAACCAAAACATTTATCTTAATAAGTATTGAGTGGTACATGCTTTATGTGAATATATTATCTTATTTAATCATCATAACAATTCTATCACGTAAAGTCTGTTATTACTCTCATTTTATAGATGAGAGAACTAAATCCCACAGCCCTAAAAAACTTGTCGAAAGTCAGAGCTGTGATTTAGATCAGGTAATGGTACTCCAGTTTCGAGTCCCTTAATCAGTATGCTTTACCACTCCCAAGCATCGTGAGGATTTGCAAGGTGATTTTCATTTGATAAAAAGTGTGCCAGGTGGGAATGAGAAGGAAACTGAGGCACCATTCTTGCCAGCAAGGACCCAACAGTTTGAGAGAACAACTTTTTCAAGGAGTATGTTTTAAAGGTAGGATTTGACCTCTAGAACCCTCTGATTACCAAAATCATGCCCTTTCCATAAGTACAGTGGTTTTGAAACCTTTGGAAGACTGTAGTTCGGAAATAGTGGTCTTATTCTAGTTTTAGGAGTATTTCTTGTTCAGAAACTTTAAAGAAGGAAATGTAATATTGGATTAACACTAAAGACTTCTTGTGTGTGCACACACGCAGGTGCATGTGTAATCAAATCATTTAATCTGAAATGGTGGAACTGCTGATAAAGCCAGAATATCTTGTATAATTGGTTAAAATGGGTGATCTTTTCAGGTGTGTTAAGATGAAACACTGCAGACAGGCCTTCTGAAGATCAAGAAAAGGAAAAACAGAACATTACAGACTCTGGAAAAAAAACTTGGTAAATATTTTGGGTCTTCAGTTAAAGCTCAGATAGAGGAAATCTGACTTTCTTCTTCAATTGTAATTTAACCTGATAGAATGGTCTAAGACAGTAGTGTATAACGTGACCTGCCATTCATTTTACCTGACTTTTGAACTATTGCTATGTGACTGACAGTTGAGTCATGTGCTTAGCTTGTGTATTGGCAGGAGAAAGAGAAGGGAATCATTGGCTTGATTATCAAGTGTCAACTTTCTTTTCTCTCTTTTGCTTCCTCATTAATCTGCCCATATTATAAAGGGTTTTAAAAAGAAAGGAAGAAAATTAGTTGACGTTTGGTTTGTTCTTCATAGAATACTGTGTTTGTTTGAACTTAAGTATATTTTTCACTATGAATTCAATGGAGAATAGTAGAAGACATGGTTAAACATGATTGAGAAAATCTTAATTAATTTCATAAATATTTATTGAGTACCGTACGTCAGGCATTTTTTCAGGCTTCTGTTAAGAGTAGTGGTCATCATGGCCCTGGAGAGTACTAGAGTAGTGAACTTTTTTCTAGAAGGTAAGATTTTTGTGAACCCATATCTTTTATTTATTTATCTATCTATCTATCTATCTATCTATTTATTTTTGGCTGCATTGAGTCTTCGTTGCTGCTCCTGGGCTTTCTCTAGTTGCAGCGAGCGGGAGCTACTCTTCACTGCGGGGCGTGGGCTTCTCATTGCGGTGGCTTCTCTTGTTGTAGAGCACAGGCCCTAGGTGCATGGGCTTCAGTAGTTGTGGCACGTGGGCTCTAGAGCACAGGCTCAGTAGTTGTGGCACATGGGCTTAGTTGCTCCGTGGCATGTGGGATCTTCCTGGACCAGGGATCGAACCCATGTCCCCTGCATTGGCAGGCAGATTCTCAACCACTGTACCACCAGGGAAGTCCCTGAACCCATATCTTTTTAAAAAGTTTTATATGCAAGGATGTTTTTGGTTTATGTAAAAGACTAGGAAAACAGCACTACTCATACAGTAAGTGTTTGTATTTATAATAATTCTTTCATATTATTTTAGTTAATAAAGGAAGGCACTCTACTAGAGCTACTTTAAGGTACAGTGAGAAACTAGGATTCTTACAGACTTCACTTTAGTGTACTCTTTTCCATGTTAGAGATAGTAGTAGACCACATGTTCTTTATCCATTCATCTGTTGATGGGGACTTGGGTTTTTTCCATATCTTGGCTATTGTAGATAATATGAGATATATATACATATGGAATACTACTCAGCCGTACAAAAAAGATGTAACTTTGCCATTTGTGATGACATGGATGGATCTTGAGGGTATTATGCTAACTGAAATAAGATGGAGAAGGACAAATAACATGATTTCACTCATATGTGGAATATAAAATACAAGCAAAATAAATGAACAAACCAAACAAAAACACAGTTACTGAGAACAGAGTAGTGGTTACTAGAGGGAAAGGGATTGGGGGGGTAGGGCGAAATGGGAAAAGGGGATCAACTGTATGGTAATGGATAGAAGCTAAATTTTTGTTGGTGAGCGCATTGTAGTTTATACAGAAGTATGAATATAATGTACACATGAAACTTATATAATGTTGTAAACCAATGTTACCTCAAAAAATAAATTAAAAAAAGATAGAGATAGAATTTCAAAAGTTCATGGGAGATTAAGAAAATTAACTCTTTAATTTGAGAAAATTTCAGGGAACTTATATATGACAAATAGAAGGGACGTGGTCAGATGCAACAATCTGGAGGATGAATTGGAGAGAGAGGAGCTTGGAAGCATGGCAGTCAATTAGAGGCTATTGTAGTAATCCACGTGGCAAATGAGAATTAGCACAGTAGAGTAAATGGGATTTAAGGGATGGAGATGGATTAGATAGATATAAAAGAGATAGAATGGATAAGATTTAGTGGTCTTGAGGGAAAGTGGAGTCAGGGTGATTTCTAGCCATTATCATTTTCAATTTTATAATTAATGTTTAATAAATATTTTCAGAATAAATGAATTATCTGACACCTGGCTTGGGAAACTGAGTGGATTCCGGGCCATTTACCGAGGGAATATATAGGAAGAGAAATAGATTGAGGAACATGGTTGGAGGAGATGAGTTCAGTTGAGGCTATTATATTTGAGGCATCTGTGACTTCCACGAAATGTCATTAGGCAGTTGTATATACAGATCTGAGTTAAGAAGAAGACTCAGCTTGAGATATAAATTTGAAGTCACAGTTTATAGATGACAGTGAAAAGCAGTGCGAATGGATGAGATCAGTCAGGGAGAAAAACATAGGGTAAAAGAAGAGAAATGAGCATGGGGAACACTAATATTTAAGGGTATTTAAGGGTAAGATGGAAGGAAAACATACCTCAAAAGAGATGAAGTAGTGGGCAGGGAAGTGGGAGAAGATCAGCAGAGTCACAAGTAAGTGGAAGAGCTGAGTTTGGAGAAAAGGAATGAGTATTAGGCATCTTTGAGAAATCAAATAAAATAAGGCTAACAAAAATATCCATTGGACATGTCAGTTACGTCGTTGACTTCAGCAAGAGCAATTATATAGGTGGATCCAGTTCACACTGGCTAAGAGATAAGAAATTGAAATAACTAATGTCACTTGCTCTTTCAGAAAGTTTGGTTTTAAACGGGATAGTTAGAGATAGTTTGAAATAGATAGATAGATGAGTTTGAGAGAGGGTTTTTGTTTTTTAAAGGTACGAATGATATGAATACATTTACAGTCTTTATTTGCTGAGGATAAGAAGCCATCAAAAAGAGAATTTGAAGATAGAAGAGTGAAGGAGAAGAATTGGTGGAGGAAGGTCATTAACCAAGTTGGAAGGGATAGAATACAAAGATGCAAGTCAAGGGTGCTTCAGATAGACCTCTCCTGAGACAGGAGGGAAGGAGGTGGAGATGATTATGGGTACAGATAAATTTGTAGGAGGCAGGGTAGAAGTTGGTCCACGGAGTCCCTGCAGGAGACTCCCACTTAGGGTGGAAAGAGTATGTGATTCAGTCATGTGATTGGTAGCCTTCTTGGTGTGGTATTGCTGACTCCTGATCATTTGGTGAGGAGGAGTGGAGTGAGGGTAGTTCAGCTTAAGATGGCAGGTATGGACCATCAGGGCAGAGATAGCTTGCAGATATCTCACAAAATTACCTTTCTCATACTTTGTATTAGTTATCTATTGCAGAGTAAGAAATTATCCCAAAACTTAGTGGCTTAAAATATTTATTATCTCAGAGTTTCTGTGGGTTGGGAATTTGGGAGTGACTGAACTGGTTGCTTCTGGCTTCAGGTCTCATGAGGTTGTAGTTGATTGGCTGGAACTTTAATCAACTGAGTGCTCAGCTGGGGCTGGAAGATTTGCCTCCATGATGGCTCACATGTCTGTTGGCCGGAGGCCTGAAATCCTCACCACATGAACTTCTTTAGGACTTCTGAAGTGTCCTAACAAGGCAGCTGTCTTCCCCTGGAGCAGATGATCCGGGGCGGGGAGGGGGGGGGGAGGGGGAGGGGCTGTGATGCCGTTTTTGACTCAGTCACAAACCATTGCTTTGCCCTGTTCTTTGAGAACTGAATCACTAAGTCCAGCCCACACTTGGGAGGGGAATGACTTAAGCTCCACCTCTTGAAAGGACGAATATCAAATACTTTTTGGACATATTTAAAAACTACCACAATTCTATCAATTGTCAGTTTATTTAGGGCAGCAAATAAGCTCTTTAAAAATATGTAGATTCAGCCTTTATATCCAGGTGAGAGAGAAGCACAGAAACTTCTCTGTACTTCTCTGTACTTCTGTACAGAGAAGTACAGAAACTTCTCTGTACTTCTGTACTTTAAGTGGGGAGGTGGTTCAGTCACATTTGGCTCACTTTACCGTTTGGTCTCCATTGCCGCTAATTAGGCTCAATAACTTGATGTGTTGCCTCTTGTGGTTAATTTTAAAAAGTGATTGCTGACCTTTGATTTAATAGAGGATTCTTTTAGGAGAAAAAAAATGCCATAGTGGGCAAAATATGAATTTTTTATACCAAAATATGGATTTTGGTAACATTTAATATTAGCTCCTAAACTAGAATTTAGAGGTGGAAGGAAGGAACTCATTTTTCACAGCAAAGAAATTGAGGACTAAAAGACAAGTACAGGCTGATTTCTGTGAACATATATGATATGAGAGGCAATATAACACAGACTCTAAAGCCAGACTGTCTAGTTTCAAATCCCAGGTCAGCCATGTCTTAGCCGTATTTGTGCTTATCTTCTCACTGCCACAACTTCCTCATCTGTAAAATGGGGAATTGTAAGTAGGTAGTTATTTCTGACAATTAGATGAGTAAATACATGTAAAGTGTTTAGAACAGTGCCTGGCACATAGCAAGCAGTGAATAAATGTTAGCCATTTTATGGTAGCTATATTTTATCATTATAATGGTGAGTTAATACCATGGCATGAACATTTCAAAGAGTAATATAACATTGTTCAAAATGTTTACAGTCTAAACTTTATAAACTACTCACCTTATTGGACTTTGTCACTTTTGATGTATATGGAAAGTGTGTTTCTATACAGCTCCATATCCATTTAAAATATTGTGTCAGATATCACCAGTAGTATTGTATAAGGTCACATCTGCAGGCTTGTATTAGTTATCTATTGCAGAGTAAGAAATTATCCCAAAACTTAGTGGCTGAAGCAGGCTTTTTTGTTGTACTAGGTACATAGAAGTTCAATTTCAATTACAGCAGTGTTCTCACTTCATAGGAATTGGCTATTAAATGGATCTTTTGGGCTCTCTACATAGCAACGTGCTAATAAAAAATAATTCCCTTGAACCTGATATGATGAGATTGTTGGTAAACACACATGACCAGTTTCTTCCTCCCTCTCCCCCATATCCAAAGACCCTACTTTATTGGGTGAGTAGTTTGAATATATATTAGGTGGGGTTTTCTGATATGACTTAAGGCAGAAGATAACAAAATTAAGAGCCAGATAAGAAAATGGAAATACTGATTTTATTGCAAGAAACCTTCTTTAGAATTTTACTTTGCTGATGCTAGTTTTCTTAAAGTTTTATGCCTTCTGGTGTATCAATATGGAAGGGATATATAGAATTCTAGATTAAAAGAATTAAAAGAAACTTGTAGATTGTGTTCACCAGCCAGTACAAAAAGTGAAAACAAAACCCCACAGCTAATCAATTTATGGGATGCAGAAGTGGAAGGGTTAAACTTTTCACTCATGGCACTTTCTGTTGATGTCTTTGTATCGCTGGCCATATTGAAGAATACGCTGAAGGTAGTGTTTACTTCTGGTGTGCTGTATGGAGGTGGGTAATATTTATAAATCATGGTTTCTTCTAGATTTGGAGAAGTTGAAGTTAGCTCTTTTTACCCCATTATTAGTAGATATGCTTTCTACAGCTTTTTAAGAGTTTCATTTTGTTTTTTGTGCTTTCTATGAATATTTAGGTGAACCAGCATAAAGTTCTGGCTATAGCAGTGAGGTTTGCTAAAGTGCAATATTTTTATTGAATGATATGACTTCTTAGATGTTAAAAACTCTTCCATATGTGACATGAAAAACCATTTTTGTAGCACAGATTATGATATTAAAAGGTACTCTACATTTGTTTAGTTTGTTGATTTATACTGTTTGAATCGTTGGTCACCATATCTGAATAATATCAATACTTCAGCAATAATTGCCTGGTGACCATTGAACTTTGGCATTTGATCTGCTTTTAAGAATCTCAGTAGTATTTTTAGAGCTATGTTATTCATATTAACTTAATACATTTTTTTTTTTTTTTTTTTAGTGCTCCCTAGACTCATGGCCCATGCTGTCCAAAAGTTTGGTGCATTTAATACATTTTTGATTGTCATTTATATCAACTAATTTCTTCTTTGTTATAAATTTCTGTTGTTTAATTAAGTATATATATTTCTCTTATATTTTTATCTTTTACTAACAATACATTAATCATTGTTTACTGGTGTGCATCTTATGGTTTTTTAACTTTCACCTTGCGTTGAACTGGTTTTCTTTTAAAAAAGAACATTAATGATAGCTTAGCTACCACTGTTATAATGTGTTTCTTGTCAAACACTTTGCTCAGAGTTTTATGTTTGCTCTTCAAGGAAGAGATGGCCATTTTACAACTTGGAAACAGCCTCAAAGAGATTAAGTAACTTGCTCCAGTTATCTCACAGCTAAGGAAGGGCTAGAAGGGTTAGAGAGAGGGAGCTTTACATTGCAAATCTGCTTTAAAGCCTATTCTGTTTGATTTCTGTTATTTCTGACTGTTACTTTACCACTTAATTCTGTTGGTCTTTAGAGTTAGTTAATAGTTAATAGGTCAAATTGTGCTTGTTGCATGTAGAATCCTGGGGCTGAAAGGGTCCTGGAATGACTCTTTCTAGGTAGAGAGGATTATTCCCAATCTGTTTGATCTAAGAGGATAATTGTCTGTTTTGTTTGTTTAAATGAACAGAATAGGACATTATATAATTTTGCTTTATGTACACAAAGCTGCCAACTCTGACCACATTTGTTAAGGAAACTAAATTTGCTTTTTTTGCCCACTGTCTTCTTTTTACGGTTTTTCCCATTTTCAGGAATCTCAGGCCTTTTGTGATATTCCTGGATCTTGCTTGTTAATGAGAAAAGTAATCTATTGAATTAATTTATACTAATAACACATGGTAATAATTAATGGTAGCTATTATTGAGATACTCGAAAGATATCTTTGCATTTTAAGAGAGAATATTGGTTGGTACTCTATTTGAAGAAATGGATGGTGGGATTTTAGGCCTTGTATCCTGATGGGCAAATTTTTTTAGGCATAGAGGGCTCTTCAAATCACTATATGCTCAGTTGGTAATACCAACTTTAACTTGCCTAATGCTTTATATGCATTCCAATACTATCTTAAATATAAATGTTTACATATTTCTTTTGCTTGAGATGTTCAATTGCAGGTACTTTTCTGTTTTGTATTATTTTATTTGTGTAGCGGCATAGAATTGGAAGGAGCATCACAAAGTTATTTGTTTCAGGCCCACTGCCTTTAGATTGCTGAGTGCTCAGACTACTTGAGCCATTGTAGAAACAGTTCAAATGAATTAAACCTCTTGAAACTTCATTTTGTATAAAAATGTTGCCATCTGATTTGTGTTTTACTTTTGTTTTGGGATGTCATTATGCCATAGGAAAGTTAAGCAGTCTGTTTTGGCAGTTCCTTTGTGTTGGTATTTACTGAGCTCTTTGGGTCAATTACCTGACTTCTTAATTAAGGAGGATATAAATGACTTTGAAATTGGGACCTCTACAAAGGTATATCAAGGTAATTTCTTACATATTTACAGAAACCAAACCATACCTGAAAAGTTTTCAAGAAAGTGTATATTCTATAACAGTTAAAGTAAAATCAGTCAAATTTGGTTTATGGGCAAGCAATGCAAAAGTGTGTACAAAGTGCATACTTCACAGAATTTCTAGTATACAGAATGCTGCTGTGTGCTAATAGGTATTCAAGCTTGATGTTGAAGAGAATGCCAATGTTGATGAAGCTTAAAGGAGAGCTATGAAGTCGATATATTTTCCAACTCTTAAAACCCATGTAGCACAGGGAACTGTATTGACTATCCTGTGATAAACCATAATGGAAAAGAATATAAAAGAAAAGAATGTCAATATGTGTATAACTGAGTCACTCTGCTGCACAGCAGAGATGGGCACAACAATCTTGTGCCAAACTATAGTTGATTGGCACAACCAGCTATACTTCAAACAAATTAAAAAAATAGAAAAACAAACAACAAAACCCCAGGTAGTTTCCTTTATGGAAAAGGAACTGTGATTAAATTCAAAGAACTTTAATATAATGGTCTGAAGGTATGTGAATGCCTTTTATACAAATAATTGTGACTTTATTGTTGCATGAGGGATTTGAGTATGATTAATTTTTTTCCTTCATTTTTGTTATATTTGGAATTGGGTTATCAAAAGGATATTTTGCTATCATTTTCTTAGACTCAAGTGAATGAAAACCAAATTTTCTTGAGTGTGAAAAAGATCATTTAGGATTCTCTTGGCCTTGAGTACAGTGGAAATACTTGCTTACCTTTGGCAATAGCTCATAATTATGTACTTTTTATAATGATGCATTTATTTCATTCATTTATGAAACAAGTATTTATTGAGAGACTACTGCATACCAGGAACTTTGTTGCATATTGCACACTCAATGAATAGGGCAAGCATATCCTTAAAGAGCAGTTAGCTGTCTAGGTGGGGAGACAGACTTCTAAACTGATAATTACAATACAGTGTGGTAAATGCTAAGGTACAGTTACCACTGTGGGCATCTGGAGCTCACTACCACTGAGGAACTCGCGGAGACTAAATAAAATATTCCTCAGAGTTATCCCAAGTCAAGAGCAGGGAAGCTGCAGGTGTTTACCCACCAAATTCCTAGCCATCATTGACATTAACTCTGGCATTTCTGGCTTGCCCTGAGTACAAACTGAGCATGTTCCTGCAGCCAGACAGCAGCCTACAGTAGGATGTTACAGGTGTTCAGAATGAATCATCTGGTGTAGAGGTGAATGTCAACAGTTTATGGGCAAGACACCAATGGCATTTGTTGCCAGTATCAGGCATTTACACAATGTATTATCTACTATGTGATACACATTGTTCTAAATGCTTTACATATCTGAACTCATCAATTCTCACTGTACAACTCTGTGAGGTAGGTACTGTTAGTGTCCTCATTTAACAGATGAAGAAATAGAGCACAGAGTGGTTAGGTAACTTGCCCATGATCACATAGCTATAATGTCAGAACTGGTTTTTGAACCCAGGTGGTCTAGTACAGAGTCCATGCTCTCAGTCCACATAATGGTCTGCTTTTGGAACAATACAGCCTGAAGCAGGACCTTTTGACTCTTCTGTTTTCTCTTGGTAACTGCTTCCTCTTTCTCTCTTCCTCCAGTCTCTTTCCTGTTAGTGTTCTTTACTTCCTTCCTTGTTTGTAGCTTGCCCCTCTCTAGAACAGTACAGCTGTTCAGCTTCCATTCTTACACTCAAGGCTATCAAATCAAATAATTCTTGCTAAGGTGTTAACTGATCTTTCTGATGGTTTTCTTTTTTTTCTTTTTTTTTTTTTTGCGGTACGCGGGCCTCTCACTGTTGTGGCCTCTCCCGTTGCGGAGCACAGGCTCCCGACGCACAGGCTCAGCGGCCATGGCTCACGGGCCCAGCCGCTCCGCGGCATGTGGGATCTTCCCGGACCGGGGTACGAACCCGCGTCCCCTGCATCGGCAGGCGGACTCTCAACCACTGCGCCACTAGGGAAGCACTTTCTGATGTTTTGATGAAGGCTTTGAGTTTCATATTGCTTGATATTTGCATTTTAATTTTTAAAGAAGACAAAGATTTAAGAACCGTAGAAGGAAAGACATGATGGTAGAATGACAGAAGATCAAGTTGATATTTTGGGGTTGGGAAACACCTATTCCTTGGCCATAGTTATAAAGAGAGGCCAAGGGGTGTGTGCTTGGGCAAAAAAGGCTCCTTTCTCACCTGTCATGTCCTGTCTTCCAGCCACCACCCTCCCTTTTTTCTTTTTAAATTATGGAAGAATTACAAGCCAATTGTAAAACATTTAAATAATACTTAGTTATCAAGAGTAAAAGTGAAAGTCCTGCTTTACTGATTCTTTTCCTTCCCCCAGATCTCCTCCCACTGCTCTCGGAGGTAAAGGGCTAGCTAATATTTTTGCAGATTAATAAAAGTAGATATATATACACACACCATATATGTACATGCGTATGTGGTGTATCTATATGGTGTATATATGTAATACACATAATGGATAGTCTTTTTTAAAAATGTAAGTGGAATACTATACATCTTTTTGCTCAACTTGCTTTTCTCCTGCTAACATTACATGTATCCTGGACATTTCTCTGTATTATCCCCTATAGAGCTATTTTATTCTTTTAAAAAGGCTGCATATTATTTCACATGGTAATAGTATTTATATGGTAAGAGTGTACCATAATTTATTTAACTATTTTCTTATTAATTGACTTTTTTTCTCTTTTCTCAGTATGATATATAATGTTGCAGTGATTGTCTTTGAAAAAACATCTTTGTGTCTAAGTATTTCTGAGAAATAAATAGAGCCTTAGAACTGAAATGTTCAAGACCTGTACAGTTTTATAGTATCTGATAAATTGGTCTTCATAAAGGCAGTTTACTCCCATCAACTGTATAAGTGCCCATTTCCCCATACTTTTGCCAATATAGTTTTCAGTCTAATTTTTGCTTATAGTGGGTGATAAATTGTGATTATCCCCGATTGCTAGTGATATTATCGTTCTCTGTGAATTGCCTGTTTATATATTTTCTCATTTTTCTATCAGATTATTTGTATTTTTTGTATTGACTTGTAGGATGACCTCTATTCTTGTAGGACCAATCAAGATTTGGAGTTCTGTCTTTAAAAGTCTGATGATGCAATATTATATGTTAGATAGTTTTATTCCTTCATGCTAGTGGAAGAGAAAATAGGTTGAATGTAGTATTTGAAAAGATTTTACAGATAATTCATTTTGAAGAGTAGTCTTTTTTGGAAAGCTATTTCTAAGAATGTTGGTAGTAGTGGTGGTATTAAATTAGGGACTTTGATAAATCTCTGGTTGTTGCTGTGTTTGATTAAACTGTTTCACATTTTCATGCTTTTCTTTGTATGCCACTAAAATATTAATTGCCACAATTTCTTTTCTAATGTGGACAGCAGTTTTGAAATGAGTACCATGGATTTCAGGAAGGATGAAGAGAAGAATATAGGTGAATCATGAAAATATTGAGAGAACATGTCTTAAAACATGTAGATCAGTGTTACCTTCTTACATAATAGATAAAAATGCCACTTAAAATGATATGATACTTTAAAACAGTGGCTGTGTTCAAGGCATTGTCACTGGTATTTTGGATACAAAGATGACTAAAACAATCTCTATTGGTCATTATGATTCAGAAGAGAGAGGCAAGATAGATTAGATTCAGGTTATGTATCTTTGGCAGGAATATCGAGGAAGTGAGGCTGTTTTCTTCTATTAAAAATTGCACGATTTTGATTTGTCCCTATATTGATGGTGTTTACTTTGATCACTTAATTAGTTGCCAGCTTTTTCAGAGTTCCTCTTTTTCCCTTTGTTATTAATAATTATTTTGGGGGGCAGTTATTTTGAGATGATATGAGTATCCCGTTGCTCATCAAAATTTAATTGATTATTTATATTCATATGGACTCATAAATTTGTATTTATTAAATGGGTTGTAATTTATTACTGTTATTTATTTTACTGCTTAAATTGTCCCAGATTTTGCCAGTGGGAGCCTCTGGTTTTTATGTCCTTTTGACATGTTCCCATCATTCTTTGAATACTTCTTTCCTTTCTGGAAAACAAGGCTCATCTTGACTTTCCCTGCCCTAGTTGTGGAATCAGCCATTTCTTCAAGGAGCTCTCTTAATAGAAAACCATTTTTAGAAGAAAAGTTCTCTGCTCTTTATATTGGGGTGTTGCTGCTCTCAGGGCCTGTTAATGAACATATGCATACATATACATATATACATTTACAGCTATATTTGTTTCTATATCCGTTTCTATTGAAAACTGTACCTCCAGTTCTTATCCAACACCACAGGGTTAATTCTGGTTTTCTTCCTTTATATATCCTCTAGCAGTGAGAAACTTGGTTCCCATTATTCTTGGTATATTTACTTACTTGATTAATCCCCTCCCCCATCCCCTGCATGGGCTATCTCCCAGGTGTTCACCCTTCATATCCTGCTCCTGCATCAATGCAGTACCCCAGATCACCCTTCTGCATGGAAGCTCTACCCATCTCTTTGGGGTCTGATGCCTTCCACTTGGGTTCTGACACCCTGCACCAGGCAACCTGCCTGTGTGGATGACCTCACTCGCCCAGGCTCTGACACCTTGAGCTGGACTGCTTCTCCTGCCCCTCTCCCCCTGCCTTGGACCTTCCTCCTTCCACTCAGTCTCCAGCACCCTGTGCCTGACCTCTTCCCTGCAAGTATCACCTCCTCATCCTGCTATGGCTTCAGTACCCTGAAATACTGCCACTTTTCCACTAGCCTCATCACCGCACAAATGGATATTTAATTTAGGGTATTTAAAGGTATTATTTGGCTCTGATATTCTACTCTAGGCCACTGAGGCTCCTGTCCCTCTCTCCCCCATGTGCAAGTGCCTGCCTTACTCTGCTTTACCTTATGGCTTTTTAAAATTTATTTATTTATTTGTTTGTTTGTTTATTTATTTAATAGGAGATGGAGCAATCTGCTTTCTCTCTTTTTTTAAATTCATTGGTTTATTTATTTTTGGCTGCATTCCGTCTTTGTTGCTGCGCGTGGGCTTTCTCTAGTTGCGGTGAGTGGGGGCTACTCTTTGTTGTGGTGCGTGGGCTTCTCATTGTGGTGGCTTCTCTTGCTGCAGAGCACAGGCTCTAGGCGCACAGGCTTCAGCAGTTGTGGCTCGGGGGCTCTAGTTGTGGCACATGGGCCTAGTTGCTCTGTGGCATGTGGGATCTTCCTGGACCAGGGCTCGAACCCGTGTCCCCTGCATTGGCAGGCAGATTCTTAACCACTGTGCCACCAGGGAAGTCCCACGTTATGGCTTTTAGACTGAACTGTTCAGGAAGGGAAGAGGAAGAGGAAACAACCAATTTGTTTTTTATTCCATCATTTGCTCCATGAAAAGGTTTTGCTGTAGGTTCTTATATCAGTCTCCACTTCCTCTTCCTTAAAGGATTGGTGGTGTGCCACTTAAACAGTGTGGCAAGGCATATAGCCCCGTTTCAGTCTGGATTTTCTGTGTCCAGTGTTGTTTTTACTCACTTACTTTATGCCAGAATGTCTACTGTTTACTTTAGGGCTCTTGTTAAGTCTTAGCCTTTACTTCTGTATTTGCTCAAAATATGTTCTTTTAACTATTGAGGCTTTGTCTGTTGATTTCTCTTAAAGGTTTTGCATTAACTAGTAATTGGACAAATGTTGGTTAAAACTGTGTGATACTGCATTTTTCTCTCTTGGTAACTTGAATACCCTCTTCTTAATTACATTCTCTTTGTCTGTGGGTTGTTACAGTGGTGGGTGGTCCAGGTGATTTTGCATGAGGACTGTAGATCCTTTTGGTAGATAGATCACTTTCCCTTTTATGTGGAGATCTGAATGCCAGGGTACATCCCTCATGGAGCATCCCCTAGGAGTCACCACGTGCTCTTTTCATCCTCAGTAGTGTGCTGTAAAATGGTAAAAATAAGTATGAAATAGGTATAGATGTTATTTTATAATATGTAAACCATTATATAATATGTGAATATTTGGTTTTAGATTATAGGTCTTTTCAAAGTGTTTTCTCTCTTTTAAAAATTTTACTTCTTCTAGTCTACAAAACTGAAAAGGGAAGAAAGGAAGCTCATGTTGTAAAAGTTAGCCTCCAAATTTTAAGTTGCTAGTTGACAGATTTTTCAAAGCCTTGAAAAATACAGCATTTTTCCCAGTTTTATTGAAACATAATTGACATATAACATTGTATTAGTTTAATGTATACAACATAATGATTTGATATATGTATATATTGCAAAATGATTGCCACAGTAAGTTTAGATAACATCCATCACTTTGCATAGTTACACGTTGTTTGTTTTTGTGATGTGAAATTTTAAGATCTCTTAGCAACTTTCAAATATGCAATACAGTATTGTTAACTATAGTCACCATGCTGTTCATTACACTCCCAGAACTTATTTATCTTATAACTGGAAGTTTGTACCCTTTGAACATCCTCAATCATTCCCGCCACCCCGTGCCTTTGGCCACCACCAGTATTTTCAATATGTGAACATTTTTTACTCTCTAAAACATAGGAAAAAAGGTTTACTGAAAAATGAAAACATTAAAAAAATTTCTCTAGCCATCTTGCCCTTAGGTTTGCATATCACTTTTAATAATAAACCTTTTATTACTGAGCTCTTCAGTTTTTAAAAATGCATGTTTAATTTGCTTCTAAATTATACTGATTTCAACAATGTAGAAATATGAAATATTGTCATCTCTTGTAGATAGTATCTTGCAATGTTGTTTCACCCAGTTTTTAAACTTGTTTTGTGATCTATGAAGATAGATTTGTGGCGAGTAAACAGAAAACACTTTTAAGTTGACAAGCTAACTGTACTGAATTTCATCTAGACAGTTGTCCTCACATATTCTTCCTGTTTTAAAATCTGTTTTTCTAGTTGTTCGTAAAAGTCACATATACTGTTTGGTCTTAAGGGATTATTAACTGCATAGCTTTCTTTGTCTAGCTTCTTTCCCCCCTTTTTCTGATTTATCACAAGATAATTTTGTTATAGGTGGGTTGGGTTAGTCATGCTAATACTGTATTATCAGAGAGATAATTCTCTTGTTTCTTAGATCATAAAATCAAAACTTTCATTCCTCACTTTTTGCTCATTCTCAGTACGTACACACACACACACACACACACACACTTACACACACACACATACATACATACATTTTTCATGTCTGATCACAATTTGACATACGATGTAATTTATCCTGAGCATCCGGTAGCAGGAGATCTGCTTACTGTCCAAACTATCCAGAGTGAATCTAAACTAGGGAGATTGTTTCTCCATGGAATAATGGGAATGCACAGCTGATAGAGGTTAAGAAGGGTTAATACAACTTAATATATAAATATATTATTATTAAGTAGCAGTTTTTAGGACAAGTCTAGGTGAATTTGTCTAATGTAGATGATTAATACTTACTCCTTTATTGTTGAGATAAATAGATTAGATTTAAAAATAATTATGTCCCTCTTATTTTGAGCCAGAGTATGGTAAATGAACCTGAGTCTCTATTCATACTTAGAATGGTGAAATCAGGACATTAAAAATATGATACATTGTTTTATATTTTATGTAGAAATGTGGACATGTTTGTTGTTTGTTATATTTTTGCAAATATAACAAATTTCTTCTTATTGAAGAAAGCAGAATATGATTTAATAAACTTTCACTTTTATTAAATTCACCTTATTTTCCCCTTACATAGGTTAAGTTCTAAATTTAACCTTTGAACTCTTTCAGGCCCTTAGATGCTATTCTGGAAAAACTTAAGTAATGGATCAAAGGAAGAATGAGAGTATTGTTCCTAGTATCACTCAATTAGAAGATTTTCTTACAGAGCACAATTCCAATGTTGTTTGGCTTCTTGTTGGTAAGTAGAATATATTTTCTTGTACTTTATTGTTTTTTGTGTATGGATTAACAACTGCCAGATTTTAAGCAGTGGTTGACTGAAGTTAGAATGCTCGCAGTACCATTTGTTTATTTTTTGGGGAGAAGATTTTAATCTATGCTTCTATGAATATTTGCTCTGGAAACTGCTCTGGAAGGCTGTTTTCCTTAGACTGCCTCCTTGTCTGACTTAGGAGAAGTGGGATGAGAAGAAAGACATAGCTTATCTTTTCTGTTTCAGATCAGCTCTTCCATTCCCCATCCCAACATACAAGCAAACACTTTTGTTTTATTATAAAAGTGATAAATCCTTGTGGTAAATATGTTTTTGCCTAATTAATCTTCTCATCTCTTTCCTCACTCTTTATGCACTTGACAGTGGGCTTTTCCAGTAATAACTTTTTTTGTCTTATATTGCCAAACTTTTCTAGGTGTACACAAATAATACAAGACAGTGTATACTTAAATTGCAGAGAGAGGGAAGAAATATGAGTGAATGAATGAGTATGAACAAATAAGAAGAAATACAGATAAAATACCAAGGAAGGGAGAGATTACTGTAGGCTGTTACTGCCCAGGATGTTTTGTGGAAGAATGGTGTTTGATTTGAATTTTAGCATGGGAATTAGAAAGATACAGAGAGGAAAGTAGGAAGGGTAAGATGGGGTGGGAGAGGAAAGGGAGGGTAATGGTAATATTTATTGAGGTAATATTTATTGAGCATCCTTTGTGTGCCACATGCCACAGGCATTTTGCATATGTTGTCTCACTTAATGCTCACAGCAGACTTATGAGGGTAGGTGTTATTTTCCTATTAACATGTTGGGGAATTGAGGCCCATAAGGATTAATTAACTCACACAGGTTACACAGCTGTTTTTCTCTGAGTGCAGGCGTATGCTTCTTTCATGACACTGCAGGATGCATGGTAGGGTTACGGCAGAGGTGAAGTGTATATGAAGGGAATTATAATGATTCAGGATTTGTAGGTAGGATTGGATTACCATTTCAACTTCAAGTTTTTTTTTTCCTAATTGACAAACGTGAACTACTGTAAATTATCATTAACGAAAAATAAAATGAAATGCAAAACAATACTATGAAATATAACTTCATAAAAGCAGCATTTAAAAATTACCTTTTAGTTTAATTACAGGCAGAATTCTTTCTTTTTTCCTTTTTAACATTTATTTATTTATTTTGGCTGTGCTGGGTCTTAGTTGCAGCAATCGGGATCTTCATTGCAGCATACGGGATCTTTAGTTGCAGCATGCGGACTCTTAGTTGCAGCATGCATGCGGGATCTAGTCCCCAACCAGGGATCAAACCTGGGCCCACTGTGTTGGGAGCGTGGAGTCTTACCCACTGGACCACCAGGGAAGTCCCGGCAGAATTCTTTCTTATTTCCTAGGTGCCCCTTCTCCTGTCACCTTGAATTTCTCATTTTCACATTGTATACAGCTCCTTTCTTTAAGGTGGAAATAATAGCAACGACCAGAAAAACCTTGAGGGATTGTTTAATCCCTCTGTTTTACTAATGGCCTTACGCTGTTGAAGGGGATGGGGGGACATGGTACAGTGAAAAGGCCATAATCCTCAGGTGGTTACTCTCTGGGAAAGAAGCAAATTTCTCAGCAAATACCTTTTTTTTTTTTTTTTTTTTATGGTACGCGGGCCTCTCACTGTTGTGGCCTCTCCCGTTGCGGAGCACAGGCTCCAGACGCGCAGGCTCAGCAGCCATGGCTCACGGGCCCAGCTGCTCCACGGCATGTGGGATCTTCCCAGACCGGGGCACAAACCCATGTCCCCTGCATCTGCAGGCGGACTCTCAACCACTGCGCCACCAGGGAAGTCCTCAGCAAATACCTTTTGCCTTTCTGAAGGGCCCGTAACTACCTGCTCTTCACACGGTGATTTGCAGTAAAAATTAATGCAAAATGACTTTAGCTTAAAACAATGTTGTACCATGAAAATAAGTGTTCAAAAGAATTGTTCTAGAAATAATTTTTATGGGCAAATCATAGCACTTGCTACCTCAGAGCTATTACCATCAATCTAAGCTACCTTGAGGAATGTTGTATTTTGACTCTCAATGACTGCTTTGTTTTATCTATGTTAAATAATTTTTTGTTGTTGTTTTGCGGTACGCGGGCCTCTCACTGCTGTGGCCTCTCCCGTTCCGGAGCACAGGCTCCGGACGCGCAGGCTCAGCGGCCATGGCTCACGGGCCCAGCCGCTCCGCGGCATGTGGGATCCTCCCGGACCGGGGCACGAACCCGTGTCCCCTGCATTGGCAGGTGGACTCTCAACCACTGTACCACCAGGGAAGCCCTATGTTAAATAATTTTTAAAAAATTTTACGAACTTAATATGATGGTGCTAAAAGGTTACACATATTAAATTGCTTTATATTACTGTCTTAATCTAGAAAATAGTTATACTATTTAAATGGGTAAGTAAAAGAAAATTTATTGAAAAATACTTTCTTGTGTTTCATGTTTTGTGTGTTTACGAACTAGGTTTTTTGGGAATATTATAAATTTTATAAGTGACCATAAACTTTTCATGAAAAACTCATGATCAAATTTAGAATATCGTTTACTGTAGTAATATTTACTGGTGTTCTTTAAAAGTAAGTTATTGTCTTATCAATTGCAGCAAAATAGTATTTCGTGGCCTATTTAATATAGATATATCTTGAAGTAGGTTAAAATTGTCACTTTTTTCCAATAGTACTTTAAAAGCAGAGACTGTTGATATTTTTAAAAAGTGACTTTTCGGGCTTCCCTCCCTGGCGGTACAGTGATTAAGAATCCACCTGCCAGTGCAGGGGACACGGGTTCGAGCCCTGATCCAGGAAGATCCCACATGCCGTGGAGCAGCTAAGCCCGTGTGCCACAACTACTGAGCCTGCACTCTAGATCCCGTGAGCCACAGCTACTGAGCCCATGTGCCACAACTACTGAAGCCCGTGCGCCTGGAGCCCATGCTCCACAACAAGAGAAGCCACCGCAATTAGAAGCCCGCACCCCGCAACGAAGAGTAGCCCCGCTTGCCACAACTAGAGAAAGCCCGTGTGCAGCAACAAAGATCCAATACAGCCAAAAATAAAATAAATAAATTTATTTTTTAAAAAAGTGACTTTTCTATGATGTAAAAAAAAGTTTTCTTTATTTTTAAGTGGACTGTATTAGAAGTGAGCTTTTAGCCTAATAAAGGTAGTTTTTTTTTTATAATATTCAGAAATATGGGCTTTTTCATCCCAGAACATCTTTGTGTATGTTTAATAACTAAAGCAGTACAAAGGAGTGAAAAAGAAAACAGGAAAAAAAGGAAAGCAGTTTTACTTGAAACATTGCTTTACTTCATCTGATTGAAATCTGTGTTTTTCTGGCTAATGACTTACAGAGAATGAAGAAAGTTGGATAAAGAATCAACTTCTGGTTTTGAAAATTCAAGTTATTAAATTGTAAGAGGACATTTTACCATATGGAAGTAAATCCTCTTGTTTCTGAACATGATAAATGATCTTTCACTAACAAATTTTTATTGAGATACTAAGATGATCGAAGGAGACATATAGTAAGATCCTTTATTTTTTGCATTTTTTTCTCCCAACAGCTACCATTTTGTCCTGTGGATGGATTATTTATCTCACGTATTATAATTCTCGGAATGTTGGTCTTATTTTAACACTGGTTCTTAACAGATTATACAAGCATGGCTATATCCATATTGGTAAGTTTTGAGTAATTTTTTTCTTCTGTGTAATCTTGAGATGTATATTGTAAATATGTATTTTATAAACAGATAGTAGCTTTAGGAATTTACCTTTGTTTTATGAAAGTTAAACTAATCTAACTGGAATTTCTCTCATATAGTATATACTTCAAGTAGAGTTGAACTACCACTTGGTTATGTCCTTTACCTCATTCTTATTTCTTAAAGTGTTTCTAAGCCTTATTTTTTTTTTTGGCTCATAAGAGATAATCATTAAAATAATTTGAAAAATCTAGACATATAAAATATGGAACTAGAAGTTTCTTGAGGTCCTGCTATCCAAAGAAAATTTCTAATGCTTGATGAAGTTTTACTGTTTTTTTTTAAACTGATACCTAAAAAATCTATAACTGTAAGTGGAATCATCTTGTGTATTTCATTTTGTAGCCTTCTTTATTAATTTAGCTTGACTACTTATAAATGGGAAGTTTGCAGATAGATAGGAGGGTGTATTAGGAAGTTATATGCCTTAGAAAGCCCTAAACCACTGGGAAAAAGGGGTGAGGAGTCAGCAAATAGAATGTTTCTGATCTTCCTTAGAGTTGAGTACCTCTTAGTGGTCATAAATAAAACTTCTCTCAAACGTAAGTACTCTTTCATTAATTTGAGGCAATGACTGGTTCTTGGAGTCACCCAAATTAATGGAGAAGAATGGTGAATTAGTCACTGCTTTGGGTTTTTTGTTTGTTTGTTTTTTATACTGAAGGTTCTTATTAGTCATCAATTTTATACACATCAGTGTATATATATCAATCCCAATCACCCAATTCAGCACACCACTATCCCCACCCCACTGCGGTTTTCGCCCCTTGGTGTCCATACGTTTGTTCTCTACATCTGTGTCTCAACTTCTGCCTTGCAAACCGGTTCATTTGTACCATTTTTCTAGGTTCCACATACATGCGTTAATATACGATATTTGTTTTTCTCTTTCTGACTTACTTCTCTCTGTATGACAGTCTCTAGATCCATCCACGTCTCAACAAATGACTCAATTTCGTTCCTTTCTATGGCTGAGTAATATTCCATTGTATATATGTACCACTACTTCTTTATCCATTCGTCTGTCGATGGGCATTTAGGTTGCTTCCATGACCTGGCTATTGTAAATAGTGCTGCAATGAACATTGGGGTGCATGTGTCTCTTTGAATTATGGTTTTCTCTGGGTATGAGCCCAGTAGTGGGATTGCTGGATCATATGGTAATTCTATATTTAGTTTTTTAAGGAACCTCCATACTGTTCTCCATAGTGACTGTATCAATTTACATTCCCACCAACAGTGCAAGAGGGTTCCCTTTTCTCCACACCCTCTCCAGCATTTGTTGTTTGTAGATTTTCTGATGATGCCCATTCTAACTGGTGTGAGGTGATACCTCATTGTAGTTTTGATTTGCATTTCTCTCATAATTGGTGATGTTGAGCACCTTCTCACGTGCTTCTTGACCATCTGTATGTCTATTTTGGAGAAATGTCTATTTAGGTCTTCTGCCCATTTTTGGATTGGGTTGTTTGTTTCTTTAATATTGAGCTTCATGAACTGTTTATATATTATGGAGATTAATCCTTTGTCCGTTGATTCGTTTGCAAATATTTTCTCCCATTCTGAGGGTTGTCTTTTGGTCTTGTTTATGGTTTCCTTTGCTGTGCAAAAGCTTTGAAGTTTCGTTAGGTCCCATTTGTTTATTTTTGTTTTTATTTCCATTACTCTAGGAGGTGGATCAAAAAAGATCTTGCTGTGACTTATGTCAAAGAGTGTTCTTCCTATGTTTTCCTCTAAGAGTTTTATTGTATCCGGTCTTACATTTAGGTCTCGAATCCATTTTGAGTTTATTATTGTGTATGGTGTTAGGGAGTGTTCTAATTTCATTCTTTTACATGTAGCTGTCCAGTTTTCCCATCACCACTTATTGAAGAGACTGTCTTCTCTCCATTGTATATCTTTGCCTCCTTTGTCATAGATTAGTTGACCATAGGTGCGTGGGTTTATCTCTGGGCTTTCTATCTTGCTCCATTGATCTATGTTCCTGTTTTTGTGACACTACCATATTGTCTTGATTACTGTAGCTTTGTAGTATAGTCTGAAGTCAGGGAGTCTGATTCCTCCAGCTCTGTTTTGTTCCCTCAAGACTGCTTTGGCTATTCGGGGTCTTTTGTGTCTCCATACGAATTTTAAGATGATTTGTTCTAGTTCCGTAAAAAATGCCATTGGTAATTTGATAGGGAGTGCATTGAATCTGTAGATAGCTTTGGGTAGTATAGTCATTTTCACAATATTGATTCTTCCAATCCAAGAACATGGTATATCTCTCCATCTGTTGGTATCATCTTTAATTTCTTTTATCAGTGTCTTATAGTTTTCTGCATACAGGCCTTTTGTCTCCCTAGGTAGGTTTATTCCTAGGTATTTTATTCTTTTGGTTGCAATGGTAAATGGGAGTGTTTCCATAATTTCTCTTTCAAATTTTTCATCATTAGTGTATAGGAATGCAAGAGATTTCTGTGCATTAATTTTGTATCCTGCAACTTTACCAAATTCATTAATTAGCTCTAGAAGTTTTCTGGTGGCATTTTTAGGATTCTCTATGTATAGTATCATGTCATCTGCAAACGGTGACAGTTTTACTTCTTCTTTTCCAGTTTGTATTCCTTTTATTTCTTTTTCTTCTCTGATTGCCATGGCTAGGACTTCCAAAACTATGTTGAATAATAATGGCAAGAGTGGACATCCTTGTCTCATTCCTGATGTTAGAGGAAATGCTTTCACCATTGAGAATGATGTTTGCTGTGGGTTTGTCATATATGGCCATTATTA
Source organism: Monodon monoceros (assembly GCF_005190385.1). Lineage (NCBI taxonomy): Eukaryota > Metazoa > Chordata > Mammalia > Artiodactyla > Monodontidae > Monodon > Monodon monoceros. The sequence continues at coordinate 117,948,861 of NW_021703777.1, forward strand.
TGTTGAGGTAGGTTCCCTCTATGCCCACTTTCTGGAGAGTTTTTATCATAAATGGGTGTTGAATTTTGTCAGAAGCATCTTCTGCATCTAGAGATGATCATATGGTTTTTATTCTTCAATTTGTTAATATGGTGTATCACATTGATTGATTTGCATATATTGAAGAATCCTTGCATCCCTGGGATAAATCTGACTTGATCATGGTGTATGATCCTTTTAATGTTTTGTTGGATTCTGTTTGCTAGTATTTTGTTGAGGATTTTTGCATCTATATTCATCGGTGATATTGGTCTGTAATTTTCTTTTTTGTAGTGTCTTTGTCTGGTTTTGGTATCAGGGTGATGGTGGTCTCATAGAATGAATTTGGGAGTGTTCCTTCCTCTGCAATTTTTGGAAGAGTTTGAGAAGGATGGGTGATAGCTCTTCTCTAAATGTTTGATAGAATTCACCTGTGAAGTCCTGGACTTTTGTTTGTTGGAAGAGTTTTAATCACAGTTTCAATTTCATTATTTGTGATTGGTCTGTTCATATTTTCTGTTTCTTCCTGGTTCAGTCTTGGAAGGTTATACCTTCCTAAGAATTTGTCCATTTCTTCCAGGTTGTCCATTTTATTGGCATAGAGTTGCTTGTAGTAGTCTCTTAGGATGCTTTGTATTTCTGCGGTGTCTGTTGTAACTTCTTTTTCATTTCTAATTTTATTGATTTGAGTCCTCTCCCTCTTTTTCTTGATGAATGTTGCTAATGGTTTATCAATTTTATCTTCTCAAAGAACCAGCTTTTAGTTTTATTGATCTTTGCTATTGTTTTCTTTGTTTCTATTTCATTGATTTCTGCTCTGATCTTTATGATTTCATTCCCTCTGCTAACTTTGGGTTTTGTTTGTTCTCTTTCTCTGGTTCCTTTAGGTGTAAGTTTTGATTGTTTACTTGAGGTTTTTCTTGTTTCTTGAGGTAGGCTTGTATAGCTATAAACTTCCCTCTTAGAACTGCTTTTGATGCATCCCATAGGTTTTGGATCGTCGTGTTTTCATTGTCATTTGTCTGTAGGTATTTTTTGATTTCCTCTTTGATTTCTTCAGTGATCTCTTGGTTATTTAGTAACATATTGTTTAGTCTCCATGTGTATGTGTTTTTTACATGTTTTTTCCCTGTAATTGAGTTCTAATCTCATAGTGTCGTGGTCAGACAAGATGCTTGATATGATTTCATTTTTCTGAAATTTACTGAGGCTTCATTTGTGACCCAAGATGTGATCTATCCTGGAGAATGTTCCATGCGCACTTGAGAAGAAAGTGTAATCTGCTGTTTTCGGATGGAATGTCCTATAAATATCAGTTAAATCTATCTGATCTGTTGTGTCACTTAAAGCTTCTGTTTCCTTATTTATTTCCATTTTGGATGATCTGTCCATTGGTGTAAGTGAGGTGTTAAAGTCCCCCACTATTATTGTGTTACTGTCGATTTCCTCTTTTATAGCTGTTAGCAGTTGCCTTATGTATTGAGGTGCTCCTATGTTGGGTGCATATATATTTATAATTGTTATATCTTCTTCTTGGATTGATCCCTTGATCATTATGTAGTGTCCTTCCTCGTCTCTTGTAACATTCTTTATTTTAAAGTCTATTTTATTTGATATGAGTATAGCTACTCCAGCTTTCTTTGATTTCCATTTGCATGGAATATCTTTTTCCATCCCCTCACTTTCAGTCTGAATGTGTCCCTAGGTCTGAAGTGGGTCTCTTGTAGACAGCATATATATGGGTCTTGTTTTTGTATCCATTCAGCCAGTCTGTGTCTTTTGGTGGGAGCATTTAATCCATTAACGTTTAAGGTAGTTATCGATATGTAGGTTCCTATGACCATTTTCTTAATTGTTTTGGGTTTGTTTTTGTAGGTCCTTTTCTTCTCTTGTGTTTCCCACTTAGAGAAGTTCCTTTAGCATTTATTGTAGAGCTGGTTTGGTGGTGCTGAATTCTCTTAGCTTTTGCTTGTCTGTAAAACTTTTGATTTCTCCATCGAATCTGAATGAGATCCTTGTCAGGTAAGGTAATCTTGCCGATAGGGTAGTTGTAGTTTCTTCCCTTTCATCACTTTAAGTATATCACGCCACTCCCTTCTGGCTTGTAGAGTTTCTGCTGAGAAATCAGCTGTTAACCTTATGGGAGTTCCCTTGTATGCTATTTGTCGTTTTTCCCTTCCTGCTTTTAATAATTTTTCTTTGTCTTTAATTTTTGCCAATTTGATTACTATGTGTCTCGACGTGTTTCTCCTTGGGTTTATCCTGTATGGGATTCGCTGCGCTTCCTGGACTTGGGTGGCTATATCCTTTCCCATGTTAGGGAAGTTTTCGACTATAATCTCTTCAAATATTTTCTCTGGTCCTTTCTCTCTCTCTTCTCCTTCTGGGACCCCTATAATGCGAATGTTGTTGCGTTTAATGTTGTCCCAGAGGTCTGTTAGGCTGTCTTCATTTCTTTTCATTCCTTTTTCTTTATTCTGTTCCACAGCAGTGAATGCCACCATTCTGTCTTCCAGGTCACTTATCCATTCTTCTGCCTCAGTTATTCTGCTATTGATTCCTTCTAGTGTAGTTTTCATTTCAGTTATTGTATTGTTCATCTCTGTTTGTTCTTTAATTTTTCTAGGTCTTTGTTAAACATTTCTTGCATCTTCTCGATCTTTGCCTCCATTCTTTTTCTGAGGTCCTGGATCATCTTCACTGTCATTATTCTGAATTCTCTTTCTGGAAGGTTGCGTATCTCCACTTCATTTAGTTGTTTTTCTGGGGTTTTATCTTGTTCCTTCATCTGGTATATAGCCCTCTGCCTTTTCATCTTGTCTGTCTTTCTGTGAATGTGGATTTTGTTCCACAGGCTGCAGGATTGTAGTTCTTCTTGTTTCTCCTGTCTGCCCCCTGCACTGCTTTGGATTTATTTAATGACTATGCCTAATTAAGGGAATTATCCATAGGAAGTAGCTGTTTAAACTAGTGTTCTCAAAAAATAAAATAAAATAAAATAAAATAAAATAATGTTCTCATATAGTTATTTAGTAGCTCAGTTCATAGTGATGATATGTATGGCACTTTTTGTTATATTTGAGGGAAAAATGTTAGAAGGTTAGTAAGGCTTTAAGGATATCAGAAAGGGCGTAGGGAGAGAACATTTAATTATTGAGTAAATTGAATGCTAGGAGCATTTAAAGCTTTAAGGGCTCTACTGTCTTTCAAAACAATTACATTAATTGCTGTTGTTTTTTCCCTACAACAGGCTCCTTTTCTTTCTCTGTTCTTTCTGGAAAAGTCATGGTTCGTGAAATCTATTACATTACAGAAGACATGTCTATTAGGTAAGAATAAATAAATAAATAAATCTGGGCCCATCTTAAACAATTTTGAAATATTTCAAAATTTTTTTTGATTATGATACTGTATTGAATATGACTTGCTTTTTCATATTAGAAATGTTGGCCTTTTCAAATAAAGTCATAAATCAAAAATCATTTTCTTCAGTGACTCATACTTGGTGAATTGATTTTTTTAAATGTTTCTATCAGTGGATTAATTTAGCTAAGGTTTAAGCAGGCAAAATATTATTGAATAGCAGCTTATGGAAATGAATAATCTTATATCATCTGTAGTTTTAAATATTGAGCCATTAGATTACCTGACCATTTTTGTTGTAGAATTCATTGTGGTCATTTGTTATGTAAGCAAGGATCGGAGACGTTGATAACTCTCATCCATTAGTTCCTTAGTATAGATAGTCAGTTTTTAGAATTTTTTAGCGCTTACTAGCATTTCTAATTTTACCTTAAGGCGGAAATGAAGTCTGAATATAGTAAGAAATGATAGTTCATATGTTTGATATATTCTGTCTTCTGTAAGCCTTGAAAGAAAAGCTTACTCTTATTTTTGTGATTTGCTTAAAATTTGTTACTTAGATAAAACTTGAAGATATGGAATTAGTTGAGAGGTGCTAGGGTTTGGCAGCCCTCATACCTCACTTATAATGGAGAGGTAACTTCTTTGTGAGTCTAAAATTATTTCCAAGTTAAAAGTAAAAAGTAAAAGTTAGGCTATAATTCCATGCTTCTGGGATATGAAGTGTTGTATCATTGTAGAAATGAAAGAAAATCTTTAAAAGTTTTCCCTTAGTGTGCTAATATCCCCCTTTGAAGATTTGGCTTTTAGTTTATATAATTTTAACTCCTTTTTTAAATTTAAAAAATTTTAAATTTATAAAAAAAGCTTTTTCTGTTAACACTTTATTTTCCTGTTAAATGTAATGTGGTATTACAGTTTACCTAAATAGAAGAATCTAAGAGCTTTGCAAATCTTCTTTTCCTTTCTTAACTAGAAGATTATGAAACATCTTGGTATGCTAGTGTCCTGTTGAAAATTTTGTGTATTTCCTTATTATCAATTGCCTGCATTTTATAATAACTAATTAAGAAATGAGTTAAGTAAATTGTTACTTAAGCTTTCATTTCTGTAATTTATCTTGCTTAGAATTCAAGATGGATTTATAATTTTTCGGTGGTGGAAAATGTATAACCCAAAGCAGAAGCAACATGGTGAGCTTTCATTTTTTCATGTGTTTGAAATCTTCAATCATATAATCAGAATTTTCATTTGTAGATGTTGGAATGTCTCACATTTTGTAATAGTTAAAAATATTTTTAAAAGCTTTGGAGTTTACAGAACTGATTTTAATACCCCTTGGCTGGAAATCCTTCAGCAGCTTTCCTCTTGCATGGTTAAATGTAGTTTCTTTAGCCTGTTATTTACTTAGGGTTATTCTCAGTATGACCGTTACCCACATTTCCACCCTTACCTCCTATTACATCTATGGACTTAATCCCATACTGTGGTTAGAGTGGCCTTCCTAGCACTCTTTAATCATTCTACTAAGACACTTCTCTTACTTTTCAGCTTCTTTGACTTTATTTATACTTTTACGTGACATTGTGACTAATTCTCATTTATCTACTATGGTAAGGATGAGCAGAAAAGAGGAATTGCAGACTTTGACTCTCTTCTGGTTCTGCTTTTTATCATCAGAATTTTCTCTCAGAATATTGTCCTCAAATCTTCATTTCACAACTGTAGGTGTTCCTGTCTGTGAATGTACCCTTCCTTCTCTACATTAACCACACCAGTGGCCTCAAGGAGAGTACACCTTGTCTTTACTTTCTAGAATATTGATTCTCAAACATTTTTGATCTCAGGAACCTATTACATTGTTCTAAATTATTGAGGATTCCAAAGAGCTTTTATTCATGTAAGTTATATCTATTTATATTTACTGCATTCAAAATTAAGCCTGATCATTATAGAAACATTTTTATTTCATTAAAAATACCTGTCATAAATCCATTACATATTAAAATAAATAACAATCTTAATGAAGAATAACTTTTCCAAAGCAAAAAAATTAGTGAAAAGAGTGACACTGTTTTATATTTTGCAAATATTTGAAATATCCTAATGGAAGATAATTGAATTCTCACCTCTGCTTTTATATTCAGTCTGTTGTACCATATACTTCATGTAGCCTTTAAAAAACTCCACTGTCCACTCATGGGAGAATGAGAAAAAGTCAAACATCTTAGTATAATACTATGAAAATAATTCTGACTTTGTGGTGCTCCGGAAAGGGTTTCAGTATCTCCCCAGAGGTCCCTGGACCATACTTTGATAACTACAGAGATTTTAAGTGGGACCTGGGAGTGTAAGGTCAAAAGAGGACGAAACCCCTCCACCTTTTCTTTGTGATGAAGACCTCTGTTTCTGGCACCCCATTGAGATTCTGAAATGGTGGTTGGCTCTGTATAACTTTGGAATTTTGCAATTAAATGTTGGGGTGTGTGTGTGTGTGTGTGTGTGTGTGAGTGAGTGAGCTCATCTAGGAATCTTACCATCATATATAACTTGTTTGTATAGGAAAATAGATTTAAAGTTCCAAAAGTTTTAAAACTTATCAAAACTTTGAGCTATCCTAAATTACTTTTAGATTTTGCTATTGTTTCACCATTGTTTAGTCTTTTTTTAAACTGTCATTTCCTTGCTCCCACGTATCTTTTGCCCCTCCTATATAATACGTAATAATGTACTCTACCTTGAAAAGGTTGGCATTAGTTGGTTACAATTTGACATCTGAAGAGGTAATGAAATCAGAATGATTAGAAGAAATATTGGCAAATTTCATGTCTGGAAAAAGTTTTCTAAAAATTAGAGTTGTACATTAGATAATTTTGAACAGAGGCTGAGTGACTTCATATGATAAAAGTATTCTGTGGGACTTTGGAATAGGATTTTTACAATCTTTCATCTGTGATTAAGAATGGCTGGCTGTATGTTATTACCAGTCTTCAGTCTGTGATTTTAGAATATCAGTTGTTAAACCAACCTTTTTACCTCTTTTCTTAGCATTTACTAGAAGCATTCTCACAGGAAAAAAAAAATGTTCTTTAGATATTATGTTAGTGCATTGGGAATCTTTTAAGTTTTGACTTTTTATGAAATCAGAATAAATTCAAAATTTTGAGTCACTTTGCTACACTGTTAACCATGTTAAATGTTGTGGAGAGAATTTTCTTGCCTTTTTTTTTTTTAATTTTTAAGTCTTAAAGGTGGCAGTTAAGTAAAGATATCTTACACTTTAGAGATGGTTAAAGCTCATTCCCGAGAGCCAAGTTTTTTTGAGCTCAGTCCCAGCTTCTAACACATTTACTTAACTTTGTGCAGGCCCAGTATTTCTGCCTCTGATTTAGTTCGAAAAGTCCATCTGATTTGTCCCTTAGAGATAGATTACTTTAGGAGAATATTTTTCCTCAGTACATCATGCTTCTTTTAATCTTGTAGTCTGTTTGTTAGGTGACTTGCTGTTTTGACTTAATCTTTTTTTCTTCTCTTTACATGTTTAGTTAACATAAGCTTTGTTGTTAACAAGGTTACAGTGGAGCTGAAACAAAAATTCTCTTCATTTATATAGCTTGTTTGTGATAAAAAAAACTATTTGTATATTTATATTAGGAATTTTATTCCCAATTTTTTTTTTTTTTTTTTTTTTTTTTTTAGTGTTTTAAAATGTTCATGTGAACTGATAAAGCTGTAGGGGGTAGTGGGGTGAGGAAGCCCATTCGGCCTTAGGGCACCTCCACCCCATGCTTTTTACCCCAGGATTCCAAGGAACACAGTTAGGAAACAATCAATTTTTCTCAAAATCTGTTACCTATTTGAAAACAATTAATGTTCTCAAAACCCCTCATTTGGCAGATGGAAAATCAGAAACTACTGTGATTATAGCTGGTAAAATTGGGACAAAAACCCAGGTCTGCTAACTTCCAGTCTAGTGCTTCTTATACTTATAAGACAACCTTGTCAAATGTGGCCTAAGAAGGTTCCTTAGAGATTCTTATGGATAAACACTGATCACAGCTTATGGGGAGGAATGAAGACATTTGCAGTATCCAGAGGCAACTGCACGACTTAAACTAAGCCTACTGCGATTGCGCATTTCAGAATTTTCTTTGACACAGGGAATACCATCCTAAATTGTTTATAGTCTTTTTTTTTTGAAGAAAATAATTCATTTTATCATGAAATGTAACATCTTAAATTGGATTGCTATTCACCAAAACACATGGATGAGGGTCAAGAGTAACTGACCCAAGTTCTTTAGGAAAGAGGTAACTTTTGATAAAAATCTTTACCTAATTGAACAGATTTTTATTTTGAATTCACTTTACTGATCATTGTGTTAAGTTGGAGTGGGGGATAAAAAAAAGAGGTGCTATCCACATCTACTTGAGGGAATACATGCGTACAAACAATTGTAATTAAAGAAAAAATGGAGCAATGAGTGTGTGTTAAGGAAAAATACTGAGAACCGTCTTCAAAGTTGGTCCATACCAACTTTGGTATGGACCACTTGGTGTGGTCCCAGCTGGTTCATGGTTTGATGATGTTGAAAGTTCTGCCCATTGGTCAAGAAGCAGAATGGTAGATGGAGGGCTGTTGTGAAAGTTCCATCTCTTAGGCAGCATGCTTGATGATGACAGTGAGTAGGATTGTGTCATGCAGAGGTGGAGTGGGTGGGAGGGTAGCTCAGATGGAATAACTGGTTTGACCAATGGCAATAAGGTTGGAAAACGGATGTTTAGGAATTAACAACTCCATGTGGTGGTAAATATAAGGTAAAGGAATAATAGGGGATAATTTGGAAGCTGTGTTATGGAGGATATTGAACACCTGGCAGCCACTGCCGTGAAAGGTTTTTGGGCAGGGGAGTGATATGAACTTAGCTCATTTCAAAGAATATAGCAAAATGTAATCACTACTTGAGATGCATAACCCAAGACTAATGTAATAGCTCAGATATTAGCCCTTCCTTGACTGGCTCTCCCCTGTCATTTCTTTGTGTCTTGAATTCTTTTTGTCACTCTTAATGTTAACATAAATCTGTGTCTCTGCTCTCCCTCTGTAATTGTCCATAATGTAGAACAGAAATATTACCATAATTTTTGGATATTTTATGTTTTTCTTAATATTGAATAACATTTAAATTATTTTTTCCAAATTGTTCTTTCTCATTTTTTTTTATGCCAACGGTTTGCAGTAGAAAAAAGATCTCACCCCTCCATTTTACAGTGATGTTAAAAGTTGGTAGACTTTATCAGTTACCACTTTTATAATTCTAATTATTTGCTCATAGTTTTACCTACATTTAAAAATTTAAATGTATGTGCTCATGAATAGCACAGCTTTGATGAATGGTCAAAGAAATTTCTCTTCCATATGCTTTTAAAAGATATTCTTTGTTGTAAAGGATGACGTTCTTAACAATGTGCTCACAGTTACACCCTTCAAAGGTAAAGACACAATGCCAAATAACAGTGCAGGAATAAGCAGTTTGGTCTAAGTACATTATTAGTCTAGCATTTATAAGGGACAGAATTTATCAGTAGAATATAGTGTAGAGGAATGAATAGGCTGCAAAGTAAGCTTTTGATAAAAAGTTGGACAATATTATGGAATATAGGTTAAAATAGTGAGCTCTATTCAGTAGCAAGACCTTACATTCTGGATATTACTTCTTGCTGATTAAGGGAAGATCCATGTGCTTTGACAGTTAACCAAGCAGGAAGTAGAGATGATTGATAATTCTTGGTGGAAAATTTAGAAGCCTAACTGGGGCATGTGCCTGAGAAGATACATGGCCACTAGCCTTCCAAGGAGACAGGCCCCATTGGTGGGTAGGACCAAGATTTTCATTAGGAAGTTTTAGAGCTGCTCTATTATGAGAAAAGAGGTGTGTTAAGTGCTGAAACTACTATGCCATAGAGCTTGGTTGGGATAATTTAAGCCAGGAGCAGATTTAAAGTTGTCACTTGTCCAGTTTAACCCTTTAAAAAAGAGAAAACAGAACACATCTAATTCATTTACCATAGAGTTTGTTGTAAAATATGCCCTAGGTCACGAATTAGTGATCTGTTATAGATGGTTGTTGGCTAAAGGCCACTTAATGAGGATATCAGTCAAAAATTTTATTTTTAGGGTATTTAATTTTAAGGGACTCTTTTGGAAAATAAATAGCAGGGCCAGTTGCCTCTTAATATGTGGTGATATATCATAGTGTTTAAATTCATACTAGTCTGACAAACTAGGCATGCATCCTTCTTATCCAGAGGAATTCTTGGGCTGTTGAGAAGTGAAAGGATGATGGTAAAGTATGTCCCTTTCTGTTATTTTGTTGCTTAGAAGTTTTAGCCTAATATAATCTAGTACTTTTAAATTTGTAGCATCTAGATCTTGTTTGTTAAATACATAAAGGAAATAAAAATCCCTGAACAATTCTTAAAAGGTCAGCAGACTATTTTGTCTTTGTGCTAAGTATCGATTCTGAGTATTACAAGGCTTTGTCAGCACTTCTGCACTTTAGATTTTTTACTGCAAATAACATGTGTCCCAATTATATAATTAAATAAGTGCCTTTTTCCTGATTTCCCTTTGGAAAACAAGAAGTCTCAATTAGCTGTTTGCTTAGGAGACTTAAGCTGTTCTACAACATTCATTTACTTTTTTCCTCCATAAATTAACTGCTTGTTAAGAGCCTTTTATGTCTATACTTCTGTCTATTGGGTATTTTATTAAAAAATGAGTTTGGGAAGCCCATTATGTGAATGTTAGATGACAAGGAGTATGAGAAAGAGAAGATTTCTGCCTTCAAGGGTAGAGCAGTGTTAATGTAAAGAGAAGATTTAAAAGAGCCAGTTGATTATACCTTTCTTAAATTATGTATAAAATAAAGTTTTCCATTCGACTCCCAGTATCATCAGAATGAATGAAACCTAAAAACTGCTTTTAAAATTTCCAGGAGAGATAAATGTCAGTGAGAAATCTAGTGTTACCAGAATTTAACAATTAAATACTACATTTAAGTTTTGACTATTGATCAGTTTTTTTTTTTATAAAATGCAAAGAAATAACTGGACCCGTTTTGTACATTTCTGTTTTCAGGGATTAATAACTTTTTTGCTTTTGAAATAGTCATTACATTTATTAATATAATTGATAAGTAATTTTATTTTGTGGTTAAGAACCTATTTAGAGACCTGGATTTTAGTCTACTTCCTAGTTATATAATCTTGGGCTCTGACTGCTAGGGTTGTTGTGAGGATTAAATGAGATTATATGAGTAAAGTGCCTAGAACAGTTCCTGGAACATAGCAACTGTTCGATAGAGGTGAGCTGCTTTTGTTATTATGATGAACATTATGTCATATTATGAAATGAAAAATTATTTAAAAGGAAGAGAATTCAGTACAAATCAAAAGTGAATACATAATTTATATGACTAGTAAGGATTTGACCTGCAAAGTCAAGGGAACTAACTAGTATTTATGGTATACAGCAATCCTACAGGTAGGTAGAGGTATTCTCATTTTATAGATGAGAAAAATGAGGCTCAGCATGGTTAAGGTACTTGCCTTAGGTCACAGCATTGGTAAATAATGTTACAGGAATCCAATCTTATATCCTTTCTACTGTTTATTTACTGCCTCTTTCTAATTCCTGGAGAATCTAGTGTAGGATTCCCCAACTTTCTTCTTTCCCCCGCAAAAAAGCTGTATATGTGTGTTGCTGAAATTAGGCCTCTGTACACTGGTGCTGGATTAAATCTCAGAGACAGAGTTTTGGGTGAAGTAGAAAGAAATAGCTTTATTACTTTGCCAGGTAAAGGGGGCCACAATGGGCTAATGTCCTCAAGACTGTGTGTCCCACCCTGGAGCGGGTAGTGAGGAATCTTATAGTGTTCAAGGAGCAAATTGTCATTAGCTTGTGGACATTCTTCTGATCGGTTGGTGGTGACGTAATGGGGAGTCAGCATCATCAGCCTTCTGGTTCCAATCAGTCTGGGGTCTGCGTGCTTGTGGGCAGCATACAGATAATTTCTTCCACCTGATGGGGATTTCAGTATCTGCAAAACAGCTCAAAGGACATGGCTCAGAATATTATCGATAGTCCTTGAGGGAGAACTAAAGGTCCTTGACTTTGTTTAATGGCTAAAGTATTATTTTGTCTGCTTGACTATTTCCCTTTCTTTCTGCATTTTCCACTTCTTTGATTAAATTAATTTGACTAAAGTTTTTCTAGAGACAAAAGGCAGGCAGAGGACATGGGTGGCTCTCTATTCTGAGAAGTTCTCACAGGGTCCTTCTTAGTTATGTGTGTGTGTGGGTATGCATGCATGTACTCACATGTCTATATGTGAGAGATACATGCCTTTGAAACCTATCTGTCTTTTGGTATAGTGCTCATCTATCTGTTAGGACAGGTGTTTATTTATCAGGATGTGCCCTGTTGACCTGGGAAGGTATCCCTGTCTGTGTGTGGGGTACCTCTGCATGTGGGCTCTGTATGTACATACTTATCTCTGTGAGGGTGATGCTCTGAGTACTGAATATGCTAGTACAGTACTACTTGTATTCATGCATCTGCATGTATGGCTCTGTGAGAGTATATGTATATGTATGTATGTGTTTGTCCTTGTGAGTGGTTCTGTGTTTGAGTGCTTAAATGAGTGAATGCCCCCCTCTGTATATGTGCTTTTTCCTGTGTTTCTGTCTCTATGGGTGTGCTCTTGGGCCACCTTTTTGCATCTGTGTTTGTTGGGATAGGGGTTGACGGATGGAGAGGGAATTGCCATATGGAATATTCCTGGGGATGGCAGAAAGCTGGGATTATTGACAGAAAAGATCCTGGGCAAAGACTCTGAAGAGAATAAGGCCATGTAAGCTTGGAGATCAACCAGGCTTGGAGATCTGATTTACTGTTTAATCACATAGCTTGCTGGCTGGAATATTAGTAATTCAGGTGAAACAAATAGAAGCAATAGAACAAAGAAGTTGAGTGTGAACTCAGCTAAATCTCTCTATTTAAAAATATGAAACCAAATGCTGCTTTTAAAGTGCTTATAGATTCACTGTTTCTTCAGTATTTTTTAAAGTGATTTTTGGAAGGAAAAGAGTGGTCTAGGCATTTTGTTCAATCTTACTTAAAATTTAAAAGCCCATCTATTATTTCTGTTTAAGAATTTAACATATTTATTGAGCCCCTTCTACATACCAGGCACTGTTTTAGGCACCAGGGATAGAAGAGTGAACACAACAGGAAAAAATCATCTCTAATGGAGTTTACATTCTAGTTGGGGGAGGTGACAATCAATAATAAATAATGCAAAAAAAAAAAACAGTTGGGAAAATGGGTAGGGATTGTTGAGAGGATCTTGCATTGTTTTAATATTAAGTATTTAGTGTTTATCAGTGTTTTCAAAATACTTTCAGAGATTAATACCTTTATCTTTGTACCTTGTTGTCTTTAGTAAGTTAATGTAGCCATATTCTTTCGTATCGGTTATATTGAAAGAAGAGAATCAGAAGTGCGTGTCCAGCAAGTTGAAGATCAAATTGACAGTAATCCTGTTTCCATTTTTATACAGTCATCATTTGTTTATTCATCACTGCTGATCCAATTAGGAGCTAGTCCAGACTCTTGATTTTCCCCATGGCTCCTTCTGTAGCTCATCCACTGGCCTTTATAGTATATTCCTAACGATCAAGGCATTTGTATTCAGGGATCATGATCAAGTGTTCCAAAAGTAAATTTGAAAACAAATGCCTTAAATGAGTTTTGAGGTAAATTTTGATTGAGTTACTTTATGACCTTGAAGAATTGCATAATGATTAATTCCTACTTATATAGATCAAAGTGGGAATAGAAAAATAACCTACTTTGCATTTATTATGCTTCCACATGTTGGGTTTCCAAAAAGTCTTAGATCTATTTGTTAGAGGATATTTTTGTTTTACTTAGAAGTATGATTTGTGATAAGATGCTCTGTTCCTCTTTCATACAAATGAGCCCTACTATGTACTAAGAATTGTTCTAGGCACCAGAGATACAATAGTGAATAAAACAAGTTTTTTCTCTTAAAGAGCTTGCTTCATTCTGAATCCTTGCTTGGGAAGGATTCAGATAATTAGCGAGTAAATATATGTAGTATCGAGGAATGAGTGAGGAAAATATGGCATTGAGGAGAGTCAGAGTCGGGTCAGTAGAGTAGAGAGTGCTGTTTTGCAGGGAGGGTGCTGTGTACATAAGGAAGTCGGGAGAGGCTTCATTGATAGGGGATGGTTAAACAGAAACATGAAGCAAGTTAAGGAAATGAGTTATTGTGACTATCTGGGGGAAGGACATTTCCTGGTTGTTTAGGTTCTGGTTTATAACCAAAATGGAGGCCAGTTTATTGGAGGGAGGACTGGAAGGGGAGAAGAGTGCAGATCCTATAAGATTTTATAGGTCACTTTTAAAGGAACTTGGTATCAATGAGAGAGGAGACCATCAGAAAATTAGGGAACAGGAGAGTGACATGATTTTAGTTAGGGTTTTTTGTTTTTTTTTTTTTTTGCAGTACGTGGGCCTCTCACTGTTGTGGCCTCTCCCGTTGTGGAGTACAGGCTCCAGACGCGCAGGCTCAGCGGCCATGGCTCATGGGCCCAGCCGCCCCGCGGCATGTGGGATCCTCCCAGACCAGGGCACGAACCTGTGTCGCCTGCATCGGCAGGCGGACTCTCAACCACTTCACCACCAGGGAAGCCCTAGTTAGGGTTTTTGAAAGATCTGGCCACTGTGTAAAGCACAGGCATAAGGGAAATAAGGGCAGAAGCAGGGAGAGTAGTTACGAGGCTATTGTGTTAAAACAGGTGCAGGTTGATGGTGACTTGCGCCAGAGTGGTGAGGAGTGGTTTCTGGATATATGTTGAAAGAAAAGCTGACAAGATTTGCTGATAATATCTGGGACAAGAAAGAAAGAGAGCAGTCAAATTTTTTGGCCTGAGCAATTGAAAAGATTGACTTGCTGTTGATAAGGTGGGGAATATTGTGGAGTAGGTTTGGGTGGGAAAATCGAGTGTTTGGTTGGGTATGTCAAGTGCGTGATGCCTGTTAGACATCAAACTGGAGATATTTGAGTAGGCTGCTGGATATTTGACCCTGACATTTTGAGAAGAGGTCATGAATGATTACTGTAGAAAGGTTTAAAACCTAATGAGTGATAAAGTTTGATTTACTTATTTAAAAATGATAATGAGGGCTTCCCTGGTGGCACAGTGGTTGAGAGTCCACCTGCCGATGCAGGGGATGCGGGTTCGTGCCCCGGTCCGGGAAGATCCCACATGCCACGAAGTGGCTGGGCCCGTGAGCCATGGCCGCTGAGCCTGCGCGTCCGGAGCCTGTGCTCCGCAACGGGAGAGGCCACAACAGTGAGAGGACTGCATACCGCAAAAAAAAAAAAAAAGATAATGATATTTATAACTATTAAATCTTAGAATACTTCATATGTATTTTAAAAAAGTGTGTTTCTTATTTTTGTTTTAATTTTAAGAATTTGACCTACAGCAAGAAAAAGGGGAACACACTTTATGTAATAGCTTAGGGATCGTCTTAGCTTTTAGCCATTTGATAAGTCTGAAGAAATAGGAGAGAGAACATAGGTCAAGAGCTGTCTAAAAAATATAAGAAAAGTTACAGCTCTTAAACATTAGTTTTTTGAAGGATTGTGTTTATCTCTTTTTCCTCTCTTGTCTCAGGAAGTAATGAGGGAAAAAACCTTGATTGGAGTAAAACTAAAAGCATTACTGTATAAAAATATGACTGTGTTGATTCATTTTCCTCAGCTTATTTTTGAAATATGAGTGGCAGTGTATTTTTCGTTTGTTAATTTAAACTAAAATTTACATTTATTTAGGGTGTTTGACATCTCATATGCTGTTTTGCTAATAATTTGAGAAGAAATTAATATTGGTGAAATTTGGTACCTTACTAAACCACAGCTTAAGCTACTAAAATGAAAGTTGGTAATTCTCTTTACCCATTTAAAAAAATTAAATTATTCTAACTGGTCATATCTAATTTTAATTGCTTTTCAATTGAATTTGTTTGACAGGGATAAAAACAGATAAAGGTTGAAAAACAAGTCTTAAAAAACACATGTATCATTTATAACAAAATAAAGCACTGATTGTGGTACCTTTCTTCTGACCCTTTTTGGCTGACATGAGATGCACTGTCTTAGATTATTTCCTCAGTAGGAACAAGTGCCCCATCTATACTTTATAGATGGATTTATTACTATTGTCACTTATATTTACTATAATTGTCTTTTATTTGAGATTACTATTTGAGTCTACAGTTTATAGAATCTTTGTTTTAGCATTGTGTAGTTTTTAAAAACAAACTAGTATTTATGAAAAGTCCTGGTTTCTATGATGCACAAGTTCAAATAATAGTGTGATGTTTAAATGCATCATACTTTGAACAATTTACTATTTATATTTTAGTATACACTTATGGCTATATTGGAGTAACGTTTTACTCTGTTATTGGCATTGTGCTGTTCTTAGCATACAGTCTTTAAGTTTTGTTGTTATACACCCAGAATGTAGAAATTCAGATTGTTTTTAGAGTGCTAAATTGAAATACTGTAGTAAATCAGCTTTTTTCTTTCTTTTGACCATGTTTTATTGATTTAAAAATATTATTCCCTTTTATCATAGACTTCTGTTTTAAAAGAAATCATTTGAGTTACTTTAGCTGTGGAAAAGATTTGACTTAAAACTTTGACTAAAGTTTTTAAAAAGTTGACTAAAAACTTTTTTTTTTTTTTGTAATTGATGTCTTTAGATCCAAAGGCAGAAACTAGATTATACATCACAGTCAATGACTTTGAATTTCATGTGTATAATCGTTCGGATCTTTATGGACGTCTTCAAGAATTGTTTGGTTTGGAGCCAACAATAATTCTACCCAAGAAAGAAGATGATAAAACACGAGAAAATGGAAGAACAAGAACCCAGTCCAAAATTGAAAGGTTGATTGTCAGACTTGAATTTTATTAATCTCCAACATTTAAACATCCACTTTTATTAGAGTATTATTAACACTGTTTACCTAAACACAGCCTAATCTTTCTTTGTAGATTAACTAAAACTTTTATTCTCACAAATAAGTATATAGTTCTTCAAAAATTTCAAATAATACAGAATTATGTAATGTGAAAAAGCAGTCCCGGTCTATTCTTCTCACCAGTTCTACTTTCTTCTTTGTTGATAACTACTATCAATTTGTTTTTTATTCTTTTGAATGCACATACATAAGTCTATACATACATATACATAGCTAAGGTGCATATAGAATTATATTATTTTATTTTATCTGTTTCTGGGCTCTCTGTTCTGGTTCATTGACCTATTTGTTTTCTTTTTGTTTTTTTTTTCTGTTTTTTTTGTGGTACGCGGGCCTCTCACTGTTGTGGCCTCTCCTGTTGCGGAGCACAGGCTCCGGACGCACAGGCTCAGCGGCCATGGCTCACGGGCCCAGCCACTCTGCGGCATGTGGGATCTTCCCGGACCGGGGCACGAACCTGTGTCCCCTGCATCGGCAGGTGGACTCTCAACCACTGTGCCACCAGGGAAGCCTGACCTATTTGTTTTCTTTCACCAGTACCACAGTGTGTTGATTACTGTAGCTTTACATTTAAGTCTTGAAATCAGGTAGTGTCAGTCCTCCAACTTTGCTTTTCTCCTTCAGTGTTGTCTTGGCTATTGTGGGTCTTTTGCCTCTCCATATAAACTTTAGAATCAGTTTGCCAATATCCAGGGGTTTCGGTAGGGATTGCATTGAATATAAATCAAGTTGGGAAGAATTGACATCTTGACAGTATTGAGTCTTCCTATTAATGAACATGGAATGTTTCTTTAGTTATTTAGTTCTCTTTGATATCTTTCATCAGAGTTTTATAGTTTTCCTCATGTAGATCTTGTAGAAAATTTGTTAAATTTATACCTATTTCATTTTCTGTGGTGCTAATGTACGATATTATGTTTTTAATTTCAAATTCCACTTGTTCATTGGTGGTATATAGGAAAGTGATTGACTCTTGTATATTACTAACCTTGTATCCTGCAACCTTGCTGTAGTCATTAGTTCTAAGAGTATTCTTGATCAGTTCTTTCCGATTTTCAACATAGATGATTGTGTCAGCTGCAAACAAAAAGTCTTATTTCTTCCTTCCCAATCTGTATACATTTTATTTCCTTTTTTTGTCTTATTGCAATAGCTAGAACTTCTAGTATGAATTTGGAAAAGAATGGTGAGAGGGGACATCTTGCTTCATACCTGATCTTAGTGGGAAAGCTTCTCGTTTCTCACTGTTAAGTATCATGTTAACTGTAGGTTTTTGTTGGTTGATATTCTTTATCAAGTTGAGGAAGTTCTCCTCTATTCCTAGTTAGTAAAACTAGAGGTTTTAATCATGAATGGGTATTGGATTTTGTCAGATGGTTTTTCTGTATCTGTTGGTATGATCCTTTGATTTTTCACTTGTAGCCTGTTAATTGATTTTTGAATGTTGAACCAGCCTTGTATACATAATAGTTTTATTTATTTATTTATTTATTTTTGCGTTACGCGGGCATCTCACTGTTGTGGCCTCTCCCGTTGTGGAGCGTAAGCTCTGGATGCGCAGGTCAGCGGCCATGGCTCACGGGCCTAGCCGCTCTGCGGCATGTGGGATCTTCCCGGACCGGGGCACGAACCCATGTCCCTTGCATCGGCAGGTGGACTCTCAACCACTGCGCCACCAGGGAAGCCCTAGTTTTATTTTTTTTAAAGTAGATGATGAGGATGTTTATTCTCAATTAAATATTTAGTGCATATTATGTCCCAGGCACTGAGCTTGAGGTACTGGAGATACTGAGAATATGACAACTGTTCTATCTTGAGGGAATTTACAACCTACTGTGGGAGTTAGAACACTTAGCAAGCAATTTTAGTGCAAGAAATATAACAGGGACAAGAATAGAATTCTCTGGGCACACATAGAAGGATTCGGGAAGGTAGGAACCTTAAAGGTGAATGAATTAAGCAGAGAAGGAGTTGAAAGTTCTACCATGGAGAAGAAACATCATATGCAATAGAGAAGTTGTTACTGAGACTGGAGTGGATTACTTGAGGTGGGGATAAATTAGACTAAATGTTTAGCAGGATCTGGGTTAGAAATATGGCCTTACCCCAGGTCAGCAGTGTTGTGTTGTGATTGGAGGGAGATAAGACTGGAGGCAGGGAGACCAGATAGAAGGACGTAGTAACAGTTCAGGGAAGAGATGATCATCAACTGGGTTGTTAGCAAGGGGAAGAAAGAGAAGGAGATGGATTCCAGATACATTTAAGCAGATGAATACTTAAGAAAGTGATGAATTAGATGTGGAGAACAAATAAGAAGGATGAGTCAACAGTGAATCCAAATTTCTAATTTAAGCAGTAGTCATGCTTAGTCAGGGAACATTAGAGAAAGGTTAGGGGGTGGTAGTGAGGTTAGTTTTGAATTTAGTTTTAAGCACTGAAGGCCATCTTACAAATATGGCTCCAGAAGTGTGATTTAGGAGTTATTGGGTTATTGAAGAGACATGCCTTGAGTTTTCATATGAAATCTTTAGTGAATTGCTGTGAATTTTTCATTTCTTAAATTTTGTGTACTTTGTATATGGCCAATTCCTTTTTTCTTACTCTTGGTCTATCCTTTTCATTGTATTGAGAGGAAATTATTTTGGCACAGAGTGGCGGGAGTAGGGAAGGAGAAGGATCAGCTGAACTGTCAGAAGTGCTTAAAACACTTAAAACATCTAAGTAACTTATATCTTGGTAATTTTTGTTTTAATTATAATTTTTGCTGTCTTGTAAAATGATATAATGTAGTGTGATAGGCATAATGACAGCACATCATAATTTATACTTTGTCATTAAAGCTTGTCATTCTGAAAATATACTTTTTTGTTATAACTTCTTATATAAAAATTGGTGTGTGATAGAGTACATTCTAGGAGACATTTTAGGGATATTAGTGTCCCTTAGATGGTCATTGTTTTGTTTACTGAGCAGTCATTAGGTATATTTGGAAAGATATAACTGGTATTAATAATGTGTATTGTGGGACTTCCCTGGTGGCGCAGTGGTTAAGAATCTGCCTGCCAATGCAGGGGACACGGGTTCAATCCCTGGTCCGCGAAGATCCCACATGCCGCAGAGCAGCTAAGCCTGTGCGCCACAACTACTGAGCCTGCGCTCTAGAGCCCGCGAGCCACAACTACTGAAGCCCACGTGCCTAGAGCCTGTGCTCCACAACAAGAGAAGCCACTGCAGTGAGAAGCCCACACACCACAACAAAGAGTAGCCCCTGCTCACCACAACTAGAGAAAGCCTGCGCGCTGCAACGAAGACCCAACACAGCCAAAACATAATAATAATGTGTACTGTGAGGAAGTCAACAGTATTCTCAGGTACTTAAATTTTTCTCATATATGTCAATTTTTGTTTCTTTTCTCAGAGTTAAAGTAAAAACAGAATCTCAAGACCCCACATCTTCATGGAGATCACTTATTCCAGTCATAAAGGTCAATGTGAGCACGGTAAGTAAATTCCACTACAATTAATGTTTCATGGGTTAATAACAGAACCTTTTATTTTTGCAAATATAATTTTCACTTAAGAAAGTAATTTTGTAGAGGTCTTTGGGTTCCATTCTTAATAAAGTGAAAGAATTATTTCAACACCAATACCATTTTAGCACAAATGTAAAGACCTTTAAGGCTATTTATTTATTCACAAGTGCTCAAATTTCTTTAAACACTAGTCTAAATTGATCAGTGGAGCAATTTAAACAGTATATAGTGCTAAAGTGGAATCATTTAGTAGTTGCTTGAAAATGCTTGTTATTAGGTCAGCTGAGAAAAAAAAATACAGCCTAAATAGTATGGCATAATATGTCTTATCTGTTTTTTTTAGGGACGCTTGGCCTTTGGAAATCATTACCAACCTCAAACTCTGTGCATCAACTTTGATGATGCTTTCTTAACCTATACTACAAAACCACCTTCCAGTCATCTTGATCAGTTCATGCATATTGTGAAGGGAAAGCTTGAAAATGTTCGAGTCATGCTTGTTCCTAGTCCAAGATATGTTGGTCTTCAAAATGATGAGTAAGAAAGTCATAAAAATAACAAATAACTTCTTTATACCTATTGTAGCTTATCATTTAGAATCTTTAGTATCCTTTTAATTTCTTTGCTATAAGTTGGGCAATAATTACATATATTTCTCTATTAAATCAACAGAGTATTCCTGCTTTATAAGATAAATGAATGGAGTTTATCCACTGGTAAACTCCTATTTTAAATATTTTTCTATGAGCTATTTTTCTTGTTCTTTAATTGTAATAGTTAATATTTATTGCCATTTAATATATGTCAGGCACTGTTTATAAGCTTATAATTTTTCTATCCTTTTCTCAGTGTATTTGGGAAATTTATTTTGGGCAATTGAGCCCTGATGTTTGTATGTTAGAAAATACACATTACAGGTAGGTTTTTATTTTCAGAAGGGATGGATAAATAGTAAATTCAACAAATTCATTATAGTAGAGTATCATTGGAGTTAATGAAAAGTTGAAAGTTGAATCAGAATTACTCTTGGAAAACTGATGAAGTTAAGACAGTTTTGGAATTCAGTTGACATTTAAGCCCCAGTCAGTTTTCCACTTAGCTTTCCAGATTTGCTTTCCTTCAGTGAAGTAGCTCCTTGCTTTTAGGAGACACATTGTAATAATGACGTACACTAGAGTTACCCTCTTTGTGGTGGGATGCTTCCATTCCAGAGGACCAAGGTCCCCAGGTAACAGACACATGACTCGCATCTGACTCCCAGGCCACATGCTTATGAGTGGGGTGAGGGCTCTTGTAATCTTTGTTATTCTCAATCACTATCCTTTTCTGTGAAGGAGTCTATCGTTAAATTTGTGTAATTTAGTATTCATGTGATAAAAGTAGAAGTATTCATGTGATGAGTTTCCACTGTCTCAGCTTTTGTCTTTGTGTGTAGGCAATATAAAGTTTGAGGTTATGAGAAACATGATTGTTTCTTTTTAGTTCCAACTTTTGGCTAGTTTGCTATTAGATTTTCTAGGGATTGGCTAGAATGACACAGTCATTTTCCCAGCTTGAGTACCGGGGAGGCTCTGGGTCTACCTGGTTTCACACTCTTCAGGATCACTGAATTGCTAAGCATCTTGGAGTATAAGCTACGCACACAATTCTATATTTATGGGTGCAAGTTGTAATACTGAAAAAAATAAATCTGGGTTTTTGTGAAAATTACTACAGAGTAAAATGAAAAAGTGTCCTGCTATTTGTATAAGAAGATTTAAAATTGTATTTTTCACTCTTCAGTAGTAAACATGGAGATTAAATAATGAGATTAAACCCTAACCTTTGTGATTTAATACATATTTAGAAGAAGATTGTTGAATTTGTATGTGTTATATTATCTGATGATTGAGAGGTTAATTTTGATATGGAAGGAAGATATTGTGGTGTATGATAAAGACAAAAGTTGTTAAAGCAAGTAGAGGGAGGTTAATTGATGGTACAGAAACATTCATTCCAGAATTTGAGTTCAAGATGTTTGCTTTAAGTTTATTTTAAGTTGATCAACTAAATATTCTTGGAAATAGGTAACATAAAGTTGTTAAAAATTACAACATTTTTGTAATTTAATGTTTCTGAAAGGTTATGCTTTATTTTACAATATATAAGATGATATTTTTAATCAGTTTTATAGTGTTATTAATATAAAATGGTTGAATTTGAAGTCTAATTTTAAATTTATTGTTGCAAATGCAGAATATGATTATTATATTCCAATGAACATTGTTCTTCCATTGTATTTAATTAAACTTTGTTTTATTTATTTTTTTTATTTTTATTTTTTTGCGGTACGCGGGCCTCTCACTGTTGTGGCCTCTCCCGTTGCGGAGCACAGGCTCCGGACGCGCAGGCCCAGTGGCCATGGCTCACGGGCCCAGCCGCTGCGCGGCATGTGGGATCTTCCTGGACCGGGGCACGAACCCGTGTCCCCTGCATCGGCAGGTGGACTCTCAACCACTGCGCCACCAGGGAAGCCCTAAACTTTGTTTTAAATGGATTTCTCTCATTCAAAACTTAAAATGAGAAATGCAAAACAGATTTTTTTGTCTTTCTTTAACTGATTTTACTGGTCAAAATTTTTTCAGTGCCAATTTTTTATATAGTTTAATATAGAAAACAATTATGGAACAATTTATTGTGTATGTGAAAGATGTTTTCCCTTTTCAAGTTTCTACACTTGATTGCTTTTTAGTTTTCTTTTTTGTTTTCACCCATTACCATCGTTACTTAGCATACTGAACATTTTATATTCTGGAGATGTACTTAATTTGCCTTCCACCTTCCTTTGTATAGACCACCAAGATTAATGGGAGAAGGTTTTGTGGTGATGCAGTCGAATGATGTTGACATCTACTATTACATGGATGAGCCAGGTATTATTTTTTGAAAATATGTTTCATAACTACAATTCTGTTTCTTCTATGAAATGCTGATATCTAATAATATTTTAAGTATCCTTGCTTAGGATATAAATAAGCATTAATAATGGTAAATGTGGATGTGAGAATGCCTACCTAAAAAATATCTGTGTCATTTGTCAAAAGTTGAATATTCTTTAGTATTTCAGATCAAAAGAGAAACATATAGTAATCTTTCCTTCAAATTCCATTTTTGCAAGTATACTTCAAAAATTGTGAATACAAATGACCATGAGTGAAAACCATTAGAGAATGTGATGACAGTTAAGGTAGTTCATGCTGGCTTAGGGGAAAAAAAATCACAGTAAGTTGGATTTGAGGCTTAAAGTTTAAGGATTGAAGTCCAGCTAGTTACAGTGCCTCACAGGTGGCCTCAGTTTTATAAATAAGCTAAATATTGGATTTTTAGTCATTTTTTCCTAATTCTTGTTTTTCATACCTTTCAGGAGGTTTATGAGGTCAAAGTATGTTCAAAATTAGGATGTTATTTGCCTTTTTTTTACCATGTTGTATTGATGGTGTAAAAGTTACAGGGGGCAAAACTTCTGGTGCTTTAGCATGAATCAAGGCAGTGATTCCAAACTATACTAGTAATCCCTGTCTTTTTCACTGCCACGCAGTCACAATAAAACAAACGCCAGTGCACTTTACAGTGTCTTTGATTAAGCAGTAAAAATTACTTTTATCAAATCTTGACCCTTCAGTAAACTTTTTCATATTCATTTAATAAAATGATAAGAACACATAATACACTTCTGCCTCATACCAAAGTACACTGTTGTTTCGAGGAAAAGCACTCTGTGATTGAGTTCCAAGCTGAACTGTTTGCTCTTTTCATGGAATACCAGTTGTGCTTGAAAGAGCAACTAGGGACAAACTATGGTTTTGAGCTTTCATGTGAAAGTTAGAATTTTGGAAAATTTGGGTCTGCCACTGTGAGTTTGATGACTTTTCTGATGGGACTACCAGTGTTATTAACAATATGACTTCTTAAATGTTTAATAATGAAATTTGTCTATTTGGGAAAAATATGCATGTCTCAGTGAACCAATATTTTCCAAATGAACAATTCATGATGTCTGTAAAAGATTTATTCAGAGTGCAAGAGAGATCAGTAAATTTTAACGTGTCAGAGTATGAGAAGTTCAGCGATATGGTTTCAGATTCCCCATTGCAAGTAATCTTTAAGAAATTACCACTTGTTGAATTTTGGTCTAGTGTCAAAGAATATCCAAAATTATCTGAAAAAGCTATTAAAATACTCCTCCCTTTTCTGTCTACCTATTTGTATGAGGCTAGGTTTTCTTCAATAGATTAAGTGCAGAAACAGCTGTGAGAATTCACTTGTTTTCTATTAAGCTGTATATTTAAGAAATTTGCCAAAATAAAAACGGTGCCAACACTTCTCAATAAATTAGTTTTAGAAAATATGCTTATTTTGATTAAAAAATATTTTCATTCAAAATGAAATAAAATTTTATTTGTTTTCACTAAAATGTAGTTATTTTTCACATCATATTTTCATTAAATCTTATTAGACGTTTTGTCATGTCAACATATAATGAGTTTATTTTAAAAATAAAATTTAAAAATATTGCTCAATTCAAATTTTGAATACAGTAAATTTTGATAGATACAATACAAAAAAAATCCCACTTTGGGGTCCTCAATATAGAGTGTAAAGGGTTCCTGAGATCAAAAAGTTTTTAGAAATGTTGATCTAAGGAAGCCTTTTAATGGTTATTTTAAGTAACTATCTTCATATTGTATATTCTGCAATATAGGACTTGTTCCAGAAGAAACAGAAGAAACTATTGAAGGAGAAATGAGCAGTGAGGATTGCAAATTACAAGATTTGCCTCCCTGTTGGGGACTGGATATAGTTTGTGGTAAAGGAACAGATTTCAACTATGGGCCATGGGCTGATAGGCAGAGGTACTTGATTAAATTATATTTCTAAGTCAAACATATTGGGATAATACTATAATTTTTATTAAAGGCTAGCTTAGTATTGATATTTTTATAAGCTATTTTATTATGGCAGGGTAAGATATCACTAAACATTTTAATCCAAATAATTTGTAGAGAAATTGGCACAAGCAAGTTTGCTCTGAAGGAGGAGCTAATTCATTAGAAAAATGGTGAATGAGCAGAATATTTATTGGTTCCTTGGTTTTTTCTTTTGTATTTAATCACCGAATATGCCAGGGATTGTTGGGACTATGGAGATTCAGAGCTAAAAGACATACATAGTTCAGTTTCGGAAAAAAGAAACAAAGGAGTTTTATTAAGTGCTGTATTAGAGGTATGTAAAATGTCTTGATGAAGAATTTAGAGAGGTACTGTATTAGTTTGCTGAGGCTGCCACAACAAAGTACCGCAGACTGTGTGGCTTAAACAGCAGAAATTTCTCACCGTTCTGGAGGTTAGAATTCTGAGATCAAGGTGTTGGCAGGATTGGTTCCTTCTGAGGGCCATGAGGGAAGGCTGTGTTCAAAGCCTCCCTCCTTGGCTTGTAGATGGTCATCTTCTCCCTGTATCTTCACATGGTCTTCTCTCTTGTGTGTTTTGTAGGTCTCTGTGTCCAAATTTCCTCTTCTTGCAAGAATACCAGTCATATTGGATTAGGGCCCACCCTATTGACCTCATTTTCACTTAATTACTTCTCTAAAGACCCTGTCTCTAACTATGGCCAAATTATGAGGTACTGAGGATTAGGACATATGAATTTTAGGGGGACACAATTTAGCCCATAACAGGTTCATAACTCATATTGAAGAGGAGAGAACTGGGGAATGCTTTTTGGTTGAGGTAATATGTGAGTTGAGTTTTGAAACATAAGTAAGAATTAGCCAGGGAAGGAAGGGAAGGATAAGTAATCAAGGCAAGGGAGGAGTTCTGCAAATGCATGATGGCAGTGGAGAATTGTCTTAATAAGTTCTATAAGTTGTTAAAGAGATTTGTAGGTAGTTAAGAAATATATAGATTTTATACTGGAGGTAATAGGGAGTGCCTGAAAGGTAAAAAAGGGTTTTTTATTTCTTAGTTATTCTATTAATTTTGAAGTAATTTTCTGTTTTTAATATATTATGAACATCTACCTACTTATTGAAGAATTTTAAACAAAGGAGGGGACATGTACTACTATTTATGAGGGAACATCTAAATTTTTATGTAAATATACATTGTTTAAAGCTAGTTTAGTCTTTCATAAACTAGCTTGAATGGAGAAATACAAGCTTAATCAGTCACTGAGGCAGATATTACTGGGCCACTGATGGACTACTAAGAGTGCTGATACTTGATATACTCACTCTTTTTATACTTAATTGTTTTTTTTTTAAATTTTATTTTATGTTTTTACACAGCAGGCTCTTATTAGTTATCTATTTTACACATATTAGGGCATATATGTCAATCCCAGTCTCCCAATTCATCCCAGCACCACAAACCACCCCCGCCACTTTCCCCCCTTGGTGTCCATACGTTTGTTCTCTACATCTGTGTCTCTATTTCTGCCTTGCAAACTAAATTGTTTTAAAAAGTGCTTTCTAAGCCCGGGCACAGCAACGAAGACCCAACACAGCCAAAAAACACAAAAAAAGTGCTTTCTACCTAGCATTGTTAGAAGAATTATATACTTTGTCAGGTACTACATTCTGTTAACCTTGGTATCTCTAGCATATAGAAATACCTGCTCCATTAAGTAGCTACTTAAATAACAGTAGTTTGGTAAATATATAAGTAAGTGTGTTATTTGAATACTTGGAGTATGCCAATACAGTACTTCATTAAGTTCTGGGTTAGATTATTAGACCCGAAGGTAAACATAGCTTAAAATTTCAGGTTAGAAAACAAATATTTTTCAAATTACTGGATTAAAATTTTCCTTTTATAATAAAATTTTTCATACATTAAACCATGCTATATTTACTGTGGAATAGTTGAAAATGAGGGGTTTTACATTCCCTTAAGTAACAGTTACACTTGCTATATTTGAAAGGAAAAAATTAAAGCAGTGCTTTAACACAGACACAGAATATTTTTGCATTTTAGTATTTGAATAAAGTGTGATTCTTCTTAAACTATATTTAATTGTATTGCATTAAGAGAAGTATTAGGCTATATTTACATGAAAATCCTAGCTAAAATTCTTTTAATATATAGTCATATTCACTCTTTGGGTGATCTTTGTATAATACAGAGAAATGATACTGTAGATAACATGAAAGAAAAATTTGCTTTACCAACTCCTTTCAGAAGGTCCTGCCACTGCTAGGAGAGAACAGCAATACATTTTTTAAGCTGGACTTAACAAAACCATTCAGATTTATTAAAAAGAAAAAAGAAAGAAATTTATCACATGGGTTTAGTTTCCTTGTGTGAGTAATAATAGTATTTATCTCCTCCCTTATATATGCAAATTGTGCATTTCCTCTCTTGTAGCCATTTCCTTTTCACCTGCTCCATACTGAGTTTCTAAACAAATATGAACTGTTACCAGAAATGTTCATTAGGTCATTTTTTTTAGTATCTACCTATTAGTGTAAGATATATAGAAAGAAATCTCAACTGTTTTATTATTGGATAGTTCACTCAGCATTGTTTTTGATCTCTGATGTAGCATGACCTTATTTAGCTTATAGATTTTAATGTCAGTTCTATTACCTTTACATGATTTTCTTTTTTTTTTTAACATCTTTATTGGAGTATAATTGCTTTACAGTGGTGTGTTAGTTTCTGTTGTATAACAAAGTGCATCAG
This sequence comes from Monodon monoceros, assembly GCF_005190385.1. NCBI lineage: Eukaryota > Metazoa > Chordata > Mammalia > Artiodactyla > Monodontidae > Monodon > Monodon monoceros. The sequence goes on from NW_021703777.1 coordinate 117,976,642, forward strand.
CTATATGTGTACATATATCCCCATATCCCCTCCCTCTTGTGTCTGAATCTTTAAGACACTCAGCTTTTCTTTTTAAGAGTTTTCATGACAGAGTTGAAATATAAACTTTATAAATTCGTGCTTACTCCTTAATGATAACTATAATAATGCAAATATTCCTGATATTGTCTGGCCTTTTATTGCTTTCATTTATATTTTCATACTTGATCTTCATAACAGTGAGAGACACAAGGACAGGTTTGGTGATCTGATTATACCTGTGAGAAAATGAAGACACAGAAATTCAGTGATTCGGGCAAGATAGTAAAGCTATAGCATCTAGAGCCAAGATTCAGACCAACCCTTCAAGTCCACTGCTCTTTTCATTATATCCTGCTACCCATTTTATAGTCCATGATCACCTAATGATCAGATGGATTCTTTGTCTTGAAAGCTTAGTTTTATATATTTGTGTCTTAGCCAAAACATTTACAGGCTTAATTTTCTTTTCGTGTCTATAATGGATCAGTTTGCAAATTTTGTTCTGTTGATCTGATTTTTCGCAGTTTATTCCAAGCAGCATTTCCTGTTACTGATGACTCCTTCCTCAGCTCTTCCTATTTAAAATTCAGAAACTGATACTTTTTCTGAATGTATGAGTAACATGCTAATTTTTAATTATGTAGAAGGCTATGAATTGAAAGTTTCTTGGTTTCTTTCATGTTTGTCAAATGATATGGGGAGGCAAATACATGAGAGCCCTAGCCTCCAAACACTTGCTTCTTTTTAGAAATCTATTGCTCGTTAGACTCTTATTGTTATAACATTGATTAATAGTGATTATGAAAATAATAGAAATACACTTTCTCCATGTGCCATGTACTGCCAAGTCTTTTTCATATATGTTGTCATTTAATTCTTGGATCTATTCTCTGAGACTGGTTATGACAATCCTCTTTTACAGGTGAGGAAGCAGGCGAGTGTCCTCAGAAAGGTTAAGTAGTAATTGTCCAGAGTGGAATGATTCTAATTAAGCCATCCCCCTTCAGCTCTTTCTTTGCCATTTGCACAATTGATATACCTGTAGAAAGTCTTTAATTTTTCACAGTATGTTTGAATAGTGCAAATTTGGTCTTACCTATGTCTTATTTGATAGTAGTATATTAAGTGCTCAAAGCTCATTGATCTCTGGAAGTATAAAACAGTCTTTCATTTTACTGAAAGGAAATTATGGTAGGTGTTATTTTGTGACTTATAATTTTTTTTTCAATTTTATGTCTAATTTTTAAATAAGATAGCAGTGGTAATAGAAAGTTATAATACTGATTTTGTCTCTTATCAGAGGTAATTTTATTTGAATAACTTGTCATTATTCTTTCTTCCTCTTTATTTAGAGATTGTTTATGGAAGTTCTTCTTCCCTCCTGATTATCAAGTTCTGAAAGTCTCTGAAATTGCACAGCCTGGGAGACCAAGACAGATCCTTGCTTTTGAACTACGAATGAATATTATTGCAGATGCTACAATTGACTTGCTGTTTACCAAAAATAGGGTAATTATTGAAATAATATAGTAGAAAATTATGTGTAAAATTTGAACATTATTTTCCAGAGTATCTTTCTGGTGACTAGTCCTATACTCAGATTCATTTCTATGAGCTTCCCTGACCCCCACCCCCAATAATTGTACGTATGTTACTTTCATTAAGTGCCAAATAGTAGAAAGAAGTTAATTAATAATAATAGACCTTTATAGTATAGTCTGATTCATTTTCTCCTTTAAATCTGGCCAAACTGTTTTAGTATATTTTTGGTATAAATTTGAACTTTTGCTCTTAGGAACTTTTAATACCTATTTAATATTATTGATGATTAAATTTTATCTTTGATAATAACTGAAAAGTAAAGATGGGAGTGTAATTATAATAAATGTCTCATGAATTATTTTTTGCTTTTGGTAGGAAACAAATGCTGTACATGTAAATGTAGGAGCTGGCTCATATTTAGAAATTAATATTCCAATGACAGTCGAGGAAAATGGTAAGCTATGATGAGTGTTTTTCTGTTTTAAGTGATTAGTAGGGGAATAATTAATATATAAATAATTATTAATCCAGTTAGACTAAAATTAATGGGGTTTTCTTTTTCAACTTTTTATTATATTTTGATGTGCCTGTAGTTAGTAAATACTATATTATTCATGCACTTGGAGAGAAGGGAAAAGTGTTTTAATCAAGCTAGGTCTTATTTTTCTGTGCTTTCATTATACCTTACACTTCTTTTGTAAGTTTGTGCGTAATTTGCTTAGTGTATGTTTTTCCTGTTAGTCTGTTGCTCTGTGAAGGCTGGTACTATGTATTTCTTTTCACTGGTGTATACCTGTGCCAAACCCAGGACCTGGCACATGGTCCATGGGCAGAAATAGATTGAATGACTAATAGGCTTTGTTTTAGGTTATATTATTAGTAGATTTTTGTCAGGAAGTAACCTGGGTACTTTGAATAGCATAACTTTAAGAAAGCAGAATATTTCATATTTAAAATATTAAGTCATGCCCTGATTAGCTGTAGTTTTATCTGAGCTAAGATAATCTAAGTTCATTATGAATTTAAAATTTGGGCTCTGGTACAGGTTAATCAGTAACATGATTAAATACTTTATTGTTAAATTTATCAAAATATTATATAGTCTCCCTCATTTCTCCTTGTTCTTCCCATCCTCTTATTACATTTGTAATTGAGACCAGTTGAAGTGAAATTCTGCTTTATTTCTTCACTTTCTTGAGGGTATGGAGAGTAGCAACTCACCAATGTTTTTAAATTACTGAACAGCAATGTTACTATTGCTAGGTATAATTAGAATAAGTTTTATGTAATTCTTGGCTCTCTTTTCTTGTTTCTGTCACTCATTTTGTTGCTACGATAAAAAGAAAACAGGCAAAGGTGTTGACTAGATTTATTAGCTTGCATAAAAAGGTAGCAGTTGAGTCTGCCTGCTTAGATAATTAATTGAAAAAGTGACTGAGAATGGGATAGTATATCTTTTCCCCTGTAACTTTAGGGCTATTACACTGAAGAACTAAAACCTTATCTTAGTTACTTTTAAAAGAATAACCTAAGTCTTGAAGCAGATGCTTGAGATTCTCTAGGATTCAGAGTAGTCAGTTGGAAAGAAGCATCTTTCAGGATAGCCTTAATTACTGATATATAGGATCTGTAATTCTGTAGAGGAAGAGGCTGTTGAGGGTTGCACAGAATTGAGAATGGTTCAGTTAAGGGAGTGCTTCTGCCTTTTTTTTTTTTTTTTTGATTTATTTATTTATCTTTGGCTGTGTTGGGTCTTCGTTGCTGTGCACGGGCTTTCTCTAGTTGCAGCGAGTGGGGGCTTCTCGTTGCGGAGCACGGGCTCTAGGCATGTGGGCTTCAGTAGTTGTAGCACGCGGGCTCAGCATTTGTGGCTTGTGGGCTCTAGAGCGCAGGCTCAGCACTTGTGGTGCACGAGCTTAGTTGCTCCGCGGTATGTGGGATCTTCCCGGACCAGGGCTTGAACCCGTGTCCCCTGCATTGGCAGGCGGATTCTTAACCACTGCGCCACCAGGGAAGTCCCTCTGCCTTTTTAAACTGATGATGTATATAGGAAATAATATTTGTACAGATTTTTGGGAGGTACATTTATTGGTGCACTGGGGTAAAGGGACCATCTGAGGACTGAGGCATCAATATCTTGAGCATATACCTATTATGAATTCATGGGAAGTGCCACAGCACACTGACTGTTGAACTGAATGAGTTAAGTGTCTGAGAAAAACCCAGTCAAGTTATTGGTAAAGGTTAGGTGGCTTTTAAGATGACTGTCTTCAAAGGGAAAAATAGACTTAGTTCTTAGACAATAACAAAATATAATTTGGAAACATTTAAAAACTGGTCCCAGAGATTCAGTTGTTTGGGGGAAAAAAAATGCCCAGAGCAGGATGCATGTTGAATTAGGCATATAAGAATGTTCATAGTGTTAGTGTTCATAGGAGGGCAGTCCATCAAGAAAAGAAGTGAAATACTCTGAACCTTTCTGCTTTTATTCAGAGTGGGGCTGTGTTGTTTGGAAACTGTCACTATGTAAGGAATAGTTTGTTTAGCAATTGTCATTACACATTTTTTTCAATAATTTATTTGTGCAATCTCCTGACTTCTCTCCTACCTATACTTGCCCTGATGGGTGGATTTTGAACAAGGATATGATATATTAGATCCATCCTAGTCCCTTTTTTTTTTAATACTGTCTTTTCTACAGATTTCAGACTCTTCGAAGTCATTTAGTGAAAGGGTTTGTCCTGGGTGGTGGAGTAGATTTGGATTTCTAGCATTGCCTATCTGTAGCTATGACTAACTCAAGATTTTCTTATTGGGATATTCAAAGCCATGTTTTCAATACCTCTCTAATAAAGCTGGTGTTTTAATTTCCAGAAAAAAAAAAGAAAATAAAAGCAACTGTCATTACTTAAGGGGTAGTTGAAAATATGTACCCTTGAGTCAGTGAAAAAAAGGACATGGGAGCAGTCTTAAATATTTGCACACTATCATTTGGAAAATAGACTTGTAGTTTTGCACTGGAAAGCAGAGTCAGGATAGACCTTATATGAAGATGGAACTCTTTTCCATCAGAGCTGTCCGAAATGAGAACGGTTACCTATTAGATAGTATACTCCACATTACTGGGGGTGTATTTAAATAGTGACTGATTACCATTTTTCAGGAATTGCTTCTTTGGGTGGTGGGGGAATTTGTTTCCAGTCCAAAATTTTTAATTATATGTATATATTTCTTTAGGTTCTTAATTTTTATGTTTTCACTTATTTTAGGTTACACCCCTGCAATTAAAGGACAACTCTTACATGTTGATGCCACTACCAGCATGCAATACCGGACTCTTTTAGAAGCAGAAATGTTAGCAGTAAGTCTAGAGTGTATGATGATATGCCTACATCCATAAAATGCAAATTTGGTTTTAATTTTTTAATATAAAATGTTAATGGCCAGGAGGTCATCAAATGGTCAGTCTTCTCATTCAAGAACAACCAGATGCTCTTGACCATGTTTTTGGGAAGAGGTGTAGATTCCCAATGCTGTGGACTCCCTTTGGCATCTCTCTGTTGCTCTTCTTTTGGGGGAAATGAATATAAGGCAACACTACATGTGTTTTTGGCCTTTAGAAATGTGAAAAGTTCTCGGTGTATTGTTTTTAAACTTCATTGTGTGGCTAGACTAGCTGTCTCCTATGCTTGTAAGTAAGATAATTTTTTACTGTATGTTTTCTGGCCCCATCAGATTCTTTCTCAGGGCTTAATAATTCATTGTCCTTTTTTACTTGATGAATAAGGTAAAAGGAAGAAAATCTTATTGATACCCTGAATTGCTCCATATTAGAAACAGAATAAATATGGAAATGCTCATGATTGAAAACTGCAGGTCAGGAACTCATTAATCAAGCAGATTATTATTTTTTCTCAGGGATGACAGTAATAACAACAATAATAACAAAAGTCACTGTGTAGAATGGCTGATATTTAGAGAGGATTCTTTTATATTAGATGATATCATTAGGTCCTTAATTGCTTGTCTAAACAAGCATATTTATATATGATATATGTAAATTAAGAAAATTTTGCAGTTACCAAGAATATAATGAATACTATAAATATGAATATTCAGCATTTTAATGAATTCCTGAGCTATTGCTGATAAATGGTGCTGTGCAATAATGGTATTCCTGGCCAGGCAGCTCTTGCCTTTGCAGAATTGCCAAGCTTTGGCAGGTGGAATATACCACAAAGCATCATGTCAGATTTATAACTACTGTGCTGTCAAATAAGAACCGAGGAGGCACTGGTGGCCAAACTTCTGTGTGACAGTATGCATTGCACTCTACCCTGCCTGACCCGAGCCTCTCACTTAACAGATTAGGTTTAAAGAAGAGTTAATGAAGTTGGCTGTTACTCTGTTTAGCTACAGTATCAAAACTGTAGCCTGATTTGTTCTTAAAGTTTTTTGGCCACATCATGGCTTAGTATTTTAAGGAGCTGGATGTAACCATGGATACTGACCTTTAGCCACAGCAATATTAAAACCTCTAAGGGACATTCTGTTTGGCTCAGTAGGAAAATAAGTTTTAATTACTCACCAGTTTGTGCGAGTTCATTTCTAATGCTGTCACACAATGTCATATTTTAACCTCTGACATTTTTACTTAACATTTGATTTGCAGTTTCACATCAATGCCAGCTACCCCCGAATATGGAACATGCCACAGACATGGCAGTGTGAATTAGAGGTTTATAAAGCCACCTACCACTTCATCTTTGCACAGAAGAATTTCTTCACAGGTAATTTTCTAATAAGTATAAATACAATGAGATCTGAGATTTATCATAGTAAACTTGTTTATAGTCAATAAGTTTTGCTTTTAGATTCAACATAGGGACTTGATGACACAATTCATACTTTCTTTTACACTTCTTTTGGGGCCAAGTTTATCAAAGGAAAAACTTAAATATACATGTTCTATGCTGTCTTCTAACCCAAACAAGGAAAATATGAACCCAAAGTTGAGCTTAGGAGGAAGTGCAAGAACTCATTTTTGTGTCAGTCTAGTGGGGGGTAAGTTGGGGAAGATGAATTAGTTTCTTTCTCTTCCTGAATTAGGCATCATTGTGGCTCTACTATTTTGTTTTAGTTAGTAATCCACAGACAGTATATTCAAATAGTCAAATACGTTAGTTTTGTATTTGGAGTCCCTACTTAACTCCTTTCTGTTGGCATGTATAATTGAGTTGATGCTGTCATTAGGTGGAAAAAATTCTTTTATTTCTTGCAGCATATTATGATAGCTACTCATTATTTTATGATTATGGGAACATGTGGTCTTAGTCTCTGAATGACATAAATATTGCTACATAAAAATAAGCATTTTTTGAGCCTTTCTGTAAGAAGTTTAGCCAGAGTTGGTCTGCTTTTCTAGGATCAGTGGCTACCCCAGAACTCCTAATATTTGCTTGACTGATTGCTGCATTTATCTGTTCGTCCATCCACCCACCGATCATTTACAAGCATTCTGTGCTGAGTACTAATATTTGTGGGTATAGCAGTCATTAAGATATTCACAGGTTTCCCTGTCCTCACATTACTTACTAGCAATGTGATGTTGGCCAAATTTCCTAATTGTTTAAGCTTCAGTTTCCTTATCTGTGAAATAGGGATAACAATTTCTAACCTAATTTTGCTATTGCTAGAGTTTTGGCCTTTTATAATAATGCCATTACTATAATATATTCAATCATTAGTCTTCTATATTTGTATTTTGCTTTGATCAGGAGCCTTATCGTGGGGATTAGATAGAATGATTCTGTATTTTTGCAGTTGTATAATTCTTCTCCAAGGCTCAAGTCAAGGTCCCAGTAGTAGAAACTTTGACAGAGTCCCTGGCAAGTTAAATTTTTGTCAGTGAAGCTGAATATTGAATAAGTACCACTTAATTCAGATTTATGAAAAAAATAATAGCTAAAACTTACAGTGTGTATTAGTGTCTGTCTCTGTTCTAAGCAGTTTCACATATTAAATCATTAAATCCTCATAAATTCTCTGAGGTCAATTTTATTATCATTATCCTTATTTTACAGATGAGGGCAGTGAGTTACAGAGTGGTTAAGCAATTTGTCCAGGGTTACGCGACTAAGTCAAGCTAGGATTCCAACCCAAATAGTCTGGTTCAAGAATCTGTTTTTATATAGATAGCTTCTATGCATAGTCTTTTCCTTCTCACTTAAGATTTTATCATTTCTAACTTTGCTAATCTTTTAAAATAGATTGCAGTTTCTTTCTTTTTAGACTTTTTAAATTATAAATTATTTAAACTTAAAAAACCCAGTGTTTTCAAGCATTCAATACTTCACATTGTTTTTCCTCCAGAATTTCACAATCTCAGACTTTAGCAGTGCCAAGAATACTTGGAGTAGAAGTATAAATTTCTCAAAATTTAAACTTTATTTTGTAGTAGCGCTTACATTTAGACTGAATATTGTATTAGTTAAACAAGTACACATTTCCTAAATTACAATTGTGATTTTTCTTAAATTATTTTCTTTCTCTAATCTTTATGCTTATACCTATTTAACTTCACTTTTTTAGTTATTTTTTTCTAAAATTTATTTGGAGAAATTTAAAAAATATAGAAAGGTACAAAACTTAAGTTCTCATCTCCCAGATTTAACAGCTATAACATTTAGATATATTACTTCTGAAATCTTTCTAGAGTCCTTCAAAAACTTATTTATTCTTTAAAAAAGATACTATCAGAGAGTGATATTAATTTAGCCTTGGAGAGAACATACTTGGTCATAGTGTTTGAATTGCTTTTCTCTTTTCTCAGTTTTACATTTCTCTGTTGACAGATTTTTGCAGAAAATAAATTATCTATTTTGTGTGAGGGAATACCTAATATGCCTCAAGACCCATTCTCATGCCAGTTATTAGTGGGATAAAATTGTTCTTAAGAGATTTCAATGTGGGACAGAGATCTCTTCATGATAAATACAATATAGAGCCTCAGGAATGAAAGATGTAAAACAAAGGCAAAAGTGGTCTTTACAGGCAATAATGAAATTGACTTAGGTTTACTCTGATAATGGGAGAAGAAAATATAATGGTATTGCAAAGCCCCAGTACCAGGTGATGGACATTTTGTAGGGTGTTGGCCTATCAACTTAATTATAAAGTGAGTTGTAGATGAGTTTTTTCCCAGACTAATATTTAGATTACCAACTTCACAACTTCTAAAATTTTATTATCTAAACGATTAAGGCCGTCATCAAGAAAGTGCTTCCAAATAAATAAATTTATTTGGTAAGACCATCTGGTAATAAGAGCAGCTTTTGGTTTAAAGAGAAATACATATCGGAAGCAGTTTTTGAGGTTCCTAGTAAAGATATTTTGTTACCATAATTTTTAATATTTGTCAGTAAAGATATTGTATAAGCTGGTAGGGAAACTATATTGCAGAATATACTGACGTTTAGATAAGATATTAAAAAAACTAATAAGACATTAAAATAGAAATTGGCTAAAAACTATAAAATTATGTTGGTTTTCTTAGATGATTAGTAGATTATTTGAATTTGTGTTTATTTTACTAGCAATTATAGCTCAGTCTTTTAGGTAGTAGTATGAAGTAGATAAATGCAACCAGTATAAGTTGAGAGTCACTTGTTAATAATGAGTCAAAACAAATATAAGGCATGATCTCAACGCAGAGAGAACTTATAGAGATAGCGCTTATGGGAATTTATTTATCAGTCTCAAGTATATTGGCATGTGTAGTACTAGACTTAGACAAATAAAACAATACATAACAGTATACACACACACACACACACACACACACACACATTGAGTGCAAGCATGAATTTCAAAGCTAACAAATGCACGTAAGACGTGGATACAGAGGAAATCAATACGATCTGAAGATAATTAGAGAAAGTAAAGAAGGACATTAAGATCGGGAATGGTCTTTGTAAATGAACTCAGTAATATTAACTAAAATTTGCATAGTATGTTTTCATACAACATTCCAAAGCATGTTCATTGGTATAATCTTCACAACAACTCTGAAAAGGGATAGCTGTTATTGTTATCCTTGAGTTAACAATGAGGAAATTGAAGAAACATTCAATGACTTGGGCAGACTCATGAAGCTAGTAAGTGGAAGAGACAGTTAAGAACAATTTTTTGACTGTAGTAGACTCTGTACTGTCTCTGTAGTGTCATGCTGTTGTTAAAGATGGTTAGAGTTTTTCTGCAACGAAGAGGTTACCAAAGAATGTGTTCATTTTAGAAGGGATGAATAGTTTGAGTAAAAGTGCAGAACCAAAAACGTTTATGAGGAAGAAAAGTGTGAAAATCAGCTTGATGAATGGTGAATTTGTATTGTGTAGTTGGCTAATCCCAGAGATGACTTTTGGGCATCTCTTAAGTGCTGAACGCTGTGTTAAAGAATAAAGTTAGATAGTAGGGATGCAGTCAGGTTAGTTAGGTAGGGCGGTATGTAGAAGTAAAATTTTAGAAGTAGGCATAGATACTATAAGGTATGATGAGCTACTGTGATTGCTTGTTAAATGAAATAAAAATATATTTAAAGTAAAATCGTTAAGTGGAAATTTCTGTTCTCTAGTCTTAGAACAGGTTAATAGCCATATATGCCTTTTATCGTTGATATAGTAAAACTGCATCTTACTAAGATTAATTTAAATTGTTATTAAAATTTGATATCAAATGTATTATTTTGCTATTTTATCAAGAGAAGAATCTAATATATGTGCACAAGTTTCTGTACATTGCAGCTAAATTTTAAATGAGTTCATATGATATTTGACATCTGATTTCATTACTGAATCTAATATTTTTCAGTTTAAAGATATCCTTTAAAATTCAAAGGAAACTACTTTAAATATTTAATTATTTTTTCCTTAGAATATCTTTAATACTAAGTGCTACTGTTTGTGGAGTGCTTATCTTGTGGCAGTTTCTGTGCTAAAAGTTCACATATATCATCTAAATTCTCACAATAAGTCTGTGAAGTTGTCCCCATTTTGTAAAAGAGAAAACCGACAGCATTTCAGTCATTTGTTCAAGATTATGTAACTAGTAAAATGATAAAGCCACAATTTAAACCCAGGACAGGTTGTCAGAGTTTGTGCTATAACAATGGTACTTGTAGTTGTTTCCCTCTCTCAAATACACAAAGTTCTGATTTTATAGCACTGTGTTATGTACTGTGAGTATACAAAGATGAGCTTGACACCTTTTAGGAGGAGACCATTTATTGAAGGACATCAGTGCTGGGAGTATACAGTGCATGCAATAATGTGAATGCCAGAGGAAAAGTAGAGGAAAGCACTGTGATAGAACAGGGCTAACATCTTTATGTAAAGACTTTTTGCCTATTGAGGTTAAAAAAAAAAAATTGAGGTATGAAAGGATAAGCAGACTAAGAACTATGAACTATGAGCAGACTATGAACACAATTTTAAAAAACAACACTTAAACCAACAAATCAGCAATACAGTAAATCAGCAATCAACAAATATGACTGACTATAATTCTAAGGCCAAGTCTTTGTTTTGTTCACATTGTATTCCCACAGTCTAAAACAGAGTCTGGGACACAGTAGACATTCTGTACGTATTTGTTTTGTGAATAAAACAATGCGAATAATGTTCAACCCTACTTGTAATTAAGAAATTCAATTAAAGTGAGAGAGCATTTTTCAATTACCAATTATCAAGCCGCATCACCCCCACTCCCGGCCCGCCCCCCCCAAAAATATAGAGAAAGGTAGAAAGAAATATAATGCAGGAGCAGGTACAGTGAAATGGATAGTTGACCATACATTTCTAATAGGAGCATAAATGGATCTACTACTCTTGGAAAGTAGTTTTGTGATTTATAATAGCCTTAAAAAATTCATAAACTTTGACCTAGCAAATCCATATTTTAAATCTATCCTGAGAAAATAATCCTGAATATGTAAAATATCTTGCATGAAAATATACATGATAACATTATATATAACAGAAATTTTAAGAAAGTCTAAATATCCAAGTACAGTAAATGGTTAAGTAAATCTTTGCAAATCTTTTTAATGAACAAAATTTTTGTTAATGTGTACGAAATAACATGGCAAAATTTTGAGTTCAATGAAAAAAAGTAACATAACTTGTACATCTAGGGTAGTGTAAAAATCTACATAGAAAAAAGAACTAGGATGAGATATATCCACAATGTTATGTATTTTGGTAACAGAATATCAGGTAATTTTTTTTCCTCTTCTGAAGTTTCTTTAAAAACATAATAGGTATATGAAATGCATAAAAGTTTTCTTATTTGGAACTGTGATTAGTAAGTAAGCATTTTTACTGTCAAATCATTTAGCTACATCTTAATCAGCTTTTTAATATCTTTGTATAAAAGTTCTTTTTAGATAACAATAGGAAACTTTTTGGTGTTAGAATATTTTTATTTTGTTTTCTGAATTTCAATTAATTTTACATTCTGTCTCCTACCGCAATAATTTTAGATTTAATTCAAGACTGGTCAAGTGATAGTGCTCCAGACATTTTTTCATTTGTTCCATATACATGGAATTTTAAAATCATGTTTCATCAATTTGAAATGATTTGGGCAGCTAATCAGCACAATTGGATTGACTGTTCCACTAAACAACAGGAAAATGGTAAGTACTTTTTAAAAATTAGGTTAGTATTATGTTCATTAAGACAAATACCAGCAAAGAAAACTGGTATTGATTTTTATAGTTTTAATAGATACTAGAATTGATCTTCTTTTCCATTGTCTTATAAGACTCTCAGAGAACTATTTCAGAATTTGTATTACACTAAGCATATTAAATTTAATTTTGTTTAGGTGTGTATTTAAGGCAGTTTTTGTTTAAAATTTTTTTGAAATTAAAAGTAAATTTATTTATTTATTTTTGCAGTGTACCTGGCAGCCTGTGGGGAAACACTAAACATTGATTTCTCTTTGCCGTTTACGGACTTTGTTCCAGCTACATGTAATACCAAGTTCTCTTTAAGAGTACGTATAATTGGATGTATTGTTTATTCCACAAGGTTTATTAGTAAGTTTGATTTCCCAGCACTTACCTTTACTCTCTCCTGCCCATCCTGTTGCCACCTTGAAGTATTTTGGTTTTCCACCATTGTTCACTAACTTCAGTGGCACAGAATTGCCTGTTTCTTTTTTGTAGTTAACTGTAATATTCTGCCTTTCCCCTAAGTTCCCCAAGTTCCCCTAAGAAGTTGGGCAGTAACTTGAAAAGATATGTGTACCCCAGTGTTCATAGCAGCATTATTTACGATAGCCAAGATATGGAAGTGACCTCAGTGCCCATTGACAGATGAATGGATAAAGAAGATGTGATATATATACTCACTGGAGTATTACTCAGCCATAAAAAAGAATGAGACCTTGCCATTTATGACGTGGATGACTGGAGGGGTATTATGCTTAGTGAAATAAGTCAAACAGAGAAAGACAAATACTGTATGTTTTCACTTATATTTGGAATCTAAACAACAAAACAAATGAACAGATAAAACAGATAAAACAGAAATGGACTTCCAGATACAGAAAACAAACTAGTGGTAACCAGAGGGGGGAGGGGAAGGAGGAGGGGTAAAGTAGGTGAAGGAGATTAAGAGATATAAACTACCAGTTATAAAATAAGTCATGGGGATGTAATGTACTGGGAATATAGTCAATATTTTATAATAACTTTGTATTGATATAGCATGTAATCCATAAAAACACTGAATTGTGTTATATGACTGAAATGAATATAATATTGTAAATCAACTATACTTCTATTAAAAAAAAAAAGCTGGGCAAAAAAATAAAATAATTCCTTGAGTCGATTATTTTGTTAGAGCTCATTTCTGACCTCTGTGACTAATCTATATGTTCTCTTTAGAACTTATTCTAGCTCTAATATTAGTCTGTGAACTGGATTTTACATTTCTCTATACAGTTGACGAACAATGTGGAGGTTAGGGACGCTGACCCTCCCTGCCGTCATAAATTCGTGTGCAACTTACAGTCAGTTCTCCTTATATCCTCCATATCCTTGGTTCCTCTATCTGAGGTTCAGCATCTGCAGATTCAACCAACCACAGATTGTGTTGGACTGTAATATTTACTGTTGAAAAAACATCCATGTGTAAGTGGCCTGTGCAGTTCAAACCTGTGTTGTTCAAGGTCAGCTGTATTTCATTCCTAATTTTAACCATGAATTCAATGAATAAACCCCGTGATCCAAAAGCCAGCTCTTAGGAGTTCAGAATTCATGGTACACCTAACTTTAAGGTATACAATCATTAGTAGTTGTAGTATTGATGGAGGTTATGAAGGTAAAAAATAGCAACAATAATAAGAGCAGCCAGCAAGTATTAACATCTTCTTTGTGCCAGACACTTCTCCAAGTGCTTTTTGTGTAGTAACTCATTTATTCATTCTCAGAACAACCCTCTTGAAGTAGTTGTTGTTATTATCTGCATTTACAGAATAGGAAACTGAGGAGGCAAGTTTATGTAACTTGTCATATAGCTAGTGAGTGGCCAAGTTAGAATTCGAGCCCAGGCAGTATAGTTTAGGGCTCCACTCTTTTAACCACCCCACTGTGCTGCCTGTTAAGAAACCAAGCATCAAAATGAGCAAAGATTCAGGGACCTATAAGGAAAAAAAGTGAAACTCAGTGAAGATCCTTTGCTATAATTCTTACAAGGCAGTTGAGGAACCAAGACTTACTAGAATCAAAATAGACAATCATATTTTTAAAAATACAGAACATATTCCACCTAAGCTTATATTAGCTGAGTTTTAATTTTTTTTACTGAGTTACATGCAAAATATCCAAGGAAATCCATGGAAGATAATTTTCTTACTGTTTTCTGGAAACTGTGCTGTTTATTTCCCTGATTTTTTTTTTACTTTCTTTTTCTTAGAGATTTTATTTTTATTATCTTTTTTAAAGAAGGTTAATTAATTAATTAATTTGTTATTTTTGGCAGTGTTGGGTCTTCGTTGCTGTGCGTGGGCTTTCTCTAGTTGCGGAGAGCAGGGGCTACTCTTTGTTGTGGTGCACGGGCTTCTCATTGCGGTGGCTTCTCTTATTGTGGAACACGGGCCCTAGGTGCGCGAGCTTCAGTAGTTGTGGCACTCAGGCTCCGTAGTTGTGGCTCGCAGGCTTAGTTGCTCCGTGGCATGTGGGATCTTCCTGGACCAGGGCTTGAACCCATGTCCCCTGAATTGGCAGGCGGATTCTTAACCACTGCGCCACCAGGGAAGTCCCTTTCTTGACTTTCTAAGCAGAATTTAGTTTCAGTCAATGTAAGATCTTATTCCAGTTACTTACCTGATTATTCAATGTAAAACCAGCCTTTTCAAATTTATGTTTATTTTTTGTTTAATTGATTATTATAGATAAGCTTGCCTGTAAATAGTAACCTAACAAATTTATGTACCTATTTTGTTACTTTGGGTTATTATAAATTATCTTTTAGGGAGAAGATGTTGATCTTCATTTGTTTCTACCAGATTGCCACCCTAGTAAATATTCATTATTTATGCTGGTAAAGAATTGCCACCCAAATAAAATGACTCATGATACTGGTATTCCTGCTGAATGTCAAAGTGGCCAGAAAACAGTGAAACCAAAATGGCGGAATATTACTCAAGAAAAGTAAGTACTTAATATTAGTGATCTAAGTATTTTGTGTTTATGTGGAGAAATTACTCTTCTAATTCTTTAAAAGAATGACAGTAAAATTTGATTATCTGTAACTGGTGTCTGTATACAATCAAAGGAATAAGTACCAGACTAGAAACTTTATTTTTATCTTCAAAGGGCTGGTTGGGTTGAATGCTGGACTGTCCCAAGTGTCATGCTTACAATTGATTACACATGGCATCCAATTTATCCACAAAAAGCAGATGAACAGCTAAAACAGTCATGTAAGTGTTTTTATATAATTTGTACGTTGAAATATCTAGTGTTATAATTGATAAACATCGAAGATACAAGGAGAAATTAAAAATATTTGGAAGTGCATCTACTGGCAATTTTATACATTTAAAATCTTTTAAGGATTTTGGTATAATTACAGCTAACTTTCATTGAGCATTTACTATATATCAAGTACTATATCAAATACTATATATATCAAATACTAGGCCAAGCTGTTTCCTGGT
The DNA here is from genome assembly GCF_005190385.1 of Monodon monoceros. Lineage (NCBI taxonomy): Eukaryota > Metazoa > Chordata > Mammalia > Artiodactyla > Monodontidae > Monodon > Monodon monoceros. The sequence continues at coordinate 117,992,428 of NW_021703777.1, forward strand.
TTACTTTATCTCATTTAACTCTTCAAGCAACTCTGTGAGATAGATGTTATAATTATTATTGTCATTGTAGAGTTGAGGAAATATGCTCAGAGAAAGTAAGTAATTTTCTCAAGGTCTGCTGAGCTAGAAGAAGCAGAGCTGGAGTATGAAGTTAGGTATATGTAAATCTATATATTTAAAGCGCTTGATTTTGTGAAATGTTAGTTTCTTTAATGCATTTTGACAACTGTTATATCATTTATGGTTTACCTGAGGCTTAAGTGCTGCTTTATTTGGATCCAAAGTGGAATTAGAGTCAAGTGATATTTCCTGTGTATTTTTCCAGTGAGTTCAGTTTTTAAGAATAGTTTCTGTAACTTTCTCATATGTATATGTTGATAATGTCACACTGCATTTGAATAGCTGTTTATGTGAAAGTAACTTTATAGTTTAATGCCTAAGTATAGTTAAAGCCTAATTGTGACCCAGATTTACAGTATATTGACAGAACTTGATGAGAATGTTGCCTTTGTTAATGGGAACTTTTCATTGATTTTTTTAAGTTTGATTTATGTATTTTTATACATATTTCAATGAAGTCCATACTTTATTGCATTCTTAACTATTAATCTTTCAGGTTTGTTTTCATTATATACTACAGATACTTTAGCAGCATTAGTTGCTTTCATATTTGCAAAATTGAATTTCTTAGTGACTAGTTCTTTGAAGAACTTTTAAGAGGTGCTTTCCTCCCTCACCCCTCAAACACTATTCTTTTTTCCTCAATTTATTCCAGTGTCAGAAATGGAAGAAACAATGCTATCTGTATTAAGGCCATCCCAGAAAACAGACAGAGTTGTTTCTTCTCCCTCTACTTCTTCACGTCCACCTATTGATCCTTCAGAACTTCCACCTGATAAACTTCATGTAGAAATGGAACTTTCTCCAGATTCTCAGATAACTCTCTATGGACCTCTATTAAATGCCTTTCTATGTATAAAGGTAAGATTTAAAAGAACCTCCTTTTTTTTTTCTTTGCGGTATGCGGGCCTCTCACTGTTGTGGCCTCTCCCGTGCGGATCACAGGCTCTGAACGCGCAGGCTCAGCAGCCATGGCTCACGGGCCCAGCCGCTCCGCGGCATGTGGGATCTTCCCGGACCGGGGCACAAACCCATGTCCCCTTCATCGGCAGGCAGACTCTCAACCACTGCGCCACCAGGGAAGCCCTAATATCAGTTTGAATACTACTAGAGAAGTATTAACTCTGTTTTTGCATTACCACATGTACATTGAACCTCAATTTTTTTAACTAAAAAAATTACATAGTAATACATAAACAAAAAAAAGAGGACTATAACAAAGAACACAGAGAAAGAAAGACACACCTTTGTTTTAGACTTCTTTATAAATTCTGTTCCATATATGTTACCCATGTTGGTAGTTTATTATGTTTTGATGCAGACTATGCATTACAGACTTTACAACAACTTTTTGGTAGTGTCAGAAGTTTGTTGTGCTAAATATTTGTATTTATATTCATCAGGTTAATTCAGAACTTGTATGAAGTGTCTACTGAAACAAATTTAAAATTTTTAAGTTTTGACATACTTTATAAAATAACTTCTAACCCCATGAACTCTCTGCTTCCTTTTATTAGGAATATATGTCACATGTACCTCTCTAAGTTGTTTTTTTTTGTTTTGTTTGTTTATTTTTGGCTTAGTGTCATGCTGACATGGAGATGTAATCCTGTCTTAAATGTCTCTTACTTTTTTTTCATTAGTTTTAATGTATAACTTATGTTCTACTTAGTATCAGTGTTAGAACTTTAAAACTTTCTGGAAGTTAGGTTTGACACATGTATTATGTATGTATGTATATATAAAAGAAAACAGAGAATACAAAAACTCATGTAACTGAGATTATATTTTTCTTAGTTATTGAAATTAAACATCAAGAAATTCTAAAGGATACATCACTAGAAAAAAAAATTGCCCTGTATTTATTTGACTGTAAAACTGACTTCCACAAAATCCCCAATAGAAACTAGGCCTGGCATTATTATTACAAAGAATGCTAAGAAGAGTGTTTAGTGAATGTGCATTGTAATTTATGAGGACATTTTATGGAAATGAGAGGTCTTCTGAAGATGTAGACTACATAGCAACTCTAAGTGTCAGGCCAAAGTCCTTTCAGTAATATTAAAACTTCATGTTATTTCTTATGTTGCGGACATAAGGTTGGATAACAGTACCCCTTATATTACTTTTATGAATTGACTTGTTAGTCTTACTACATTTATTCTTTTTTTCTTGATTTTTGTACATTTTATATATATGCTCTATTTTTTTTTTACATCTTTATTGGAGTATAATTGCTTTACAATGGTGTGTTAGTTTCTGCTTTATAACAAAGTGAATCAGTTATACATATACATATGTTCCCATATCTCTTCCCTCTTGCATCTCCCTCCCTCCCACCCTCCCTATCACACCCCTCTAGGTGGTCACAAAGCACCGAGCTAATCTCCCTGTGCTATGCGGCTGCTTCCCACTAGCTATCTATTTTAATTTTGGTAGTGTATATATGTCCATGCCACTCCTTCACTTTGTCACAGCTTGCCCTTCCTGCTCCCCATATCCTAAAGTCCATTCTCTAGTAGGTCTGTGTCTTTATTCCTGCCTTACCCCTAGGTTCTTCATGACATTTTTTTTTCCCTTAGATTCCATATATATGTGTTAGCATATGGTATTTGTCTTTCTCTTTCTGACTTACTTCACTCTGTATGACAGACTCTAGTTCCATCCACCTCACTACAAATAACTCAATTTCGTTTCTTTTTATGGCTGAGTAATATTCCATTGTATATATGTGCCACATCTTCTTTCTCCATTCATCCGATGATGGACACTTAGGTTGTTTCCATCTCCTGGCTATTGTAAGTAGAGCTGCAATGAGCATTTTGGTACATGACTCTATTTGAATTACGGTTTTCTCAGGGTATATGCCCAGTAGTGGGATTGTTGGGTCATATGGTAGTTCTATTTGTAGTTTTTTAGGGAACCTCCATACTGTTCTCCATAGTGGCTTTACCAGTTCACATTCCCACCAGCAGTGCAAGAGTGTTCCCTTTTCTCCACACCCTCTCCAGCATTTATTGTTTGTAGATTTTTTGATGATGGCCATTCTGACTGGTGTGAGATGATATCCCATTGTAGTTTTGATTTGCATTTCTCTAATGATTAATGATGTTGAGCATTCTTTCATGTGTTTGTAGGCAATCTGTATGTCTTCTTTGGAGAAATGTCTGTTTAGATCTTCTGCCCATTTTTGGATTGGGTTGTTTGTTTTTTTATTATTGAGCTGCATGAGCTGCTTGTAAATTTTGGAGATTAATCCTTTGTCAGTTGCTTAACTTGCCAATATTTTCTCCCATTCTGAGGGTTGTCTTTTGGTCTTGTTTATGGTTTCCTTTGCTGAGAAAAAGCTTTGAAGCTTCCTTAGGTCCCATTTGTTTATTTTCGTTTTTATTTCCATTTCTCTAGGAGATGGGTCAAAAAGGATCTTGCTGTGATTTATGTCATAGAGTGTTCTGCCTATGTTTTCCTCTAAGAGTTTGATAGTATCTGGCCTTACATTTAGGTCTTTAATCCATTTTGAGTTTATTTTTGTGTATGGTATTAGGGAGTGTTATAATCTCATACTTTTATATGTACCTGTCCAGTTTTCTCAGCACCATTTATTGAAGAGGCTGTCCTTTCTGCACTGTACATTCCTGCCTCCTTTATCAAAGAGAAGGTGACCATATGTGCATGGGTTTATCTCTGGGCTTTCTATCCTGTTCCACTGAGCTATATTCCTCTTTTTGTGGCAGTACCATACTGTCTTGATTACTGTAGCTTTGTAGTATAGTCTCAAGGCAGGGAGCCTGATTCCTCCAGCTCAGTTTTTCATTCTCAAGATGACTTTGGCTATTCAGGGTCTTTTGTGTTTCCATACAAATTGTGAAATTTTTTGTTCTAGTTCTGTGAAAAATGCCATTGGTAGTTTGATAGGGTTTGCATTGAATCTGTAGATTGCTTTGGATAGTAGAGACATTTTCACATTGTTGATTCTTCCAATCCAAGAACATGGTATATCTCTCCATCTATTTGTATCATCTTTAATTTCTTTCATCAGTGTCTTATAGTTTTCTGCATACAGGTCTTTTGTCTCTTTAGGTAGGTTTATTCCTGGATATTTTATTCTTTTTGTTGGAATCGTAAATGGGAGTGTTTTCTTAATTTCACTTTCAGATTTTTCATCATTAGTGTATAGGAATGCAAGAGGTTTCTGTGCATTAATTTTGTATCCTGCTACTTTACCAAATTCATTGATTAGCTCTAGTAGTTTTCTGGTAGCATCTTTAGGATTCTCTCTATATAGTATCATGTCACCTGAAAACAGTGGCAACTTTACTTCTTTTCCGATTTGGATTCCTTTTATTTCCTTTACTTCTCTGATTGCTGTGGCTAAAACTTGCAAAACTATGTTGAATAAGAGTGGTGAGAGTGGGCAACCTTGTCTTCTTCCTGATCTTAGTGGAAATGATTTCAGTATTTCACCATTGAGGACGATGTTGGCTGTGGGTTTGTCATATATGGCCTTTATTATGTTGAGGAAAGTTCCCTCTATGCCTACTTTCTGCAGGGTTTTTATCATAAATGGGTGTTGAATTTTGTCGAAAACTTACTCTGCATCTATTGAGATGATCATACGGTTTTTCTCCTTCAATTTGTAATATGGTGTATCACGTTGATTGATTTGTGTATATGGAAGAATCCTTGCATTCCTGGAATAAACCCCACTTGATCATGGTGTATGATCCTTTTAATGTGCTGTTGGATTCTGTTTGCTAGTATTTTGTTGAAGATTTTTGCATCTATGTTCATCAGTGATATTGGCCTGTAGTTTTCTTTCTTTGTGACAGCTTTGTCTGGTTTTGGTCTCAGGGTGATGGTGGCCTCGTAGAATGAGTTTGGGAGTGTTCCTCCCTTTGCTATATTTTGGAAGAGTTTGAGAAGGGTAGGTGTTATCTCTTCTCTAAATGTTTGATAGAATTCGCCTGTGAAGCCATCTGGTCCTGGGCTTTTGTTTGTTGGAAGATTTTTAATCACAGTTTCAATTTAAGTGCTTGTGATTGGTCTGTTCATATTTTCTATTTCTTCCTGATACAGTCTTGGCAGGTTGTGCATTTCTACGAATTTGTGCATTTCTTCCAGGTTGTCCATTTTATTGGCATAGAGTTGCTTGTAGTAATCTCTCATGATCGTTTGTATTTCTGCAGTGTCAGTTGTTACTTCTCCTTTTTCATTTCTAATTCTATTGATTTGAGTCTTCTCCCTTTTTTTCTTGATGAGTCTGGCTGATGGTTTATCAATTTTGTTTATCTTCTCAAAGGACCAGCTTTTAGTATTAGTGATCTTTGTTACTGTTTCCTTCATTTCTTTTTCATTTATTTCTGATCTGATCTTTATGATTTCTTTCCTTCTGCTAACTTTGGCGTTTCTTTGTTCTTCTTTCTCTAATTGCTTTAGATGCAAGGTTAGGTTGTTTATTCGAGATGTTTCCTGTTTCTTAAGGTAGGATTGTATTGCTATAAACTTCCCTCTTAGAACTGCTTTTGCTGCATCCCATAGGTTTTGGGTCGTCGTGTCTCCATTGTCATTTGTTTCTAGGTAATTTTTGATTTCCTTTTTGATTGCTTCAGTGATTACTTCGTTATTAAGTAGTGTATTGTTTAGCCTCCGTGTGTTACTTTTTACAGATCTTTTCCTGTAATTGATATCTAGTCTCATAACGTTGTGGTCAGAAAAGATACTTGATACGATTTCAATTTTCTTAGATTTACCAAGGCTTCATTTGGGACCCAAGATACGATCTTCCTGGAGAATGTTCCAAGAGCCCTTGAGAAAAATGTGTATTCTCTTGTTTTTGGATGGAATGTCCTATAAATATCAATTAAGTCCATCTTGTTTAATGTATCATTTAAAGCTTGTGTTTCCTTATTTATTTTCATTTTGGATGATCTGTCCATTGGTGAAAGTGGGGTGTTAAAGTCCCCTACTAAAAATGTGTGACTGTCAATTTCCCCTTTTATGGCTGTTAGTATTTGCCTTATGTATTGAGGTGCTCCTCTGTTGGGTGCATAAATATTTACAATTGTTATATCTTCTTCTTGGATTGATCCCTTTATCATTATGTAGTGTCCTACTTTGTCTCTTGTAATAGTCTTTATTTTAAAGTCATTTTGTCTGATTTGAGAATTGCTACTCCCACTTTCTTTTGATTTCCATTTGCATGGAATATTTTTTCCATTCCCTCACTTTCAGTCTGTATGTGTCTCTAGGTCTGAAGTGGGTCTCTTGTAGACAGCATATATATGGGTCTTGTTTTTATATCCATTCAGCCAGTCTGTGTCTTTTGGTGGGAGCATTTAATCCTTTTACATTTAAGGTAATTATCGATATGTATGTTCCTATTCCCATTTTCTTAATTGTTTTGCGTTTGTTATTGTAGGTCTTTTCCTTCTCTTGTGTTTCTTGCCTAGAGAAGTTCCTTTAGCATTTGTTGTAAAGCTGGTTTGGTGGTGCTGAACTCTCTCAGCTTTTGGTTGTCTGTAAAGGTTTTAATTTCTGCATCAAATCTGAATGAGATCCTTGCTGGGTAGAGTAATCTTGGTTGTAAGGTTTTCTCCTTCATCACTTTAAATATGTCCTGCCACTCCCTTCTGGCTTGCAGAGTTTCTGCTGAAAGATCAGCTGTTAACCTTATGCGGATTCCCTTGTGTGTTATTTTTCCCTTGCTGCTTTTAATATGTTTTCTTTGTATTTAATTGTTGACAGTTTGATTAATATGTGTCTTGGTATCTTTCTCCTTGGATTTATCCTGTATGGGACTCTCTGTGCTTCCTGGACTTGATTAACTATTTCCTTTCCCATATTAGCGAAGTTTTCAACTGTAATCTCTTTAAATATTATCTCAATCCCTTTCTTTTTCTCTTCTTCTTTTGGGACCCGTATAATTCGAATGTTGGTGTGTTTAATGTTGTCCCAGAGGTCTCTGAGACTGTCCTCAGTTCTTTTCATTCTTTTTTCTTTATTCTTCTCTGCAGTAGTTATTTCCACTATTTTATCTTCCAGGTTACTTATGCGTTCTTCTGCTTCAGTTATTCTGCTATTGATCCCTTTTAGAGTATTTTTAATTTCATTTATTGTGTTGTTCATCATTGCTTGTTTCCTCTTTAGTTCTTCTAGGTCCGTGTTAAATGTTTCTTGCATTTTCTCTCTTCTATTTCCAAGATTTTGGATCATCTGTACTATCATTATTCTGAATTCTTTTTCAGGTAGACTGCCTATTTCCTCTTCATTTGTTAGGTCTGGTGGGTTTTTATGTTGCTCCTTCATCTGCTGTGTGTTTTTCTGTCTTCTCATTTTGCTTATCTTACTGTGTTTGGGGTCTCCTTTTTGCAGGCTGCAGGTTCGTAGTTCCGGTTGTTTTTGGTGTCTGTCCCCAGTGGCTAAGGTTGGTTCAGTGGGTTGTGTAGGCTTCCTGGTGGAGGGGACTAGTGCCTGTGTTCTAGTGGATGAGGCTGAGTCTTGTCTTTCTGGTGGGCAGGTCCACGTCTGGTGGTGTGTTTTGGGGTGTCTGTGACCTTATTATGATTTTAGGCAGCCTCTCTGCTAATGGGTGGGGTTGTGTCCCTGTCTTGCTAGTTGTTTGGCATAGGGTGTCCAGCACTGTAGCTTGCTGGTCGTTGAGTGAAGCTGGGTCTTGGTGTTGAGATGGAGATCTTTGGGAGATTTTCACCGTTTGATACTACGTGGAGCTGGGAGGTCTCTTGTGGACACGTGTCCTGAAGTTGACTCTCCCACCTCAGAGGCACAGCACTGACTCCTGGCTGCAGCACCAAGAGCCTTTCATTCACATGGTTCAGAATAAAAGGGAGAAAAAGTAGAAAGAAAGAAAGAAAGAGGATAAAATAAAATAAAATAAAATAAAATAAGATAAAATAAAAGTTATTAAAATAAAATATAATTATTAAGAACAATAATTTTTTTAAGTAAAAATAAACAACAACAAAAAAAACAGATGGACAGAACCCTAGGACAAATGGTGAAAGCAAAGCTATACAGTCAAAATCTCACACAGAAGCATACACATACACACTCACAAAAAGAGGAAAAGGGGAAAAAATAATAAATCTTGCTCTCAAAGTCCACCTCCTCAATTTGGGATGATTCATTATCTATTCAGGTATTCCAGAGATGCAGGGTGTATCAAGTTGATTGTGGAGCTTTAATCTGCTGCTTCTGAGGCTGCTGGGAGAGATTTCCCTTTCTCTTCTTTGTTCTCACAGCTCCGGGGCCTGCGCTTTGGATTTGGCCCCACCTCTACGTGTAGGTTGCCGGAGGGCATCTGTTCTTCGCTCAGACAGGACCAGGTTAAAGGAGCCTCTGATTCGGGAGCTCTGGGTCACTCAGGCTGCGGGGAGGGTGGGGCACGGAGTGCGGGGCGAGCCTGCGGCGTCAGAGGCCGGCGTGACGTTGCACCAGCCTGAGAGTGCCGTGCGTTCTCCTGCGGAAGTTGTCTCTGGATCACGGGACCCTGGCAGTGGCGGGCCGCACAGGCTCCCAGGACGGGGGTGTGGATAGTGACCTGTGCTCGCACACAGGCTTCTTGGTGGTGGCAGCAGCAGCCTTAGCGTCTCATGTCCGTCTCTGGGGTCTGCGCTGTTAGCCGTGGCTTGTGCCCGTCTCTGGAGCTCGTTTAAGCAGCGCTCTTAATCCTCTTTACTAGAGCACCAGGAAACAAAGAGGGAAGAAAAAATCTCTTGCCTCTTTGGCAGGTCCAGACTTTTTCTCGGATTCTTCCCGGCTAGCCATGGCGCACTAGGCCCCTTCAGACTGTGTTCACGCCGCCAACCCCATTCCTCTCCCTGGGGTCTGACCTTTGAAGCCCGAACCTCAGCTCCCAGACCCCACCCGCCCTGGCGGGTGAGCAGACAAGCCTCTTGGCTGGTGAGTGCTGGTTGGCACCGATCCTCTGTGCGGGAATCTCTCCGCTTTGCCCTCCGCACCCCTGTTGCTGTGCTCTCCTTCGCGGCCCCGAAGCTTTCCCCCTCCGCCACCCGCAGTCTCCGCCCGGGAAGGGGCTTCCTAGTGTGTGGAAACCTTTCCTCCTTCACAGCTCCCTCCCACTGGTGCAGGTCCCGTCCCTATTCTTTTGTCTCTGTTTATTCTTTTTTCTTTTGCCCTACCCAGGTACGTGGGGAGTTTCTTGCCTTTTGGGAGGTCTGAGGTCTTCTGCCAGTGTTCAGTGGGTGTTCTGTAGGAGTTGTTCCACATGTAGATGTATTTCTGATGTATCTGTGGGGAGGAAGGTGATCTCCGCGTCTTACTCTTCCGCCATCTTCCTGCATTTATTCTTAATGGAAGAAGGAAATCTGAATCTAAGTAGTGATAGCATATCAGTGGTGGCAAATAGTAACCATGGATTAAGGGTATATATGACATATATGTTTTTCTTATTAAAAAATAGTTTTAATGGGGAATATAGCCATTATTTTGTAATAACTGTAAATGGAGTATAACCTTTAAAAATTATGTAAAAAATAAAAAATATTAAAAAATAGTTTTATTGGTCTTGAAGAGAAGCCTGGCTATCAAGTTTAGATTTAAAAAAAAATATTGGAAACAGAGTATTTGTAGGGTTTTTTTCCCTTCATTTCTGATTTTATTAGCTGTCTTCTAACTATTGATGATAATACCTGTTTTTTCCTTTTTCTTCTTTTATTTTGAGGAATGAGTATGATTGGATAAGTATTAATTTTTAGCTGGGGAAAAAAATGACAGTCTCCTGTTACTTAAACTAGGTTACTTGATACTCATGTAATAAAATATTTCTGGGAAATTAAAATTACAGAGGACTCGTAAGTAAACTGAAAATGTAGTTTATCATTCTTAATGTCATACATGCTAAAAACTTGACAAAATAATACATTTTCCCAATTCTGTAAGCCAATGGTTTTTTCTAGGGTTGTTTAAAATGGAAATAGGATTTTTATTTGTATTTGTAAATATTTGTATACATTCACTAATGTTAAAATATCATAAAAGTTTACCATAATATATTACTACTTGCCAGATACTTCAATCAAACTTTTGGTAATTTTTTAGTGAATCCTTAAGAAATTAATTCTTATAGATGGAACTCACATATTAAAAATCCTCACAAAACTTAAATCAGACACCAACATTAAACATTTAACATTAGGCTAGCTTTTAAAGAGTTATGATTTAAAAAGTACATTTTGTTGATAATACTCAACAGGTACAAATGTGTTAACGCATAAAAGACTCCTAGTGTTTTATAACTCTTTAAAAACAGTCATTGACACATTTAATAAAACTTAGCAGATCTCTTTTATTATGTTGGAGATTCAGTAATCCCTAAAGACTCTGATATGAGTTATTTCTATTTCAGATAATTAAGCAGAGATTGGTTTAGTAGCAAATTGAACATTATGCCCAAGAGAATCTTTTTCCTTTAATTGTAGGAATCTACAGGAACCTTCTTTTTTTAGGGTTAGAAATTGTTAGAGACTACAAGGGAATCTTTTTAAAATAAGAAATTATTAGGCTAGTGTTATTAAAAATTAGCTAAAATAAAAATAACATTTCTAATGATTTGTTGGTAACTCTTAGTATGTTGAAAGCTAATAAACATCAATAGAATACATTGACTCCTTAGATAAGTTGTGTGGAGGGGAGGTAGGGCAGAGATGATTAGGTCTGGAGGCCATTTGCAGGTAAAATCACCAAAGGAACTTCCATTTTCTACTTGTCTCTGGACTCCATGGCCACTATAAACCTGATGAACCCATCTCCAGGACTGGGACAGCATGTATGTTTTGAAAAGGCTTCTCAGATGATCTGAGGAAGAACTACTGCTCCAAATAACTCTAGGTTTTTAATGTTGTTTGAAATCAATTAGATATTTATTTTGAGTTTTACAAATTTAATGTTGGAATTCAGGATAAAAACCAATATTTATTTACCTTTCTATTTGTGTTTGAATTTGTCCGTGCTTCGGAGTTATATAAGCACAATTAAATCAAGCAGGTTCTAAGTAGGACCCGTATTATTTAGAGGCAGATGACAGTAGATAATAGAGAAAAAGCCCCAGTTCTGCAAGTCAGTATATTTGGGATTTTAATATTTGCCCTGCCAGTAATTAACTGAATGACCTTAAGCCCTTCAATATCCTTTCCTGTGAAAGGATATTAATTGGCCGTATATCCAGAACCCTAGCCAGAAAATAAATATGTCAATAACCAAAATGCAGAATTTACCAAAATACTACCTTGGTTTTAATATTGAGCAAATGTAGTCAACAGTGTTAATTGGAATATTTTAACAACTTTTTGATTACTACTGACAGATCAAATAGGCAAAATTTAAATTTGGAATTAATAGGAAGAAAAAAGAATTTCAATTAAAAAAGAAATTTAAATTCTGATGCAAAAGAAACCAGATATTGTTGAAACACTTCTGAAATTTGAATACTTAAGAAACCAGGATGAACTGTATGAAAGGAAGTTTTGGTAACTATTTATAATGTTTTTGTCACAAGTAACCAAAATGGGGCATTCTTATTAAAGCTGTTAAAACATTCCTGATAAATATTCCAACTGTAATATATAAATTACAGATTTAGCTAATTGGATTTTTCCAAATTGATTTTTAGTGAGTTGATCTGCTTCCCTCAAAGGATATCTCTGGGTATTATTACCTCAGAACTCTGAGAAGCACAGATTGAAAACAACTGAACCTTTCAAATCTTCATAGGTTTCTTTTAGGATCTAAATTGCAAGTTTTTGCTATAATTAGAGGTGGTGTTATCATGAAGCTTTACTACAAACTTCTGTAACTTTTTGTGGGTTTTTTTTTTTTTTTTTTGCTACGGAATAGTTATTTGCTAAGCAGCCAAGTAAGTGGCTGTTTAAATATATGTAGTTAAGTATTAAGTGGGTGCCTTAAATATATGTATCTTGTTTTCATTTAAAGGAAATAGACTGATGCTTTAAAAGAGGTTAAAGAATTGCTTAGTTTACAGATTTCAGGCTCCAAGATGAAAAGTTATTGTTACATATCTCTTTTGATGGCAATTTATTCTTAATATTTGTAGGAAAACTACTTTGGGGAAGATGACATGTATATGGATTTTGAAGAGGTTATTTCAAGCCCTGTTCTGTCACTGTCAACATCATCCAGCTCTGGGTGGACTGCTGTTGGAATGGAAAATGACAAAAAAGAAAATGAAAGTTCAGCCAAGTCAATTCATCCGCTTACCTTGCGTCCTTGGGATATTACTGTACTTGTTAATTTGCACAAAGTTCACGGGCGTCTTCCTGTTGTAAGTGTTTACGTGTCGAAATAGTCTGGAGTTTATTATGAAATCCACTCAGCATAGGAAACTGTGTCTCTGTGTGCACACACTTACATAAAAAATTCACATTCAAAAACACTTCTGAATTTATCCTTTTATCTTTATAAAGCTAGTTTGTTATTTTCTTCATAGTATAATTACCCGATCACTGATAATTTTCCGTTCTGTTTTTCTTCTTTCACTTTAGTTCCTTCTTTGCTGTTCTATATAAGTTTAGAACATTTTGCCAAGCTGTTGAGTTGCTAGGTTTATAGTTAGCCTGATGGATGTCCTAGGACTTCACATTTTTTTAGCCTTTATCTCTAACTCCAGACCAGTCTGGGATGTTAGACCTATTACAAAATCAAGATTCAGACTTGACCCTGGAGGTTGAGTTGTGTCAGAGGTTTGGATTCAGCACAGTATCCTGGTTTACTCTAAAGGATGACCCTTGGGCCTCTTGGGGCTGACTTGAAATCAGATTATATTGTCCAAAGAACCCATGGCCATTGGAGCCAGGCCAGATAGGGAGGGTGTGGCCCTAGAGCATTGTGCTGCATACTGCGTCCATGTCATGTTCCTAGGGTTGCACGGGAAAGGAATCACCTCTGGTGCTTAGTGAACCTAATGTCTTTTTCTGGGGACAGAATACTTTTTTTTGTCAGTAAGCACTGTTTCTCCTTGTAAAATATGAGTCTTTTAATTGTATAAATGTAATTTTTATTTTCCTGTACTTCCTTGGTCTTTATCTGTATCTTGATTATGGTATTTTGCTTGACTTTAGCATGGAACTACTGATGGCCCTGAGTGTCCTACAGCTTTTTTGGAAAGACTATGTTTTGAAATGAAAAAAGGATTTAGGGAGACCATGCTGCAACTTGTCCTGTCACCCCTGAATGTGTTTGTCAGTGATAACTATCAGGTAATGTGAAACTGAGTTATGGTAAAGACTTAGAGATCTATTATTACTATTTTTGGGGTCAAAACAATGTGTTAACTTCAGAGCATGGAATATATAGCTCTTACAATTAGGGTCCTTTAATTTAACTATACTAAGCAGTTTTGTATTGTGTGTATATATGAGAATTGTTTCAAGAATCTTAGTTCTTTTTTTTCCTCTGCTTATTTCCTTATTTATATGATCCCAAACAATTATATTTAATATCTATTGTTTTTAGAAATGGAAAGAAATACTTTCTAACTTTCTCGTATGTTTATGGAAGGGAAAAACTAATTGTATACAATGTTGGTAGATAGTGTTGAAAATCACAACCTAAGTATTAATATTAACCAGTACCATAAATCTTGAAAACATGCGTACCTACATGGTCAATGATTTATTCTTTTCATCTAATGTACCTACCAGATACTTTGTTAATTCCTTCAAGATATTCCTGAGGCTCTTTTGGAAGTGAACTGGTGACATTCATCAAATGGGAATATTTTACATTCCTGGGTAGATTATTACTTTATTATTATTATTTTTTAATGCCAATGGCTTCTCTTGGCATCTACCACTACTTTAAGGCTCTTTCCTACTTTTAGTCAAGTTGTATGCTTTAGAACTATGATGTTTTTTAGTACAAAGCAAAGTAAAATTATAAACAGGAGGAAGAATCTGACAGTGAATCATCAATGAATGATAACTCACTATGGAGTCTATGTAGTAACTGATCATCTTATTTAAAAGAGCATACCCCTTTTCACTCTTTTGCCATAACTGACTATATTTTTCTATTGTAGTAGCTAAAACGTAACACTTAATGTATGAGTTTTTGCCACAGAATATTTCTTTTTTAAAAACTTTTATTTCAAAAGAATTATAGATTTATAGGAGGTTACAAAGGTAGTACAGAGAGTTTCTGTGTTTCCTCCATGTTGATCTTTTACATAATTACGGTATAGTATCAAAACCAGGAGATTGACATTGGCACAATATGTGTGCATAGTTCTGTGTCATCTTATCACGTGTAGATTTGTGTAACTGCCACCAAAATCAAGATACAGAACTATTCTATCATCACAAAGATCTCACTTGTGTTAACACTTTTAACTTGTCACATGAAACCTTAAAAATAACTCTTGTCCTCTCTCTAATTAGTGGGTCATTAGAATTGGTTGGTTTTTTATTTTGGGAGGCAAGTGTATGGAGAGGGAGCCCATCTCCTTTTTTCAGTCTGTTGAGGAAATTAGTAAAGGTAAAAGGGAAATATCTTCTTATGACTGAGTTCTGAGAATCTTAGGTGAACATCTCTGGTTGCTTATGAGTACCTGGTGATACTTCAACTTCTATTTTAATCACTGCATTCTCAAAAGACTTCAGTAGATATAAAAAATATTTTATTGAGTTTATTATGAAAGTTCATATTAACCCTAATTATAGAATTACTGGCAAACTTGTACAGAGACTGAAGTGTAAAGTGTGATTTATTTGGTGATAAGAAAAGGAATTCAGGGAATGGAGATATCAAGGCAATAGTAGAAGTATTAGTGATGTTTTGTTTCCTGGATGGTTAACACTTCATAATTCACCCTGAAGACAAGCATAGTCTATACATATTCTCTTGGAATTTGCTTATCTACTTAATTTGCTTACATTTTGTAGTGCTAGCATTCCTAAGAAATATTTTCTTCTTTTGTCTTTATACTATCTAATACTCTTTCATGATGGGAAGCTTCACACCGTGACTGCCCTCAAGACTCAGTTCTGGGTCACTCACCTGTAGCTGCTTATTTCTGGTAGCATTAGTCTTAGTGCAGAACTTCAAGGTTAAGGATCTAATGTGATGGGTCTATTATTGTGTCTGACTTATGAAACCACACACTTTTTACTTGATCATCTTTTGATGTATATTAGTTTTCTAGGGCTGCCAATGCAAGGTACCCCACACTGGGTGGCTTAGAACAACAGAAGCTTAGTCTTTCACAGTTTTGGAGCCTGGAAGTCTGAAACTGGTGTGTTTGGCAGGGCCATGCTCTCTTTCAAGGCCGTAGGAGAGGATCCTTCCTTGTCTTTTCCTAGCTTTTGGTGGTCGCTAACAATCCTTGGCATTCCTTGTTTTGTAGTTGTATCACTCAAATCTCTGCCTCTGTCTTCACGTGGCATTCTCTCCATGAGTCTGTGTGTCTAAGTTTTCCCCTTACAAGGACACTGTTCCTTGGATTAGGGCCCACTGTAATCCAGTGTAATCACATTTTAACTTGATTACATTCGTCAAGACCCTATTTCCAAATAAGATCACATTCACAGGTACCTGAGCTTAGGAATTGAACGTGTCTTCATAGGGGACACAATTCAACCCACTAAACGATGCAAGCCGTAATAAAATTTAGAATATAATCTTTATTGGTGACTAGGTAGGCTTTACCTTTAGGACAAGCCAAGATCCACATGTTTGTTTTTGTTTTTTTGGCAGTGGGTGGTGAGAGAGAGGATAGAATCCAGGATGATGCCTGGTTTTTGCCTTAGGCAATTAACTGAGCCAGTGGGAGATAAAGAATACGGGAGGAGGAACTGGTTTATAGGGGAAGATGATGCGTTTCTGGGCATGTTGGGTTTGAAGTACCAAGAAATCAACCTTCATTTTCTAGTATTTTCCAAAGAGTGGACTTCATTGTCTTTGAGAAATAGCTGAGATAAACTCACCTAAGTGTCTGTGTAGGTACAGTGGCATTCAAAAGTCATAAATAGCTAACTTTCTGATGGTACTCTAATATACTAACAGCAGATGCATATGTGGGCCCTGAACATTCTTGGAAAATACATTTGGATGGTCCCTGTGATAACCTATGTGGCTAAAAATAATAAAAATAGACAAGCTGGGTGGTAGTGACGGATCGTGCCATCAATACCCCCTGTCTCGTCTGCATGAACCCCTCCCCCCCAACTTTAAGGCCAAATGCACTTTATTTTCTTTTGCCTTTTGACCCCTTTCACCCATTTCCCCCACCCCCTACTCTCACCTCTGGCAACCCCCAATCTGTTTTCTGTATTCTATGAGCTTTTTTTTTAGATTCCACATGTAAGAGGGATCATATGGTATTTGTCTTTATCTTACTTATTTCACTTAGCATATTGCCCTCAAGGTCCATTTATGTTGTCGCAAATGGCAAGATTTCCTTCTTTTTTTATGACTGATATTCCACTGTATGTGTGTGTGTGTGTGTGTGTGTATATAAACACATATATATGTGTATATATATATATTCACCATAATTTCTTTATGACTAATATTCCACTGTATATATGTGTGTATATATATACACACAATATATATATTCACCATAATTTCTTTATGACTGATATTTCACTGTGTGTGTGTGTATATATATATATATATACACATATATATGTATGTATATATATATATTCACCATAATTTCTTTATCCATTCATCCATTGACAGACAGGTTTTTTCCGTATCTTGGCTTTTGTAAATAATACTGCAGTGAACATGGCAATGCATGTATCTCTTTGAATTAGTGTTTCCTTTGGATAACTACCCAGAAGTGGAATTGCTGAATCATATGGTAGTTCTATTTTTAATTTTTTGAGAAACCACCATTATTCTCCATAGTGGGTGCACCAATTTACATTCCCACCAACAGTGCACAAGGGTTCCCTTTTCTCCATATCCTTGCCAACATTTGTTATTTGTGTTCTTTTTGATGAGAGCCATTCTGACAGGTGTGAAGTGATATCTCACTATGGTTTTGATTTGCATTTCCCTGATGTTTAGTGACGTTGAACATCTTTTCGTGTGTCTGTTGACCTTCTGCATGTCCTCTTTGGAGAAATAGCTATTCAGATCGTCTGCCCATTTCTTAAATTGGATTGTTTGTTTTTTTGCTATTGAGTTGTGGGAATTCTTTATATATTTTGGGTATTAGACCTGTATCAGATTTATGATTTGCAAATATTTTCTTTTTTTTTAATTTATTTATTTATTTATTTATTTATTTTTGGCTGTGTTGGGTCTTCGTTTCTGTGTGAGGGCTTTCTCTAGTTGCAGCGAGCAGAGGCCACTCTTCATCGCAGCGCATGGGCCTCTCACTGTCGTGGCCTCTCTTGTTGCGGAGCACAGGCTCCAGACGTGCAGGCTCAGTAGTTGTGGCTCACAGGCCTAGTTACTCCGCGGCATGTGGGATTTTCCCAGACCAGGGCTCGAACCCATGTCCCCTGCATTGGCAGGCAGCTTCTCAACCACTGTGCCACCAGGGAAGCCCTGCAAATATTTTCTTTTCTTCTGCAGGTCGCCTTTTCATTTTGTTGATAGTTTCCTTTGCTACAAAGAAGCTTTTTAGTTTGATGTAGTCCCACTTGTTTATTTTTGCTTTTGTTGCTTTGCCTTTGGTGTTAGATTCAAAAAATAATCACCAAGCCCATGTCAGAGAGTCTACTTCCGATTTTCTTCTAGGAGTTTTATGGTTTCAGGTCTTACATTCAAGTCTCTAATTAATTTTGAGTTGATTTTTGTATATGGTATAAGATAGTGATTGAGTTTCATTCTTTTAGTATGTGTTACTGAGTTTTCCCAGCACTGTTTATTGAAGAGACTCTCCTTTCCTCATTGTGTATTCTTGGATCCTTTGCTGTAAATTAATCGACCATATATATGTGTGTTTATTTCTGGGCTCTCTATTCTGTTCCATTGACTTATGTGTCTGTTTTTATGCTAATACCATACTGTTTTGATTATTACAGCTATGTGATAGAGTTTGAGATAAGGCAGCATGATACCTCCAGCTTTCTTTTGTCTTTTTCAAGATTACTTTGGGTATTTGGGGTTTTTTGTGGTTCTATACGAATTCTAGGATTATTTGTTCTATTTCTTTGAAAGATGCCATTGGAATTTTGATAGGGATTGCATTGAGTCTGTAGATTGCTTTGGGTAGTGTGGACATTTAACAATATTGATTCTTCCAAGCCAAGATCCACATGTATTTTTGAGCTCAGAAAAAGCTGTCAAAAGCTTTATCCTGAGAATTATTGAATCTCAGTGCCAGAAGTGATCTTTATTGACCATCTTCTCCAGCTGCATCAGATAAAACAGAAGGGAACTGAAGCCTGGAGAAGTTAAGTGATTATATATACTGTCACACAGCTTAGATGAAAATAAAATTTAAAAATGTGTCAGAAGAGTTTCTAGAGCTATTGTTATACTCACAATTTGAAATGAACTTTTAAGAATTCTTTATGAATTCAATTTAACTCTATTCTTAAAAACACTTTTTTATGAACGCAGTTCCCAAAATTTGTGTTGAAACAAGGAACATTAACCCTGTAAGATGGCCTGCACACACACACACTAAAAAGACTGTCATGGTAAAATTAAGATAAATAATTTCAAGTGTAAAAAGTGCTGCAAGGAGACGAATGAGGTACTTTGGTAGCATGTAATAGTCTTAAGATAAAAACATGATAAAACTTGATTTTAAAAGATCTCTGTGGTGATTTTGTAGAGTGTGGACCAGAGATATGTAAAAGTTAAGGCTTGGGAGATCCTGGCAAGAGGTTGTATTATTTGGACCAGGATGATAACAGCGAAGCTGGAAGAAACTCAGTGCATTTGTGAGAGATTGGGAGGTAGATTCTATAGAAATTGGTGACTGGTGGGTAGGGCATTACCAAACTTACTTTATTCTGTATTTCTAATAACCATCTGTGAAACCAGTGTTGCACGGAATACCCTATTTTAGGACATATGCTTTAGCTTTCTGAGTAAGTCTTAGAAATTTTCTCTTTGAAATGTTGCTGCTTTTTAGTTGTGAATATATAATTATTCTTGTAAGATGGATCTATCCTTTTAATATTTACATAATTCTCAAAATCTTTATGAAAGATGGCTTTCTTTGCTAGTTCCTTGTTTTATGGTCTTAATGGTCTTTATTCTTCCATGTTATTTTCTTCTTTTTAATACTTCGATCTCATGATTCCTGCCTTGTCACAAAAGATTGGCCTCTTACATTCCCTCTCAGTTATGATACTTGTTTCTTTTTATTCATTGAGGCAGTTACCGATCAGAGATCTGCATTTTTTTTTTTAGGACTTTGCTGTCTCGCTTTGCAGTTGGGCTCTTATGGATAATGTCACTAAAGAAGCTTAACACAGACTACTTTTATGGGTACAAGGTTGTGTTAGGAGCTTGTGGATCCCAAAGTCGTATTTTCCAAATAGCATGTTTTTACCTTTTGTCACTGGGGGAAAAAGCAGCTAGCAATTATAATGCTGATTTTTCTTATGCTTCTTACAGTCTTATTATTGTTTTCAGCAGCGACCCCCTGTGGATGAAGTGCTCAGGGAAGGTCACATCAATTTGTCAGGTCTCCAGCTGAGAGCACATGCTATGTTCTCAGCAGAAGGTCTTACTTTGGGAAGTGATTCCTTAGAATACGCATGGCTAATTGATGTGCAGGCTGGAAGCCTTACAGCTAAGGTCACAGCACCACAGGTATGTTCTCAGTTCTCAGAGTGCTATCTCCTGACTTTTTTTTTTTTTCCTTTACTCACCCACCTCCCCAAGAATAGGTTATATGCCCATTTGAATGTTCATTTTATTTCCACTTGCCATTCAGAATTTTCTTAGTATTATATGAGTCAGAGACAAGTGTCACTTTTCTGGGCCACCTAAAATTGACGGGTGTGATGTTTTATAGTTCTGTGTAATACTTTCAAGAATTCAAGACTTTCTTTGAGAAAAACTCAGGATGAGAAATTTCTGGAAATCAAATTATATATTATTAAAATTACATTACTTGGCTCTCCACTGTTGGAACAATCTTGTTTTCCCAGTACACAGAATAATTTTCTAAGAACTTTACCTTGTATATTTCTTAAGTAGGATTTGAAAACAGCATTTATACTATTAAGGTAGCATCATTCTTTACTTGTGATGTCCCAAAACAAGATAAAATCGTTTGAACCTCCACTTAGTGATATGGATACTGGTTTAGAAAAATAAAAATGAATTTATTGGTAAGAAAATCTGGTCTGGAGTGCTAGTTGTGATCCTTTTGGATAAATTCTCCTTCCCCCTCACTGTCCCACTTAGTCTTGAGGAGTCTCAGATGCCTAAAGGGTTATGGTCAGCCCTCCCTATCCACAGGTTCCACATCCACAGGTTCAACCAACTGTGGATTCAACCAACTGCAGATGTGAAGCCTAAGGATACAGAGGGCTGACTGTATTTAGTTCTAGAAATGGACCATTGAAATTTAGTTGAATGTCTGTATTACTGTAATATTTCACCTGTTGAGCCATTTACAGGCATACCTCATTTTATTGTGCTTCACAGATTTTGCTTTTTTTCTTTTACAAATTGAAGGTTTGTGGCAATGCTGCATCAAGCAGGTCTATCAGCACCATTTTTCTGACAGCATTTGCTCAATTTATGTGTCTGTGTCACATTTTGGTAATTATTGCAATATTTTAAACTTTTTCATTATTATTACATCTGTTATGGTAATCTGTGATTAGTGATCTTTGATGTTAGTTACTATTGCAAAAAGATTATAAATCACTGAAGGCTCAGGTTAGCATTTTTTAGCAATAAAGTATCTTTTAATTAAGGTATGTATGTTGTTTTTTTAGGCATAATGTTATTGTACACTTGATAGACTACTAGTTACTTGTAAATATAACTTCTACATGCACTGGGAAACCAAGTATTTGTGACTTGCTTTATTGTGATAGTCACTATATTGCAAATTTATTGCGGTGGTCTGGAACCAAACCCACAGTATCTCTGAGGTATGCCTGTATTTATAATGTGCGTTTCATAATTGGTGTTTCAAAAGATTGGAATGTGGTAGAAAGGTACATACTCAGTTTTTAATAAAGAATTACAGAATGAGTGTGAAATATGTGTAATTTAGAGGTAGATAGTGGCAGCAAGCAGGTGAATAAAGACTAGATACCTTGTGTATCTGAAGGAAATTGTTGGAGGGCAGCAAAAATTAAGATTCTAGAAATAGTAGGAAAATGAATGGAATTGAAAAGGGATATTTTATATAAAAATGAATGGAAAGAAATATATAATGGTGAAAACAAGTATTCATTGCTCAGTAGCCTCATAACTGTCTTCTTATCTGCCATTTTCTGTCTCTAAATATACAAGTAAAAACTGAAGCATATAACAAAACAGTTTGTTCCCAGCAAGCATGCAGTGAAGCTGTGCTGACCCTCCAAGATTGGACACAATTCCTTTAATCTAAAGATTGCTAGACTCTCATATATGTTGCCCTTATTAGAAGATGAAACATTTCTCTTTCTTCTGCACTAGAATCATGGCATCACTGTTTCCTGCAAGGTTCATGAATCCATAGGTGCTTTTAGTGTTTATTCCCTTCTTTGTATGTTTTAAAAGTGAAATTCATGTTTTCTGAGAGTTCAAGATATGTACTTTTTTTTGGGGGGGGATAATACCGTGTATACCCTTGTCTCAGTGTTTATTGTAAACTAACCAATTATAAAATTAAGGTTTTTTCTTAAACTCAAGATTTGATGAAAAATTGATATATACTTACTTAAACTTCTATTCATAAAAGTTCTTCAATCTTCAGAATACCTGATTTTCTAAAATTGTAGCTTAATAGATACAAATTTCACTTCAAAGCTTGGTTTATTATTAGGTAGAGAATTTTAGGTGCTTTTCTGTGCAGAGGATTCCGATTAATCATATAAGAAGAAAGATATAACCTTGAAAAAAAATACTTGCTTTAGAGGTTGCTGAAGTTGAATTTTTCAGTTGAAATGAGTTTTCATTTTGGCAATGCATTTTGTCATTCACAAATGAAAAGTAACACAAGTGATGTCAAGGTAGAAAAATGATATTGGTTAACAAGTAGATTATGTAGCAGGTATAAGGCACTCTTTGGATTCTTTCAAGCTGTATTAATATTCTTGATAAGCTTTTAAACTCTGAACAATTGTTTAGAATGCTAACAGTGTTGTCAACCTGTCATGGCTTATTTGCAGCTGGCTTGTCTCTTGGAGTGGGGACAGACATTTGTTTTTCATGTGGTATGTCGGGAGTATGAACTGGAAAGACCAAAATCAGTAATAGTATGTCAGCATGGAATTGATCGTCGGTTCTGTGAATCCAAGGTATGTTAACAGATATGTTAGCAGTATTATAAACATTTATGGCTTTTTTCGAAGTGAAAGAGATATCAGCTTTAAATCAACTGCACATAGCATCAAGTAAACACCAAAGTTCAGTTTTTTCAATTACTAAAATTATTTTGAACATGTATAGCCACTTGTTATTTAGTTGTAAATATTTAAAATATGAGGTAATTATTAAAACATACATTCACAAATAAATGGAGATATTATAAAATTATGTCTTATCTCTTACTGCATTATTATACTAACTCTTTGGGATATGGATGTGTGTTTATGTAGAAGGTTTAGAAATTGGAGGAGGAAGGTTAAATTCCTTACATGGCATTGTTTGCAGACCCTTCTGGAACATACATATTCTCCTTTAACATGATTAGCAATGTGGGGCATTTGCCAAGTTTCCTGACTCCAGATCTTACACTCTTTCTACCGCTTTGCACTACCGCGACTAAGGGTCATTACAGTACCTTCAAGAGGGTTGTAAAAAGTAGATAGTAATTCCTAAAATCATGTACAGGGGCAGAGAGATGCAGAGTGTTATTTTGTAGTAAGCACTGTTCCTTATGCATTTAGGGTGGGGAACATTTTTTAAGTATGCTCCTTTGAGAAAACCTGGAAAACATTGTAGTTTCAAAAAAGAAAAATAACTTACCCTAATTCTACAACATAGAGATAGCCATTGCTAACAGTTTAGTTTTTCTTTCTAGTTGCTTTTCTATGTGTCTTTCCTTTCTTTTTTCTTTTGTTATACAAACTGTATGTTTGCTATTATATTACTGTGAGTCGGAAGTAATTCATTCTGCTTTTAATTTTACGTCCAAGAAAATCTGTAACCTGTGCTAATTTACCATCAATAAAGGAAACAGCTGTAATTGGTGATAAAATTATTTATTTTCTTGTTATAAACGCAATGCCAGGCTCCAGGGAATTGGTTCCTTAGTCATTAGTTTCTTACCAATAATTTGTACATACTTGTAGGTATCTCCTCCCTCTTTTTTTTTTTTCCTACTACTCAAAGCTTTTAAGTTGTATTATAATTTAAAAAAATCAACTTCACTGAGGCATAATTTACATACAATAAATTCACCCTTTTTAAGTTTGAGTTTTGAGAAAAGTTATATATACTGGTATAACCCTTACCACCAATGAAGATCTAGAACATTTCTATCACCTTAGGAAATTCCTTTGTGACCCTTCGCAGTGAGACACTATTCCACACATCCACTGATATTCTTTCTGTCATTTTAGGTCAGATTTTTTTTAAGGTCTATTTCGTGTGGAGGAAATATATTAGTATAGAGCACCGACTATCATACAAGACACCTGCCTTCTAGTCCTGGCTCTGCCACTGATGAGCAGAGTACAAGCTGTTGGGCTGGTAATTTATTCAGGGCTGCCATTTCCCAAAGAAGTTCATTGAAGTTGGGGATATGTATGTTATCTTCCAACCTAATCATGACCAAATCTATGTTTTAGGAGTAAAACAAAAATAAATTTGTGTGGATTTTCCTAGATATCATCATAACATTTACAGTTCATATATTTGTGGATGTGTGTAAAAATGTGCCTGTGAATGGAATATGAAATACTCTTAAGAAAATCTTACAACTTTAAACTCCTATACAGTCCTTATAAACCTGTGAAGTTGTTTATCAGTTTCCTTTGGCTGTTCTTTTTGAGTTTCAATAACAGGTTTTATATGTATTCTGTCAGTGTAGTATTGCCACATGCCACTTTTGAATGAAAGTGACACATGGTTGCTTATGATTAGTTTTCTAATTGGCAAGACTTTAATTGCTGATTATTTTGTTTATCATTATAAATATATCTAATTATAAATATATAATTTATCATTATAAAAAAGTTAAATTTAATTGATATTTTAAAATACACATGTAACAAGACTTGTGTTTATTTAAAGAAGCAGATTTATGTATCAAAATAATGAATTGATGGTGAAGAATTAAATGTTCAATCCATTTCATTTTAGTTGAGTTGTATTCCTGGGCCTTGTCCAACTTCAGATGATTTGAAGTATACTATGACTCGTTTAGCAGTAGATGGAGCTGATATTTATATTGTGGAGCATGGCTGTGCTACAAATATAAAGGTACACATTTGTCTATTTCTTGGCCAGTGTAATTCTTTTTCCTTTTTGCCAAACCAAACCTCCATTTCTTGAAATAAAACACATATTTATAGTTTGCCATCTCGCAGAATAGTACAGAATTCTAGGAGATAGCTTTCTATTTTATACCATCTGTGTTCTCTTCCAGTCTTAATTTTTAAAGGCACACTTTCACTACTTTTTTACTCTGAATTATTATAACCTTGCTTTATGGCAGGGATATAAACTGGTAGCGTGCTTATATGGCAGGAACATAAATTGGTAATGTTTTTAAAAGATTTAATTTTGAATTCCTTTAGGTTTTATTCATTTATATTTCCTGTCTGGCTCCTGGAAACATTTGTTTGCCACTGCTGCTTACTGGTTACTGTTTAAAATCAAGCCTTGTTAAGATTCTGTGATTTCATTACTTACTACTCTTCTAACTTTTCTTTCCTCCATCTCTCATTTTCCTTTGGAATTATGTTCTTTTCCTTTTATCCTCTTTTTTAAATTGAATGTTTATTTTTATTCTGTTGCATTTATCTTTTCTATTTCCCCTTTCTCTTTTTTCCTTTCCCTTTCTTTTCTTCCTTATATTTCATGCAATTTGAAATAATTACTTATTCTATAGTTTACTCTAAGTTGCTTAAAAATACAGAAACTACAGTTTTGTTTCATTTTCTTCATTCAACTTTAGATGGGTGCAATTCGGGTTGCAAACTGTAATCTCCACAATCAGTCGGTTGGGGAAGGAATAAGTGCTGCAATTCAGGATTTTCAAGTGAGACAGTACATTGAACAATTGAATAATTCCAGAGTTGGGCTTCAGCCTGCAGTACTACGGAGGGCCTACTGGCTTGAAGCTGGGTCAGCCAACTTAGGACTTATTACTGTTGATATCGCATTAGCTGCTGATCATCATTCTAAACATGAGGCGCAAAGACATTTCTTAGAAACTCATGATACCAGAACTAAGAGGTAAGTGAAATTTAGGAATGGTAATAGTCTCAAGTTCAGATGAAAATTACTAGATAATTATAGAGGAAATTCTACCGTTAAGAATGGAATAAGAATGTCTAAAATAAAGACTGAATGTGATTGTGCTGGGTATACCTCAATGAATAAATAAAGATTTTATATTTAAGTAATCACATTGTATACATCATCTGATGATGGTGTGGTTGCTGGAAAAAAACATTATTTTTTGATATGTTTCTAAGCCCATGCTGTGTATGTCAACAGTGAAACAAGTATAAATTACTGGCCCCCAAATAACATTTTGTAAAGCACTACACTCCCTTCTCTCTCACCACAGCCCTCCACTTCCAATATGTCATTCCTAGAAAACACCATTACTAATCACCATTTATTCTACAAAACTTCTTTTGTAGGCCTTCACAACTGCAGGGAAGACTCAGAGTACCTAAACCTTAAGAAATGATTATATTTGCTTTTTAAAAAGTTGACAAAGCTTCTTACTGAATTACATCTGTTTAAAATGATAGTATGACTTTTTCCATCCCCATCTCTTCCCTTCTAAAGTTTATAAAGCTTATTTTAAAAATAGAGAAAATTATTAAGAAATAAAGGAAAATAATTATAGCCCTATTACACTGAATTTGTTACATTTCTTTCCAGTATTTTTAGTGTATTTTTCTTATACTTGCAATCATCCTGTATTTACATTTAAAAATCCTGCATATATGTAATGTTGCCCTTAAAAAAAACAAAAGAGCCCATTTTTTGGTTTGTTTTTACCAGCAAAATGAGTTTTTTTGGGAATAGCAAAGAATTGCAGTTCAAGACAAGCAAACTGTGGCAAACCGTAGGCAAGTCTGGAGAACAGAGGAGAGGAGAGAACAGAGGAGAGAAGGGAGGAGACTGGAGAGGCTGTGGGTTCTTCGTTGGCTGCAGCCCTTGGGCAGCTTGTTTTTGCTGGGTCAGGAGGCTGGCGTCTGCAAGCTGTGGACTGATAAAGCTCCTTTTAAACAAATGATAATGCACCCATCAAAAAGGTATATTGTGCTTTACTTAGCCATTGCCCTTACATTAAATACGTAGATTGTTTCTAAATTTTTCATTATACATCAAAGCTTTTCCCAGGATTTCTGGGTATTTCCTTTAAATAGCTTCCTTAAAAGGTTGTATGACTGTGTTAAAAACTGAGCTTTTTATATGCATTCCCAAACTACTTCCTAGAAGGATTATTTCATTTTATATTCCCAGTGGCTTTTTAGGAGAGTTTCTGTCTTACTGCACCTTTGCTACCCTTTGAGTGTTTTATAATAACCGAAAGGTGGTATCTCTTTGCTTTATTTTGCATTTATTTTGAGTTTAATACTTTTTTTGAAATATTTATTGGCTATTTTTATTTCTTCATTTGTGAATTGCCTGCTAGTATTCTACATACATTCATTTATTGGGATCTTGGTATATTTCTTACCAATTTTTAAGAGCTCTTTATAGATTATCGCCCTTTTCTGATCCCTGGTGCTAATATTTTGCAGTTTGTTTCTTTTATTTTTTTATTCTTATGTTAAACAGATTTTAATTCTTATGTATTCAAATATGTTAACCTTTCCCTTTTGTAATTTCTTGTACTAATTTGAGAACACTCTTTTTGCTAGTAATCGCATGACCCCTGTACTTTCTTATTTTTTTCTGTTCCTAACCTTCTTGATTTTTTTATGGTGTATGTGCATTAATACACACCATCTGGATTTTTTATGGTGTGTGTGTATTAATAAGTCAAGGATATAAATAGATTTTTCTGCAAATATCTATTCAGATATAGAGGAAAAACTCTAAACCATCTGGATTTTTAATGGCGTGTGTGCATTAATACAGCCAAGGATGTAAATAGATTTTTCTGCAAATATCTATTCAGATATAGAGGAAAAACTCTAAACCATCTGGATTTTTAATGGTGTGTGTGCATTAATACAGCCAAGGATGTAAATAGATTTTTCTGCAAATATCTATTCAAATATAGAGGAAAAATTAATACCTAACACATACTCATTTCACAAAATGTTTAAATATTTTCATCTATTAACTTTTCCCAAAGAACTGTTTTTCTAGTTAAAAGAAATCCCTTTGAGGTTTTTATTGGGATTACATTAATCTTTTAGGTTTATTTAAGATGTTGATATCTTGTAAATCTAAGTACGAAAACTCAAGTGTGGAGAATATTGTTTAAAGAAACTTTGGTTTCTTTGTTAATTATTGCTCAGGAAGCCAGTGAGTATGAACCCAGTGCCTGTTCTGATAGGTCAGGTGGTAGTACAAGGTATTAGTGAAGCTAAGGAGGTGGCTTCATGTGATTTAGGGCCTCATTTAGGTTAGTTTCAGTGCTGTGGTTTGTCCAGAATTGTGAAGAGTTTGAGATTTTATCCTACTTACAAGCTGACAAATTATCCTGCCACAGTTTCCTGAGTGCTGCCAGAAGATATAAGAAACCTGGTGAGAGACAGAAGATTTTATTACTCACAGAAAAAGCGCTAGCCAGAGTCAAAAATGTTTGCATTGATTCCCTGTGCCCTCCAAGTAGGATTGCCAGATAAAATACAGGTTGCACAGTTACAATTGTTTCAGATAAACAACAAATAACTTTTTAGTATAAGTACACCCCACATATTGCATAGGACAAACTTATTTTTATTTGTATTTTTATTTGCTAAACCTGGTACCCCTATCCCTGAGTCCCATGGGGGTGTCAGAAAAGACCCATGATGGATGTTTACACATAGTGGGATGCATTACAGAAGAGGCACACTGAGCTTAGGGATTCTACCTAAGAATAAAAATTCTACTTTTATAATAAGTGGAAGCAAGCCTGCTCTTTTCCAGGGTGAGACATTACCTCATCCCTTAAGGTTGCTTACTATCAGCACAATCCTGAGAAATGGCCTGGTCAGAGCCTTGCATTCTTGGCATATCCAGCAAGAACAAGTAGGGCTGTTTAGGGCCCGTGGTGAATTGCTTCTCCCTACATGGTAGCTCATTGATCTTCTGCTTTGGCTGCCTTAGTGCATATTTGACTCCCAGGAGTTTTGGGGAGTAGGTGTATTCATTTCTGATAAAACTGGAAAAGTTACTGGACTCCCAGACCATTAGTTTCATTGGATTAGTATTTCTGAAAAGTATAGTTCCTAAACCACCAGCACCAAGGCCTCCTTGGAACTTGTTAGTAATCAGGCCTTCCCAGACTTCAATCAGTAACTCTGGAGGTGGAGCCTAGTTCTCCATATTTTAATAAGCCCTCCCGGTGATTCTAATGCAAGCTGAAGTTTGAGAACTAGCACATTGGTTTATATAAAGACAGGGAAGGGGAGCTTACATTTGTTGTGCAACTTCTGTATTCCAGATTTTGCATCAGGTGCTTTACATATGTTATACATATTTTTCCTTCTGTCTTCTCTAGATGGATATTCCTCTTCTAATTTGATATATTAATTTCTTCACTTCTAGCTTGATATATTTATTCCATCTTATTTTTCACATCTCAAATATTATTTTTTGAAAGGTTACGTGCATTTTCTTTGTCACAACACCCTGTTCTTTTCCTCAGAGCTTTACTGTAATTTATGATTAGATATTCTTATTTGTGGCCTGTCTTTGCCTCTGTACTGTAAACTTCACACGGATAAGGCTATGTCATTTTTGCCTAGCACAATACAAGGCACACAGTAGATGTGTTCAGGAAATATAAATGAATGAATGTAAAGTGAAAATGCAATACCTATTCTGTCTTCCTATGAGAGCCCTGAGGATCCAGTGAGATAATGCATGTGGAAATGCTTAGAAAAGTGGACTGTTAATATGAGGTTTTATTAAAGTAAAAAAAAAAAAGGAATAAAGATATATTTCCCAGACTTATATAATATTATTTAAGGAAGGGGAGTTAATAAACGCTGACAGTTTTCTGTGGGGGTCACTCACAGAGCTTGAAGAATTTTACAGACATTTTACAGAATTTTACAGACATCTTATTGTCTTAATTCTCAATACTTTATTCAGAGTCCTTATTACAAAATAATTACAATTTTTTTCCTAAAATATAGAATGGTGCATTATTTTTATTGAGAAATAATTTTTTACTTGCCCCATATTTATAACATTTTGATGTACTAGAAATAGGCTCTGAAATGCTAAAGATAATAATCTATTAAGCATAATCTATACTAATAGTTTTGTCTACTTTTTAAATTTTTATTCATTTTAAAAAATTTTATTTATTTTTGGCTGTGTTGGGTCTTCGTTGCTGCATGTGGGCTTTTCTTCGTTGCGGTGCACGGGCTTCTCATTGCAGTGGCTTCTCTTGTTGCAGATCACAGGCTCTAGGTGCGCGGGCTTCAGTAGTTGCAGCACACGGGCTCAGTAGTTGTGGTGCAAGGGCTTAGTTACTCCTCAGCATGTGGGATCTTCCCGGACCAGGGCTCGAACCCATGTCCCCTGCACTGGCAGGCAGATTCTTAACCACTGCACCACCATGGAAGTCCCTTGGCTACTTTTTAGATTAATGTTTTAATTTTTAGTTCTTTTGAGAATGTTTACTGCTGTCTTTAAACTGGATTTAAATGTCTAATTTTTATATATATGCTTCTTTTTTAGCTTTTTTTTTGTTTGTTTGTTTTTGTGGTTCACGGGCCTCTCACTGTTGTGGCCTCTCCCATTGCGGAGCACAGGCTCCGGATGCACAGGCTCAGCGGCCATGGCTCACGGGCCCAGCAGCTCCACGGCATGTGGGATCTTCCCGGTCCGGGGCACGAACCCGTGTCCCCTGCATTGGCAGGCGGACTCTCAACTGCTGCGCCACCAGCGAAGCCCTAGCTCTTTGTTTTTTTTTTTTTAACATGTGCTCTATTTCTCATTATTGTTCCTACCTATTTTCATCTCACCATGGTGAGACTTTTTTTTTTAAGAAAGGCAAAATAACTAAAAAGATAGTCCATTGTAAAAACAAACTTCTTTAAAAAATATTAACAGTTATATTTAATTGATTATCTGCTCAAAAGTTTCTGATTTCTTAATGATTTTTTGTTATGTTGTTGTTCTTTTGTTTCATTTTGGGTTTTGTTTAGGTTGTGGTTTTTGTGGCCAGATGATACCCTGAAGAATAAGAGGTGTAGGAACAAGTGTGGTTGTCTTGGTGGCTGCAGATTCTTCGGCGGCACAGTAACTGGCCTAGATTTCTTCAGACTTGAAGAGTTGACACCTTCCAGTAGCTCTGCATTTTCAAGCACGAGTGCAGAGTCTGATATGTATTATGGACAGTCTCTGCTACAGCCTGGAGAATGGATCATTACTAAAGAAGTTCCCAAAACTGTAGATGGTAATGTGCTGTCACTTGTGTTAATCTTTTATTATCTTCATCCCTATGCCATTCTGAGAGAAGTTCAGTGTTACTTTGTTCAACTTAGTTTTTTGAGCAGTCTTACATGTAGGGTTTAGTATAATCTGTCTTTGTTTTGCAGGTGATTAACTCTAGCCAAATAAGACTAGTGAGTTTTTCAGAGTTGCACAAGGCAAAAGTAGATCTACTATTCAGATCTTCTGCTGTTAACATGGGTGATTTTTCCTAGCCCAACTTATTCTAAATATTTCCTTATATATCATTATTTCCCTAGAATCCAGATTCCAGAAATATACTTAGGAATAGCTATGCTTTGAGGTAACGATTGTTTTACCAGCTTACTTTTATAGGAAAAACTTATCAATAGAAATATTTATACTATTGGCCCTCATTTTATTCACTACTTTTGCAAAATATTCTTCTTACTAAAACTGTACATGTCAAGAAGAGAAATTTGGTCTTAGAGCCTGTAGGATAACTTTGCAAATACATGAGTTTGATATGAACAGTGAATGGTGGCTTTAGGCATACTGGATTTATATTTATCTAGCATCTTTTCTCCAAAGACTTCAGAAATGCATTTTCCTTTGTGTTTCTTAGTTGTGTATTCCTACAATTAAGTGCAATACTTAACTGCTTAAGTTGCCATGCTGTCAAGAAGTGAAATGTAGAAAAGTCTTGACATCTCACCAGTATTTAGCTATTTTTCCTTGATCCATTCAGAAACATTAACTTAGCTCTGCCTTTTGTCAGTAGACAAAGATAGAAAAGAAGTAGTTTTAACTTTAAGAATTTATTGGATTGATTTTCATGTGTAAGGAGCTCTTAGAGGAAAGAGCTAGACTACTACATATGCCAAATTCTTGTTTAAATGATATTTCACTGAATATTAATAAATGTGTACATGTTATTTTAAGATTACTTGACTTCAGCAGTTTTACTAGAATAAGAGCAGATTATCTTATAAAATCAGCAAACACCGAAACTTCTTGAAATTTAAAGGTCAAGAAACATACGAAATAAAATTTACTTAGCTGTCTTCTTATAATATTACTTTATTTCTTTTGAATAATGTTTGTTTTTAAAAGTGTTCACAGGCATTTCTTATTTCATCCACAAACTACCATGTGAGTTCTTTATTTTCCCTGTATATGGTGAAGTAACTGAGGTCATCACTGAGGCTGAGTTGCATGAAGTCAAAAAGTCATGTATATGGCTGAGCATAAACTAGAATTACAGTCATCGAAACCACTTTAGTTCTCTCCACCCTACTAGAGCTGGCACTATTTATAAAGTTGTTGTTTGATTTTCTGATCTGCAGATCAAAATTTAACTATCGCAAATTCAAGGAAGAAAATCTACAGGGAATTTACACATGGTATAAAAGGGAGAAAATAGCAATTTCTCTAACAGTAAACAAAAGAAACCTCATTTTAGTTCTTATACCGTGTAATAGGGAGTGTCTGTGTCTCCTAGTGATTTTCTCAGGAATGAGCTGTAATTGGTAAATTGCCATAAGTTTCTTGTGCAGGGAAGATTGGAATTAGTCCCTGTGTATTCCAGGAGCCACATATAGATGTACAGTGTCAGGATAGAATCAAGGAGGGCATATCGATGGAACTAAAGAATTTCCTTGGAAGGTCAATGAACACTAGTTTCCTATCACTTAGAAATGACTCAAACCCATTTTTCTTTTGACTTTTGTTGGATTTTTACATTTGTGGTGGTAGAAGCAAATAATATTACTTATACTGTAAGTTCTTAAGTCTTCTTACCGCTTAAGTTCCATCTAGAAGTGCCTTCTGCTTGGAGAGATGTTTTCTCCTACTAGTATGTTCTTCTTTCTTGAGTAGCACAAGGATGGCTGGAGGAGAGGGGAAGTAGGGCAGTAGTTAATTTTTGGATCTAAGCAGCTATAGAATTCTCCTTTTATCCCTCTCCACCCCCAATTTACATAACATATCACAGGGCTCTTATAAAAGACTGAGAAAATGTTCCAAATTAAAGAAAACATGACAACTGAATGTAATAATATACAGACCTAGATTGGATCCTATACTGGAGAGGGCAGAAGTGCTTTAAAGGACATTATTGGGTCATTTGAGAAAATTGGAAAGCACGTGGTAGACTAGATAACAGTATGGTATAAACACCAAATATACCAAGTTGATAATTATACTGTGTTTTTGTATTATTCTTAGGAAATAAACCTTTAAGTTTAGGGTAAAAACCTACTACATCTGCAAATTACTCTCAGATGGTTCCAAAAATATTATGTCTATTTATAAAAATAGAGTAAATGGGGGCAAAGTGTTTAAGATAGGTAATTTCGAGTAAAATATCTTTGATGGCTTGATTACCACTCTTGAAAGTTTTCTAAGTTGGAAAATTTTCATATAAATAGCTTAAAAAAAGAAAATTCACTGTGTATGGACTCTGGATTCATACTTATGTTGATATCTTTCTGTAGTGTTTAGCATATTGCTATGTGAAATTAGTTACTTGTGCTTTTTTAAAATGATTATATACTTAAAAACAGGGAATTGGATTAAGTTATCATATTTTTCATAGATTGCTTTTGAAATTATTATGTTTATGTAACTCACTTTTTTGTTTGTTTAGGTAATGTGAATGGCATGAAGAGGAAAGAATGGGAAAACAAATCAGTGGGAATAGAAGTAGAGAGAAAAACTCAGCACCTTAGTCTTCAAGTACCATTACGATCTCATAGCTCATCCTCTTCTTCAGAAGAGAATAGTAGCTCTAGTGCTGCACAGCCTCTATTGGCTGGTGAAAAGGAAAGTCCCTCTTCTGTTGCCGATAATCATTTGGTTCAAAAAGAATTCTTGCATGGTACGAAAAGAGATGATGGCCAAGTGAGGTCAGTATTCAATTAGATTTAGAAACCTGATCATAGGATTACAAGTGCTTAAAACTGTGGCAAGGAAAACTTCTCTCCTCTCAACTCACCTGTTGTAGAGAATTTTTTCTCCTCCTGAACTTATTTTTAAATGTCCATTTGCTGTTGTTTTTCTGATTACAAAAGTAATACATATATATTCATTCCAGATGCTAGGAAAATACAGAAAAGTATAAGAAAAATGAATATTTCTTGTCATCCCACCACTGAGAGTGAACCATTGTTAACATTTGGATATTATCCTTCCAGTGTGTTGAATATTTTTTGGTCCTTCTTTTGGCCCCTAGTTGATTACTTGCTTCTTGAAATACACTTTCCTCTCGACTTGATAGCACATTTCAGATTTTCCTCCCATCTCCTTGGCTTTTCCTTCTCCATCTCTATTTCTAAGTCCTCCATTTTTTTTTCCCTCCCCTTCTTTCTCTTCCTGTTACAGCCTGCCATTTGTTAAATGTCATTATCCCTTAAGACTGTTATGTACCCTTTTCTCCACTGACTCTATACTGTTTCCCTAGGCAGTCTTAGTAACTGTTTGGCTTCAATTATGATCTGTAGCTAACATCTTATAAATGTTAAAAACTCCATCCAAAACCTTTGTCCCTATGAACCTAGCTACCTTCTTGATGTTTCATGGAGGGCTCAAACTCAACATATTAAAAAATGATCTTGTGCCTATCATGTTCAACTTGTTGTGCCTCAGTAAACGGCACTAGTATATCAGTTGCTGAAGTCAGAAATATTGGGGTTATCTGTGACTTCTCCCTCTCTCATTTCCTCTCATTTAATCAAAGGCCCCTGGTATGTTTTGTTACATAAACTTTTAAAGGATGTGGGAAAATAAACTTATAAATGCATTAGTGTTCATGGATTATGGATAGAAGATTATACTCTGGGTTTCTTTAAATTTTTATTGTGTTTTAAGTTGCCTCAATTTTTTTTTTTGGAACTCTGTGGAGTAGGAACATATATTGTACTGTTTTGCTACTTTGTATGGATATTTTATTGTAAAAGTTTACAACTTCCTTTATTTGTAAAATAAATGATTAATATATACAGAAAGGATTTTATAAGTACTTCTATTTATACTTAAATTATATGGTGTGCAGTAAATGTTAATAGTTTTTCTTTCTGTTTTAGCATTCCTACAGAAATTTCAGGAAATAGCCCTGTGTCTCCTAATACTCAGGATAAGTCAGTAGGTCAGTCTCCTCTGAGATCTCCCTTGAAACGACAAGCCTCTGTATGTTCCACCCGACTTGGAAGTACCAAGAGCCTTACTGCTGCTTTTTATGGGGACAAGCAGCCTGTTACAGTTGGAGTCCAGTTTAGTAGTGATGTCTCCCGAAGTGATGAAAATGTACTAGACTCACCAAAGCAGAGAAGAAGTTTTGGTTCATTTCCATATACACCATCAGCAGACTCTAATTCATTTCATCAGTATCGATCAATGGATTCCAGCATGTCAATGGCTGATAGTGAAGCTTACTTTTCTGCAGCTGAAGAATTTGAGCCCATTAGCAGTGATGAAGGCCCTGGAACTTATCCAGGTAGAAAAAAGAAGAAAAAGCAAGCCCAGCAGATTGACTACAGTAGGGGTTCCATATATCACAGTGTAGAAGGACCACTTACTGGCCATGGAGAAAGCATTCAGGATCCTCGGACTCTGCCATTCAAAACTCATCCTTCCCAGGCTTCCTTTGTTTCTGCATTAGGTGGAGAGGATGATGTTATAGAGCATCTGTATGTTGTAGAAAGTGAGAAAACAGCAGAGAGCGAACAGATTACTTCTCAGCAACCTGTGATGAATTGCTATCAGACTTACCTTACACAATTCCAAGTAATTAATTGGTCAGTGAAGCATCCAACCAACAAAAGAACCTCTAAGTCCTCATTGCATCGCCCCCTCGATCTGGATACACCAACCAGTGAAGAAAGCTCATCATCATTTGAACAGCTTTCTGTTCCAACTTTTAAGGTAGAAGGCAAATCATTAATTTCCACTGATAAATTTATGTAGGAAAATTGATTTTTAAGATATTTAAAAAATTACTCTCTCAGTCATTTTGCTACTTTTCTTAAAGATAAAATTCCTGAAGTCATGGCTTCATGTACGACAGTAGGCCTCAGGTTTATTGATGAGTATTATAAATTTAAGCATATAAAATTAAGGAATAGTTTCAGATTTGATCGTCAGAGTATTAACAATTAACGTATAGTCTGTGTCAACATTATATTCTAAGATTAGGATCATGTCTCTGTGAATTCATATTTTCTGTGTCTTAAAAGTAAAATTTTGAAATAGTTTTTAATTGTTGGTGTTCTATTATATTAATCCTTAACTGCTTCTATGCAAATCCAGTTCTGTACACTTGGTATTTGAGATCTTATAATTTAGTATTAATTAATTATTGTCCATTTCTGTAATGTATTCTGTAAATAGCTTTTTTTTTTAGGAAAGCTAAAAATAGGTCAAAATAAATTTAGTGATAATATCCAATATGAAGACATTTTTATAAAATTATAAATTTATAAGAGAACTTTTTATGATTTTAAAGACCAAAATTGAGCATATAAAATCTTATGGAACTGATTAACAATTGAAAAATCTCATGTGGTATATACTAACATGTACATATATACTTGTTTGAAGTGTCTAAATGTTAATATTCTCATATTCAGATATTTATTATATACTACCGTGTGTTAGTCATTTGATGTTCAATGGTGAGGGAAACAGACATGGGGCTTATAGTTTAGGGTGAGAGACGGGCAGTAAATAGATAAATGGATAAGTACAGTATATGATTATAAATTCAGAAGTGTTATGAAGATAAAGGATGCTGGGATAGAGAATAATGGGGAGTGGGGCTGCCTAGCTTGTATTGACATGAAAGGTCAATCACAGGAGGTAATATTTAAACTGAAACTTAAAGGATGAGGAGGAATTGAGGAAGGGAAGACTTAGGGGCTCTATATACTATATTCAGGGCACAGGCATCGGCCTTGCTGAAGTTCTAAAGTGGGAAAGAAGTCAGTGTGCATGAGACATAGTGAGTTAGCAGAGAGCTTTGCACATGGTGAGGTTAGAGACCTGAACAAAGGCGAGGCCATTAAGGACCTGTAGACCAGGGTATCAGTAATTAGAATTTTAATTTCATTGGGAAATTCATGAGAGCTTTAAGGAAATGTGATGTGATCTCATGTACTTTGGCTACTAAGTGGAACAGAATTGGGGTGATCACCTAGGAGGCTGTCGCAGCAGCCTGTGCAAGAGATGATGGGCTTGGACCTAGTGATGGAAATGTGATAAGTGGAGTGAAATATCCTTAGAGATAAATGCATTTGAGTAATATGTATTGAAGGAAGAAGAAACAGAGAGTCACAAAATTTTGATTTTAAGGTTGTGCCCATTTCTTATCTTGCCTAAGTTACCCATGCCAACATTTTAAAATGTTCTCTTTATTCCATGTGAAAATATGTTGGTAAATGAATGTTCCAGTATAAAACTGAATTGCACTTGCTCTGAAAAATAGAGGTTAGAATTGCTATGAGAGGTTAGAATTATTGTAGTATTTTCAATAAATCTAGTTTGATTAGGCAGTCAAATCTCTGGAGAAAATAAGTCAAGGAATTCATATCTTTAAACAACTTCAAAAATAGAACATAAGAAAGTTATTTTTCTTCATTAAATCTAAATAACAGGCTAGCATTTAAAGGGGTTTAGTTTGGTTATTCAAGTGCATTATTTATTTTATTTGTTATCTTTTATGGATATAAAATACAATCTAGCATTTCCTATAATTTAATGTTACTCTGGGATTCTTTCCCACTTAAAAGTTGATTGTGCTACAAGACTCTAAAATTAGCTTTTTCTAAGAAAAGCACAATTTAAAGAGGAACTATGGAGGAAAGACATTTGAAGCACTTGCTTTTAAGCTTTAGTTGTATAGTCTACTCTTGCTGAATCCTCACAGCCCTACTCTGTCATTTTTCTGAATAATTAGAAAATGAAATTGCCAGTTGAATATTTCCTGTGATTTTTTTCAATTTGTTAAATATTTATATCATACATATCAAAATCACATTAACAAGGTAATTTGGATAGTCACAAGTATCAGTTTATAGCATAAAATTACAGAATAATTAATATTAAAATTCTAGTCTATAAGTAATGTTTTATATTATTCTAGGTTATCAAACAAGGGCTCACAGCTAACTCTTTACTAGACAGAGGAATGCAGCTTTCAGGATCAACTTCAAAGTAAGTAAAAATTATATACTTTTGAAGTTTAAAGTCAGTCTTTCTTGATTATGAGATACAGAGAGTTCGTTCTGAGGAATAACCACTCTTTACTTGACTGTAGTCTTTATTTTTTGAATAAATAGACCCAAATAATTCAACTCTGTTGTCTTTCATGGCTTTGCCTACATGTATAAGTAGTCAGTAACATTTCTTTTTGACATACTATGCAAACCATAACTTGGCATATTAAAATTGGGAACTAACAAGAATTCAGTATTATAATTTTCATATTTTGGTAGAGCCCTGCCAAGTAAATATATCAAATTTTTTTTTGTCATTTGATGTATTAACCATCTTTGATCAATTTGCATTTTACTGCCTCATTTGTCTTGTCCTTGAAGAGCATTTGGGACATATAATATCTAGTCCAATTTCATGAAATTTTTAGTTGAAATAAGTATAAGTTTAAGGGTCACTCATCTTAAGGAAGCTCCAACTTCTATTTTTTTCATATATATACTGGTCTTTTTAATATATACTTTGCTTGTTAAATTGTATAGTACACCATATACTCCTCTGGAAAAGAAAGCTGTTGATAACACAGATGATGAAACATTAACAGAAGAGTGGACCTTGGATCAACCAGTCTCTCAGACCAGAACAACAGCCATAGTTGAAGTAAAAGGAACCGTTGATATTGTTCTGACTCCCCTAGTGGCTGAAGCTTTAGACAGGTATTAATTTTGTCTAAAACTACAACTACTATTTTATAAAATAATAAGTGTATGTGATATAGTATTTTCATGAAAAAGAATGATGATGGCTATTTTGATTGAATAAAAATGAAAATATATTTTAAAAAGACTATGTTTCAGTTATCATTTGTTAGTTTTTCAGCCTAAATAATTATATATTGCAATATTATAATGTTATATTACATTGTATTTTCTACTTTTTGCTTTTGGGCTGATAAGCATAAAATTTACCAAATACCCAGGAACTAATTATTAAGTTTGATATTCTTACTACTGTCTGGTTAATGCAGGTATAAAGAGGAAATAATATATTGTCTGTCCTGCAAGGAGATATAGTCTATCTAGGGAGACAAAACTAAGATGAATAAAATCTAGAATGGAACATAATGGGATAGATTAGATAAACTAGATCATAAGTGATATTAAAATGTTTCATAGACTGTTTTTCTTCCCTCAGGTATATTGAAGCCATGGTTCATTGTGCTAGTACTAGACATCCAGCTGCAATTGTGGATGATCTACATGTCAAAGTCCTCAGGGAAGCTGTCCAAAATAGCAAGACTACCTTCTCAGAAAATGTAAGAACCTTTTGTTCAGTGAGTGTGGCAAATTGAGTATTCTTCACAGGTGCATAATATCCAACCTTGAAAAAAATTTGAATATACTAAAATTTTATTAGCCATTTAAATTGGAATACGTGAACATTTCTAAATAATCTTTATATGTCATTGGCTCCATAAGAGACAGCATAAGAGGAGTAAAATATTTTTTAAAATGTAGCATTATTTTTTCTTTTATTTTGGAAGTAGTTTTATTCTAAGCCTTTCCTAAAGAGCTTTGGTCCTGAGTGAATGAGTATTGTTTAGGAGTGGTACATTCATTTACTAAGAAAGCAAATCTGCATATTATTTTGGCTTTCCTCTGTGATTAGATAACTCGTATCTTAATAGTTTTGAGGTTATTTTTGTTCACCTCGGTGAATCAAGTCACTCACTGTCTTCTGGTGTGCGATATTTTACTTAACACTGTGGTCCTAGTCACAAAGCCAGTTTCTTAGCAGTCATATCCTGGTGATTAATCCTCATCTAGTGATTGTCCACTTGACTTTCAGTTGTATCTGAGTCGCATTTGGACTATGGACCAGAGGCAAGGTGAAAGTAAAGCTGATTGTTTTTAGTGATCCAGTTATTCAAGATATATTGGCATTTCATGTGATAGGTAGTTTGGCTAGAGGAGTACAAATCAAAAAAGAAATTTGAAAATATTCCCAGCCAACAAGGAGCTAATTATCAGAAACCAAATATGTTCTCAAGTACATGTTTTTATGTAGGCTGATTTTGCTTTATTTTATATCACTTCTCTCAACACTGGGGCTGCCAGTCTATTTTCTAGCTTTTCTAAGGTTTGGACTTTAAGCCTGGGAATGCTAAACCAGAGGGCAGCTGGTACCTAGATGGGTATAAAGGAGCACAGTGAATAACAAGTTGCTGTTGTAGATGATATGGAAATTACGAAAGGTCTGTGAAATAATAATTCCGCTTTCAATCTTTTTAGCTATCTTCCAAACAGGATGTTAGAGGAACAAAAACTGAACATTCTACCATAGGAATGACTAACCAAGGACAAGCACAGACAAATCTTACAATGAAGCAAGATAATGTAACAATTAAAGGCCTTCAGGCTAATGTTAGCATACCAAAGGTAAAAATTTAATATTTAAACAAGTTTTCCTGAAAGAGAATATTTTGGTGGTTTTTATCCTTTGTATTTATTAAACTGAATGGTGGTAGAATAGATTATAATATCAAAAATATATATTTTATTTCCTTGATGATCTAATGTAACATTTAATGTAATGTAAATAGTTTACTTAAGCAGAATGTTGGGTAATATTTACTAAAAAAATTCACATTGATCCAGTAAGAATTTAATTATTATTTTATGAGAGTTTATAAGCTTCTCCTTCATTACTCTCATACACATAGATATGCCATTTCTAATGGTAGTTTTTCATTTTCCTATATATCTTATGTTTAAGTGATAACTTTTTACTTTTCAACTCTGAATTATGTGACATTTTGTGTGTTAGGTGAACTTATGTTTGTTACAAGCCTCAGTGGAAGAATCTCCGAGTACAGCTCCTAGTAGAAGTGTGACTCATGTTTCCTTAGTAGCACTGTGTTTTGACAGAATTGCTACACAAGTTCGTATGAACAGGTAAGAAAGAGTTTATTAATTTGAGCCATGACTATCTTGCTGGATGTAAAAACAAGCTTTAACCATCCTTTTAATACATTTCGGAAAATTCTAATGTTAAAACTCAGAACTGGTATTGGAATTTCAAATCTCACTTTAAGATTAGCAAAGTAGGTTTTAAAAAGTTTGTACTGTTTTTATTCATACTATCTTTTAGTAAACACTGAAGAATTTGTTATTAATATTGGTTTAATTAAAATAGTGGATTTTAAAAAAAATACTAGTTAAATGTTTTTACTGAACTATGTATTATTTAAATGTTAACCATCATACTCTTTCTTTTTTCATAAAGAGGTGTGGTTGAAGAGACTTCAAACAGTGCAGACCCTGGTAGAACATCAAATTTTGATAGGTATGTTCATGCCACTAAGATGCAGCCTCAGTCATCAGGATCTCTCAGATCAAACGCTGGAGCGGAAAAAGGCAAAGAGATTGCAGCCAAGTTAAACATTCATCGAGTTCATGGGCAACTGAGGGGTCTTGATACAACGGGTAGGAGTCTACAACATATTTTTCTTTGACATGTATAAATGTAAGAGGATTTTGCAAAAGGAAACATAATTTTTTTTCCTTTGAAGTTTGCTACAATTTGAGTATTTTATCAATATAAGAAAGAGAAAGGTGTTTCTGTATATATTGAACACATAGTATTTAACTATTCATTACTCACATTCTACGCAGGATGGAAGGTAAACTTTGGTGGGAAGGTGGGTGGTATGGCCCCAAATTAGAAACTGCTTCTATCTCGCATCTGTTTTCTTCATGGTATCTGTTTGCTCACTGTAGAACACAGAGAGTATGATCTTTATAGTCTTTCTTTCTTTTTAAAATCATCCTGTAGACACAGCTTTGTTAGAAAGAATTAATAGTGGTATCAAAAGCAGGTAGTCAGATCTGTAAAATATAGCAGCAATAAGAATAATAGACATGGCTGTGCTTCTTAATATCTTTGAAGAATTTTTAATGAACTGAGGAAATTATCATAGTTGACTGCTACATGAAAGGTGGGAACCAAAGCTGGATTTGTAAAATGATCTCTAAAGAGCTAGAAGAAAACTTAGTTCAGACGTAAACAAGTTATCTCTGGGTGGTAAATTTACATGTGTTTTTTTTATCTTCTTTTTGCTTTTCTGTATTCATTAGCTGTAATCAGAGAAAGAAATGAAAAAACAGTAAGATAAACTAAAAATCTCTGCCAGACACTCAGGACGTTGGCTCCCATATTGCATATTGAAGGGGATGGAATTATGGCAATATCTGAGATGAATTGTTATATAAAATATGTTAGCATAAAGCAATCTTTGAGTGAAAGCTATAGTTTTCCTGGAAAATAATGTTTTTCCTAAGGCTAGGTAATTAATTAAAATAATTTTTTATTTTGTAAAATGATGAGAAAGTATTTAAAAATAGTTTACTATGAAGCTGAATTATTCAGGAACTTTTTAAGTTTAGATTTTTAGAGTACCCTATGATCTCTCAGAAATGAATTTATCCTGTCTCTGAGCACTTATCTATTAATTATGGAATCTTCTTTTCTCCCTCTAACTTCAACATGATTCTGGCACTTTTTAAGTAGTATGACATTAGGCAGCACTATTTTAGAAATTGGTTGGTTCATTTGTTTATTTTTCTTTTTGACAGAATACTAAGATATCTTTTAAGACAGCCACTGTGCCACATGCTTACATTATTTGTTGTTTTTAAAAAATATACAAACCTCTGTCTTTAAAAATGGTCATTTTGTTTTCTTTTGATAATAGATATTGGTACCTGTGCCATCACTGCTATCCCCTTTGAGAAGTCCAAAGTTTTATTTACTCTTGAAGAGTTGGATGAGTTTGCTTTTGTGGATGAAACTGATCAGCAAGCTGTTCCAGATGTAACTCGAATAGGTCCCAGCCAAGAAAAATGGGGTTGGATAATGTTTGAATGTGGACTTGAAAATTTAACCATAAAAGGTAAGCTTTTTATAAAAATTTCTGCTTAAGTGGGGAACAAATTGGCCACACATTGCTGAAAAGTTTTGAACAATCATGACTTTCAGTAACCTGAATCAGCATATTCATGCAGAAAGTGTGGCATCTGGGATTATTTACTAGGAGTGGTGCCCCATCCCAATTGCGTAAGTGGAGCTTAATGAAATTATTGTGTGATTCAAAACTAGCAGAGCATCTAGACATGTAAAATGCCTGAGCAAAGCAGTGCATAGTTCAGAAAAAATTCTCAAATAAAATATAAAGCCTCTTAACTTTTGGAAGTTTGCATCTTTGGAAACTGGATCTTTGACTAGTAGAGCCTTGCCATATACGATGAAAATACTGTAAATCCTTTATTCAGCGATACTGACTTATATTTATTTTCTTTTACATTACTGACTAATACATTAAAATAGGAAAGCTGAATTGTGTATAAGACTTTTAGGCTTAGTTATATATAATAGTAGTGTATATGCCTGTAATTCCTTACCTGATATTGCAATATTATATCACTTTATAGATAAGGGCAAAGTTTTGGTGAGAAAAAAATCTTCATGAGATTTTTATTTTTTATTTTTATGGATATGATAGAGACAGCATTGAGACACCCAGTGTTTTTAATAAATAAATTCTTTCATTTGTATAGGAGGAAGACAGTCTGGTGCTGTTTTATATAATACTTTTGGAACTATGGGTAAAGCTAATGTCACGGAAAGGGGTGGAGTGCTGACATCCAATAATTCTTCTGATTCTCCAACTGGCAGCGGCTATAATACTGATGTCTCTGATGATAATCTTCCTTGTGACCGAACAAGCCCTTCTTCAGACTTAAATGGAAATTCTGTTTCCGATGAACAAGTTGGTGAATTTCTAATAATAATAATGATTTGGGAAAATAAAATAGAAAACTACATACCTAATTCACATTTAATTTCTGGAGTATATTTCCTTGTCTTTCCATGTTGTGGATTTTGCTTAAATGGTAGCCAAGGCATTTTGGTGATTATACTCTACTAGAGTATAATTGCTAAAATGTAGGCACCATATTATAGATATATTTATATCTGTCATAGTACCTAGCATAATATTTTGCTTATGTTAAGTACTTAATTATATTTGTTGAATTAATGAATTAATAGAATTTCAGAAAGGCAGGCTTTATTTTTATCTTATTTGAAGGATTTTAGCAGAA
Organism: Monodon monoceros; assembly: GCF_005190385.1. Taxonomy (NCBI): domain Eukaryota; kingdom Metazoa; phylum Chordata; class Mammalia; order Artiodactyla; family Monodontidae; genus Monodon; species Monodon monoceros. The sequence goes on from NW_021703777.1 coordinate 118,036,806, forward strand.
CTCATTTTTTAAATAAACAGTTTTGTTATTGGTAGTATTTCATGTAAGTTTAAATATTTTTGTCAGTATCTACCTATTTCATTTGGAAGCCTGAAGAACACCTTACATGCAACTCATATTTTTTCATATTTTTATTGTATAATTTCATGGTGATGAATATAGTAACAGCAATAATGAAAATATTCAAAATTCTAGACTACAGAATAGTTGTACTACTACCTGATTGGTGACCTTGGGCACATTATTATTTTTTATTTTATTTTTTTTTACTGTCTCCTATGTTTCTGAAATAGGAGTACTATAATGATATTGACCTAGAGTTGTGGAGGTTGAAGGAGGCAGTACATATGAAAGACTTAACTCGGTGTCTACAGCATAGAAAGAACTTGGTAAATGTTGTTCTTAAACACACATAACACTTCTGATCATTTGGAAATTAGATCAATTGAAGAGGAAAGAAACCACCTTTTAACTAAGAAATGTGTCTTGGGTATCTAGTATGCATTGGCAAATCACTCCTGAACCCAGGTTTCTGGGAATTTATTTTTGAAAAGTTTATTTTGATTTGATGCATAGTAAAGGGTTTTAATCACAGTTTTCTTGTGAGGTCTTTGGAAGTATTTGAGAGCTGGGTGGGGATTAGCACTTCGATTAAGGAAATTAAAATATATAGCAGCTGCTCACTGAACAAAGAGCTCGGAAGAACCTATCTGTTCTTTCCTTCTCCTTCACCTTCTAAAATACTTGACAGAAACTCAGGTATCTTCCTGAATCTCTCTGATCCTGTTCTCCTTGGTGGAAGTCCTCGAATTGTGTAACGTTGCTTTCTTTTGGTTCTCTGACTTTTCTTGGTCCATCTCCTTATGCAGTTCATTGTCCTTCATAAATGTGGGTGTCCCCCCATGTTCTGTTCTTGGCTACCCTTCTTGCTCTTTGTCCACTCCCTCACTTGTTTCATTTCCTAGTCCAGGTCCGTAATTTGATGACACTGCTCTTTCCCATCAGTTATGCCTTCCGCATCAGCCCTTTACCTGAGCTTCAGAATTGTATCCAATGGCCTTTTAGATATCATCATTTAGATGTGCCGTAGGCACCAAAAATTCAGTCAGTCTAAAACCAAGTTTTTTGTTACTTTGCTTCACATGTTGTTATAAGTACTTGCTTATTATCTACAAGCCCCTCTCCCGTTTTTTTTTGTTGTTGTTTGTTTGTTTGTTTTTTGCGGTACGCGGGCCTCTCACTGTTGTGGCCTCACCCGTTGCGGAGCACAGGCTCCAGACGCGCAAGCTCAGCGGCCATGGTTCACGGGCCCAGCCGTTCCGTGGCATGTGGCATCTTCCCAGACCGGGTCACGAACCTGTGTCTCCTGCATCGGCAGGCGAACTCTCAACCACTGCGCCACCAGGGAAGCCCCCCCTCTCCCCTTTTATAAAGTTCAAGTTCCTCTGGACTGTCTTCTGTGTATTTGTATATGCTCAGTTGCCTGGCTCACAGCCCTTGTCTAAAATCCGTGGGCCAGATGTATTTGAGAATTCAGATTTTTTTTCTTTAAAAGAAAGGTAATATGCCGTAGCCCTATATTGCCCCTCTCCCCTTCCCTCTCCCTACTGATAACCACTAGTTTGTTCTCTATATCTGTGAGTCTGCTTCTTTTTTTGCTATATTCACTAGTTTGCTGTATTTTTTAGATTCCATTATAAATGATTAAGACGTGCAAACTATTATGTATAAGCTACAAGGATATATTATACAACACAGGGAATATAGCCAATATTTTATAGTAACTATAAATGGAGTATAACCTTTAAAAATTGTGAGTCACTGTATTGTACTCCTGTAACATACAATATTGTACATCAACTATACTTCAATAAAAAAATAAAATAAAGGTAATATGGTGTGTGTATAAGCTACGTAAACTCCTAGTGGAATCTGAGATAGCACTACATCTTGAAATATTTGAATATTTCTACAGCAAGACATGAATGAAAACACCAAGTGGGATAAATAGTCTCTTACAAGTTCATATCAGATTTTGATGCCACAAAAACAGATTTAGATTTTCAGAATGTTGTGGATTTTGGAATTGCAGATATGGGAATGTGGACTTATATTTAGTGCCTGCTGACTTTAAAATTACTAGGGTCTATGGTTCACATTGTCTTGTAACATTTAGGATTTAAAGCTGTTTTGTGGATACTTTTCATTCCTCAGTCATCCCACAAGAAAATGCCAATCTTTTCTTTATTTTGACCAAGAATATCTAAAAATGAATTAGAAACCTATTAAACAGATATAACAGGCAATGGATTTTGTTTGTTTCTTTAATATTATGCTTCTTACCTCCCTGCATTCTGAAGAGTGGTGATTACATGTTTAAAAAGTATTATTCCTATTTCTCAATACAGATTCAGATTACTAGCATCCAGGATAACTAAGAATTTTTTATTGTATAGTGTTATTTATTTGAACATAGGCTATAATAGTATTTCTTATGGCACTTTATTTGGACGTTTGAAATATTCTATTAAGATAGAATGGAAAATAGATTGCAGTAGGAAGCAGAAGACCTTAATGCTGTCACTCATTCTCCAACTTAATAGTTGTATGACCTCTGGCAAGTCATAAAACTTCTTTCTCTCATCTAGGAAAAGACACAGTATCCCTAAACAAATGTGACTGAATGAAGTGATTGAGAGAAACACTTTAGTTCTAAGATCTCTGATTTATGGTTCGTTACAATGCAGTGTTTTTCAGACTGTGCTCCTTGGAGCTTCAAGGATCCATAGGTATTTCTCAGAATAAGGATTAGGCTGAGCAAGGTTTATGTTACCTGTTTTATATCACGGTGTTATTATCTGTAGAACTTGATTTGATAGAAAGGTTTTGTTCGTAAAACACTCTGTGCTAGTGGTTTTAAGGGACTATACATTAATGTTTTTGGTACCCTGTTTTATATAGGATGAAGGAGTTGAATCTGATGATTTGAAAAAAGATCTACCTTTAATGCCTCCACCTCCAGATTCCTGTAGCATGAAGTTGACCATCAAGGAAATTTGGTTTAGTTTTGCAGCTCCCACCAATGTGAGATCTCCTGCACATGCATTTTCTAGGTAAAAAGTTTTAAAAATATATTACTATCCCTTGATGTTTCTTTATTTTAAGTAACATACAATTCTGTTTCATGTATTTTCTGAATTGTTTTTCTGATATATCTAGTATTAGGGTTGCCAGTTTCTTTTCCATCTTTCCTACTTCATACTTTCTATAGACATTATTCCCAATTTGTTTGACCCTACTTCTTTCCTAGGGTTTTAGTTTTATTTTTACATGTCACCCTGCCATAAGCTTTTTATATACTCTTTTCACCTCTAACAGACTTTTATATTTTTCTTTATTTTCTGTTATCTATTCTTTGCATTTCCTACTTATATGTTCAGAATTTATCTAGTGGTCAAAAGGAAAGGTAATTTTGCCTAACTAAAATAGCCACTAAGTACAGTAGATATGGGAGATTGTTTGAAATACAAACCTTAACACTTGTTTTTATAATTTTTTTTTTTCATTTTAAAAGGCAGCTAAACCTTTTAAGCACTGCAACTCCAGCTGTTGGTGCATGGCTTGTTCCCATTGATCAACTCAAGTCATCCTTAAACAAATTAGAAACCGAGGGAACCCTGAGAATTTGTGCTGTCATGGGATGCATAATGACAGAAGCGTTAGAGGTATGTCTTTCAACAATACAAGGTATCATACAAAGTTTATTATTGAAAATGATCCCTTATTATCATTGCTGGAAAACATCAGACCTGCAAGTTCTTAATTTCTAGATATCTTTTGTTTGTTGTATCTTTGCTGTGTCATTCTGAATCTGTTGTTTTGCTTTTTACAGAATAAAAGTGTACATTTTCCCTTAAGAAGTAAATACAACAGACTTACAAAAGTTGCCCGCTTTCTCCAAGAAAATCCTTCATGTTTACTGTGTAATATACTACATCACTACCTGCACCAGGCAAATTACTCCATCATTGATGACGCTACAATGGTGAGTTACCGGAATCATGTTAGCTTTAAAAAAGCCTCTATTCTGTTGAGTAGCCGTTGACCCACAAGGTTTGAGATGAGTATGGGAAGTCCAAAGGAGAAATGTGGTTAGATATCCAGGCTATTGACAAGATTGGGCTCAAATTAATGGTTTGGCAGTTGCCAGCATGAAAGGGTTAGAAGCTGCGGATATGGATGAGCCTTCTCGGGATGATATGTTGAGTGAGAAACTGGTCAGGGATGGAGCCCTGATAAATACCAAAATTAAAGGAGCATGGAGAGGGTGCATAGAGGTACACAGTGTGCTGAGGAGGGAAAAGAAGAGGTAGAAGGACCAGGAAAGAAGGTTTTAGAAACCAAAGGTATAAAGAATTTCAAGCAAGAGAGTAATCATTAGAGTCAAATTTCACAGAAATGTTTAATAAAATAAGGACTAATTAATGATTGAGGGGGGAATATGTAAGTGTACGAATAAATACAGTATATCTCTGCACTAGAAAAGCACTATGGAAGCACATGATTAGAGGCTTAGAGCTTGAGGACCTCCCTCTCCTCTCCAAGTTTCTGGTCAATAGAAAATACACAGGAAGCTTTAGGCAAATTAGTAATCAATGTATCAGTATTATTAATGGTCAGTCAAGCTCCTGATAACCTCTAATGAAAGAAACTGGAGTAAATTATGGATTTCATAAAGGTATTTAGACCTGAGGCTGGTATAGTGCTTTCTACTCCCACCCTGTGAATTGAAGACTGGGAGATCCACAGTGCAAGTTTAACTTGCCCATCTAGTCACAGGCAGGCATTTCCCACGGATGGATGCTCTGCCGGGATATGGTCTCCATGTAAGAGGAAGAAACACAAGATGACCCTCCTTACTTGAGTTTAGGAATGAAAGGACAGGCTAAGGGGCCTGATGTTCCTCAGAAAGTAAATGAGGTGATTCCTGCCACCTAGTAAATGGCTCTCTTCAGTCAAAGCTATTATTCCTAATACAAGGAATTGTAGGAAAGGGGAGAGGAGTTGCATATTTTCTCCTTAGGCTAAGGCTCCAATAGGCAAATTTTCTTTCGTAAAATCACCACCATGTGGAATAAAATATATTCTAAATTATGTAGTTCTTACTGATCATATATTTAAGTTTCAAAGCAGTTACAAATCCTTCTATGTCTGTCATTTAACTATAGTAATTTATTAATTTTTTAATGTTAAAATAGAGGTGGTTACCTAATCTTTGAAAGAAATAATTTCCTCTTTGCTTGATGAATATTCCAGGTAGCACAAAATACATTTAATTCTTCAGTTGAGCGAAGCAGGTGAAGTGCTTTGAATGCTTCTTAAGGAGAATCCCACTTTACTCCCCATGTTTAGTCTCTTATTTACCTGGTTCTGCTGGGTTGTTTATGATAGAAAGATGCAACATTGTGTTTAGCGATTGAGTTCTATAGTCAGCTTGAGATAGTGACTCTCCTGTGTAAACTTGGACAAATTACTCAACATATAAATTCCAGTTTCCTCATCTCTAAGTGGGAGTTATGAGATTTAAATGAATAAATGTATGCAGAACACTTAAATAGTAACTATTATTGTTACAGTAAGATTACTCCTAACCATGTCATTGTTGTTACAGAGTGATGGCCTTCCTGCTTTGGTAACTTTAAAGAAAGGTTTAGTTGCACTGGCAAGGCAGTGGATGAAGTTTATTGTAGTGACACCAGCCTTTAAAGGAGTGAGTTTACATCGACCAGCTCAGCCCCTGAAACCTCAATCAGCTGTGCACTATGATCATGAAGATGGGCTTGGGCTGGACAATGGAGGTGGTCTTCAAAGTGATACCAGTGCTGATGGAGCAGAATTTGAATTTGATGCAGGTAATTTTGTAAATATTTTTGCTAGATACTATGTACTTGGTAACCTAATACTTGTGATAATTTTAATAATTTTTGTCCCAAATTTGAAATGTCATGGCTTAATTATACAACTATGATTTGTATTAGTCCAAATAAGTGGTAATAATGTTGGAATCTTTATACAGACTTGACTTCTAAGTTTAATTTTGTGAAATACAGAAGATTTCTTCTCCTAATCTATCCAGTACAATTAACAGACATCTTTGTATAACTAGAATGTTTTGAATGAAACACATGAATTTCTTTTTGAAATTTATATTTTTATTTGTCTATTTATCATGCTCCCTATACCAGTCTTTTAAAGATTTGAACTTTGCCTGTTGCCTGTTTGATTCTGAATTTGTATAATGTTTAGAGGTATGCATTCAGCCCACAATTCTGTCATTATAATGACTGTGCCAGAACATAGGCAGTAGATAATGCATTACAGAAATAACATGCATACTTAAATGCTTTTTCAAAGGATAATTTTTATTATCATGATATATAGTACTCAATGAAAATTTATCTTGTGGTATTTTGAAAAAAAATTAAAAGTACCATGGAAAAGGGTAGTAGTCTTAAAATTAGAGCTTTCAGAACATTTATATATAATACTTTACCAAGCTTTTAAAAAATAAATTAGAAAAACTTTGTATTTAACAAATAAATATATTATGTGTAATAGGCTGGATTTTATTATTTAAAAAAATTTCAAGTCTACCCCAAAATTGAAAGAATAGTGCAGTAAACATCCCTTCTAATTATCTGCAAATGCCTAGGTTAATCTGTGAACATTTTGTACTTTCTTCAGCATAGTTGAATTAGTTTTTGATCTCTGTGCCATTTGGGTGACATGTGAAAGACTGAGCAGAAGCTGTTTGTTCCTTTCTTGAGACTGAGTGAGAAGACTGGGGTTTGAAGAATAAAAGACAGAAGAGTGAATGTTATAGCAGAGTGCACAATTAGTTTTTCAAGAAATATGAAAAGTTGAGTTTAGTTACACCACCAGGAACATTGGAGTTGTTGTTTCAAGATTATATGATAATCTATAGCCCACTTATTGTTTTGAACTGTTTCAGCCACAGTCAGTGAACACACAATGCTGCTGGAGGGAACAGCCAACCGGCCTCCACCTGGTAGCTCTGGACCTGTAACTGGAGCTGAGATAATGAGGAAACTATCTAAGACTCATACCCATAGTGACTCTGCATTAAAAATAAAGGTACATTGTTGCTGCCTTTGGTTAGAGTTACTTAGACTTACAGAGAAGACCTAAACTTTTGTTATCTCAAATGTAAATATTAGGTATTTGCCCTAAATATTCAAGTAGTGTTTTTATGTTGAAATTAACATGATTAGTAACTTTTAGTTTACACATTTCTTTGAAAATTATATCAACAGTCAGTAATTAATATTGAACAAGGACTACTTTAACTACCAAGCCTTAGGGCTCTCTTTTCAACTTATTGAATATTGTATTCAATAAAAAACAATATTGAAATGTTGATCAGCTTACAGTTATTAGTTTTAATGAGAAGTTTTATAGGTAGTACATGATCAAAATACAGTTTGAGTTAAGCTAGTTTTATGACTTTAATTACATTTTTTTTGTTTTAAGAAATTTAACCAGTGCTTGATAAAATAAGACATATGGATAGCAGAGTGGTTGACTGCCACTCAGGAGTCAGACTGCCTTGGTTTCAATCCTGCCCCTGCCACTTAATTGCTTTGTGACTAAAGTTTTTAACTGCACTGTGTGTCAGTTTCCTCATATGTTAAAAATGGAGATTATAATAGTAACCTCCTTCAGAAGGTTGCTGTAAGAAATAATGGAGTTGATACATGAAAAATGCTTAGAACAATACCTGGCTCATAGTAAGCACTTAGTAAGTTATTTGCTGTTGTTGTGAGTTACTTATTTTTTGGTAGTTTCCTTTTCTAAGCACTGAAAACAGTAAATAGTTAATATTTTAACTTCCGTTGACAGTCTGGGTATAATCTTAAATTAATAATTAATACCAAGAATCCATTAGGTAAAGTGTATTTTTCACTATATTGAAATATAAAATTTCTACACAGAAAAAAAAAGTATTGTAAACAAAATGGAAAGACATATGACAAAGGGCTAATTTCCTAATGTGTAAGGATCTCTTCCTAATCACTAAAAAGGCACAACCAAATAGAAAATAAAGGCAGTTCACAGAGGAATTCATATACAAATATGAAAATGTATTCTCTTCTAATTAAAGAAATGTAAATGTAAAATAAAATGAGATTCCATTTCCACCTGTCAGGTTGAAAAATCTGAAAGTTTAATAGTATATGTTGGTGAAGATGTAAGAAAACAGACACTTTCATACGGTACTGGGTGGGAGTGTAAACTGGCATAACCTCTTTGAAGAACAGTTTGTCCATTTTTAAATGTAAAATTTTAAATGTAATGCCTTTTAGCAGTATGTCTATGTCCGGGAAGTGTTTCTAAAGAAATGAATGATCATGAATGCTCAAGAACATGAGCACTTATGAGCTCATGAGCACCTCAAATGACTATTTGAGGACTAATAAATTAGTGTACCCTCATATGGATGCCTACTATGAAGACTTCAAAAAGATAAAGTAGGTCTCTAAGTGGATGTGGAATGATCACCAAAGTGCACTGGTTCAAGTAAAAATAAAGTATAGGACAATATGTATCTGTGTGTTAAAAAAGGATAAATATGTATATGTGTTTATATAGTCAAATTATTTATATAAGGATAGATAAGAAATGGTTAAGAGGACTTCTTGGGGAAAGGATCTAGTAGACTGGAGATCAGGAGATACTTTTTATTGACTAGTCTTTTGTGCTTTTGAAAGTTTTATTTTGTGTAAGTATTGTTCTTTTAATTAAAACATTTAATTTGATATACATTTTTTAAAGTTTGGGCTATAGGCTTATTCTATTTCTGCAGTATAGTTACAAGGCTGGGACACTTTTTTTTTTTTTTTTGCTGTACGCGGGCCTCTCACTGTTGTGGCCTCTCCCGTTGCGGAGCACAGGCTCCGGATGCGCAGGCTCAGCGGCCATGGCTCACGGGCCCAGCCACTCCGCGGCATGTGGGATCTTCCTGGACCGGGGCACGAACCCGTGTCCCCTCCATCGGCAGGTGGACTCTCAACCACTGCGCCACCAGGGAAGCCCATGGAACGCTTTAAATTCTCCACCCCTTAATCTGTCTCAGAATTTTTCCTGATTTATAGTTTTTCCAGACGCTCTGATCATATTTAGGTGTTTGCTAATTTTTTAAATTTTTATTTATTTTTTTATTTGGCTGTGTTGGGTCTTCGTTGTTGCGTGCGGGCTTTCTCTAGTTGTGGCGAGCAGGGGCTACTCTCCGTTGCAGTGCGTGGGCTTCTCATTTGCGGTGGCTTGTCTTGTTATGGAGCTCGGGCTCTAGGCGCATGGGGTCAGTAGTTGTGGCTCGTGGGCTCTAGACTGCATGGTCAGTAGTTGCAGTGCACGGGCTTAGTTGCTCTGCGGCATGCGGGATCTTCCCAGACCAGGGATCAGACCCATGTCCCCTGCATTGGCAGGCGAATTCTTAACCACTGCATCACCAGGGAAGTTCCTAGGTGTTTTCTATAATGCTGTTCTCTCTCAGAAATGTTTTTGAGCATTCCTTTGTTTATGGATTACAGAAGTCCAAAGAATTGAAATTAAAAGTGCTTTGTTTCAGATCTCTGCTTTTCAGGATCTTTCTGTCTGCATGGTCTTTCTTTGTACTGTTTTAAACTGATCTGGAATTCCAGTCTTAGATGTGACAGAACAGATATAGATTGGACAATTGTGTAATTTTCGATTTTTTTGTTTTTCTTCAGAGAATTGCTGGAAATTCTTTTTGGTATATTAGAGCTTTACAGAGAATCAGGTCTTAACACAGAAATTATTATCAGAGTACCAAGAAATTATTATCAGAGTACCAAGAAGAGTAGTATAGTATGAAGAATTTTGGGATAGACATCTTAACCACCAGACTCCCTCTTCAGATTTTAAAGGGCATTAATCATTGTTAAAATTAAATGAATGATAATAAATGCTGTCCTTTGTATTGTACTGTAGAGTTATAAAACATTATTACATACATTTGGGATTCACCATAATTCTAATAGACACAAACTGTTTAGATAGACACAGTTGTTTTAATGTAAACAATAACTAGTAATAAAAACAGTGAGTAGTCACAGTTATCAGTAGTCATTTTTATGTGCATAAGAAAGAACCCCATGTTGTTCTTTTTATAGGGCATTCACCCGTATCATTCTCTGAGCTATACCAGTGGTGACACTGCCACAGATTCTCCGGTGCATGTGGGACGTACAGGCATGCCAGTTAAGGAGAGTCCAAGGAAGGAGAGCCTACTCAGCTACCTGACTGGAAGCTTCCCAAGCTTGCACAACCTCCTGGAAGGAACCCCTCAAAGAAGTAGTGCAGCGGTGAAAAGTAGCTCCCTAACGAGAACAGGTATATCCTTAGTTTTGACAATTATAAGCTTACTTCTGTGGGAGATTAAGAAAACAAAAACAGGACTTAACGTTTATTTAGATATATACTTTGGTTGCATACCTTGTCTTTTGTATTACACCTTATCTTTGAGAAAGTATTTTGGGAAACTGTTCTGCTTATAACTTGTTGGTGTCTCGTGCCCTTAGTTTGCATTTTTAAATTGCAACATTTACTATTACTATCAACCTAGGCATGGTGTGGAATGCTGTCTAGGCCAGCCAGCAGTGAATTTTTTCCCATTACGATAGCAATAAATTATTTATTAATGCCTTAATATCCAAATACCAGCATCGTGCAGTGAGTTTAAAGACATGCAAAAGGCAGATAATTTAACCTGACTTTTCAAAAAATAAATCACATTTTCTGCTCCTTAGTACATAAATAATACTATACTCAGTAAAACTTTATTTTCAGGAAACACAATGGCCACTGATATGTTATCTGAACACCCTTTGTTATCTGAACCATCATCTGTGAGTTTCTATAATTGGATGTCAAATGCTGTGGGTAATCGAGGAAGTGTGGTGCAAGAATCTCCTGTTACAAAATCAGGACACAATAGTCTCCCAACAGGTATTGAGCTATCACATTATTTTACTTAACCATCTAAGGGGTACATGTGAAGTTATGTTAAAATCCTGTTTTTCAGAGGATAGGTAAAAAAAATCTCAAACGTTTAAGTACTGTTTAGTTGAAATTGGCTCATTTATGAAATGCCTTTGCTAATATTGCAATTGAGAGAGTCGTAAGCAGTCTCTCAGTGTTCTTGTGGAAAGGCAAATATGTCAAATGCGAGATTATATATAATTTAAAGAGTTTAAAACTTCCATTTAATGTGTGTGGTTTAATTTTCAAAACACCAAGAGGAGGTAAATGAAAAAATGCAAAGTATAATTACAGCATCATGTACCTACAATACAGAAGATACTTTCAGCTTATCCAGAGTCCTCTGAGGCATAATGACAAGCATCTATATACTCTTTATACTTAAATATTTACTTAAATATTTAATTAAATCTGAAGGAGTACTAAAAGGAATAAAGTAAGATTCTTGCCCTCAAGGAGGGAAACAAATGAGGAAAATTTATTAATTTTAAAGGAATATTTATAAGTAGCAGAAAAACAGGCAAAGGATTCACAAAGAAATATTGGTGGCTATTTCCAGTAACATAAATGGAGCCACTCTTTCTTTCCTATTCTTTGCTATCATTTTTTGTTTTTCCAAATTCACTAGATGCATTTATTATTTTACTGTAAAAATGTGTATATATTTTTTAAAAGAATATGTGAAGTAGCCTTTGAACCTAGTTACTGAGGGCAGCTGAAATTAATCTGTGTAACAGCTATAGGATCACTTGTAAATTTTCTTCAGACAAAAAATGTGAAATTATGAAAAGTAGTTGATATATGACTACTTACTCAGTCCTTTTTTTTTGCCAGTGCATGGACCACTTTTGAATCTGGAACTGATCCTAATTGTGACTCTTAAGAGCTCTAAGACGTGCTAATTCTTAGTATTGGCCCTTGGTTGAAGAAGATAGAAGGATGGTGCTTTTACCAGCTCTCAGCACTTTTCTGGAGCTAGTCTCACTACTTCATAGAGTTTAAATTTCAAAAGAACCAGAAAGGAACATTTCCTCTCTATCACAGGTCCTTTGCCTGGCGAGTTAAAGGATAAGGGGAGTACAGAAGAAAGAAATAGTGCCATTTCATTTTTGTTCCACCTTGGGAAAGCATAGTGGGGAAGAAGTTTGTATGTGGGATTCTGTGACGCCTATGGCTTTTGTCCTGCTGCAGCTGCTTTTTGTAGCCCTGCTACTGTCTATAATTCTGTCCCTTACTGCAAAGCTGATGGGATATCAAATGCTTTTCAAAGATCTTCCAGCCCTAAAGTTTTATAGTTTGGAGTGACTGGCTCTAATACATACTTCCTGTACGAGGATGAGTGATATATTCTGAAAATAAAGTTTAATTTCATTTTCTATTAATAAATCATGCCTGTAAAATAACCTGAAAGTGCTATTTTTCCCCTTCTCAACTTAAATGGTCTGATAATACAATTATAATACAAGTTTCATAAGTTTACTTTGCTGTGCCCCTTTATGTTGTCTTCATTTCCCAGTAATTTAGATTTTATTTTTGAACACTTGCCCTTTTAGGTGTTGCACCCAATCTTCCTACAATACCCTCAGCCTCAGACTTCAACACTGTCTTGTCTAGTGACCAGAATACTTTGGATGGGACACATTCTCAGCATAGCACTAGTCAGGATGATGTGGTAGGTGTAGAAGAAGCCAACCAAGGGTTTCCTGCTGTACAGCTTGCTGATGCTCAGGTGAGCCAGTCTGTTTTTCCCTAATTATAGTGACCTCGCATTGAGCAGTACTTAGCAGCTGGAACCATCAAGTATGTGCACTGTGGAATTCTAGTGAAAATCTTTGTCCTTGCCTGTCTGCCTAAAGCCTTCATGAAAAAAGGAGGAGCCTTTAAAAAGTACATGGGTTAATTATAAATACAAATTAAGCATCTATAGATACTCATTAAACTGAAGAGTGGCATATAGTTAGTTGTCTCGTATAGCAACATTTTTGTTATTTGGAGATAGAGATTGGCAAAATAACATGACTAGAAAGTTAAATTTCATCATTTCCTATAGTCTTTAGTGCTATGTGAAGACTTGAGCGAGCAGTGGGGAGGCATTGAAGATTTTAGAGCAGAGGAGTAAAGTGCCTGGAACTGTACATGTGGAAATGTTATATGAGTAGCAATGTGTTAAATGGATTGAAGTAGAGAAACTAGAAGTGAAAAGATAAGTTAATGAAATAGTTCACACAAGTGGTAATGAAGCTGTTAGCTTAGATGGTTATGGCTTTGATAGGTAAAGGAGAAATATTGAGGAGATCTTATTTAATTGACTAAATGTAGGGAGTAGAGAACAAAATCCTTTGAAATGTACTTTCTAGTTTGAGTGACCAGAAGGCAGGTGGGAGAGTGGGATACGGATATTAAGACGTGTTATTTTTTCAGGATGAAAGAGACTCGAGCATATTTTTTACTTAGGAGGAATTAGGAAGGTTCTGATCAAAAAAAAAAAGGAAAGGAGGGTAAACTGATAGAGAAAGATTCAGGGAGGGATGAGAAGTGTTGGAATTTAGAGTCATTTATAGAGAGAGATACTTTTTGACATAGAAAGTACTTTTTCCCCTGAGAATGTTTGGGAAGGCAATAAGGACAGTTCATAACTGTAGAGGTAAGTTTGCAAATTGATAGCCTCAACTTTCTCTCACAATAGGAAGTGATTTATGTTAAGAAATGTGTCAGGCACTTTTAAACTTTCTTGAGATTTACTTCTCTAATACATTGGAGTAGTTTTTAGGGATTCTTTCACTTTTTATTAAAAGAGAGAGAGAGAAAAGAAATATTTTTTATGTCTATTTTGGCCTGTATATACATTCATTGTATTTATTAGCATCCAATACACATTTTTAGAGACAACTATACTATTTTACGTGTAAGACTCTAAAATCTACCAGAGACATTAATATTAAGTAATACAATAAAAAACTGTGTAAGGTGATTTAGATATATGGAAAGGTTGGAGTGAATGTGAAAGAGAGCCCACCAGACCCCCAGAAGGATTGCCTAATAGTGCTGAGGGTCTAGTTATTTAGAACCTCTTGTGTCCTTAGTAGCCCAGCTATAGGAATAGAAGAGGATTGATCCAAAGCAGATGTAGCAAGAAAAATGAGGTGATGAAATGTAATATACAGTCTTGGAAGTTGATGAAAAGGAGTTTAAGGCAAGATTATGGAGGGGGGAAAGGAAATCACATAACTTTGGAACTAAAGCATTGGTTGAGTTATCTGCATGGCCAAAGAAGCCATTCAGAATGATAAACTGGGATGGAAAAGAAAAGAACCAAAATACCGGGTGGGTTTGCAGGATTAACTAAGGGGCATAAGTAGATAACAAAGATTAGGAAAGGTGGAGGATGGTTTGAACCTTAAAGAGGGAAGAGCGTTTCCATTAGGATGAAAGAGCAAATCTAAGAAAGAGTAAACCCAAGAAAGCGTATGCCAAGCAGATATATAAGGGAGAGAAAAATACTTCCTAAGTTTCCAGTGAGGGGTGAATTGTTTGAATTCTCTCATTCTAGGCCTCCATGCTTTCATGAGGGTAGCTTGTTTTCCCAAGCACAAACAAATGAGATGATGTAGAGACAAGTGAAAGTGCAGACTTGAGTTTCATTGCATAAATGTCATTTCTCCATTTTGATAGATTTTTTAAGCTTCAGGAAAAGATCACTAAGTGAGAATGTGTGGTGAAAGAGTTAGTAGGGGGTCAAGGAAAGCTCCGGATAGATAGCATCTATATTTAGGATGTGGAAGGAGGAAAAGGAACCATGCAGCAGAGAAGGAGTAGTCAGAAAGATTATAGTGATCTACTATTGCACACATATAGTTGCTTCTATTTGGGTTACCTCTTAGTAACTATGAAGTTCAGTTAACTAGAGATTTAACCAGAGTGATGTATTAATATTTCCATAGCATATATGATACTTAAAACGTAAAGGAAGTTCTTTGTCAGAAAATGTTATTTTGCAACCAAGTGATACCACTTAAAAATAGACCAGATATTAAAAATATAACATATGAAATGTTTTTATATTAACACAGGAAACTGATACTCTTTTGTGAACCTTTTATAGCATATTGTTATGGAAACAGTAGATATTCAAGCCTTTTTTAAAAGTAAGAAGTAGAATGATTTAAACTAATTCACAATTTTATTTACCTTGTACTTTCACTTAAGTAGGATCAAGGCATCTTTGTCCTTATGATTAATTTGAAGATGAGTGGCACATAGTAGGTGCTCAAAAATACTGTTAAGTTTTAAGTAAAATTAGAGCTATATTTATTATACAAGGCCTTTTTTTCCCCCATCACGCTACAGTTAATAATATGTACTGAGGTAGAGTGTAAGAAAAAAGCCACAGTAAATGATGAATTGTTAAGTTGAGGTAATATAAATGTGTTATGTCTTTTAGGTTGTTTTCAAACCTCTTCTGAGTCATACAGGGATCCAGTCACAGGATGCAATGCCTCTCTGCTACCGAATGTACTTTGGAGAACACCTCTCATTTTCAGGAACTTTGGACTGCCTTAGAGCAGATATCGTGGATTCAGACACAGCCAAAGAGAGAAAAGGCAAAAGAGCAAGAAGGTGTCTTACATTATGATTGTTTTTATGTAAAATTTTGTACAAAAGTTATAATACCTGTTTTTTTAACTTTGCTTTCTTCAAGTGCTGATGCGGTAGTAATTTTAATAGCCTAATGAGAAGATAACTTCCATTTAACAGAAACAGTAGCCACATTTCCTTAAAAACCTGTTGATTTTATCAGTACGTTATGAGGCCTATTTTTAGGCATATTTTTGTAAGATGTTAGTACATGTATGAGGGTCAGCCAAAGCACTTATGTTGATAAATACACTTTATTTACTGTTGCAGTAGTTTAATTTTTATGATCTTATGGATTGTAATTTTATATATTATTCTTAGAACTTCCTCCTAACCTCCTTTCTGAGTTGACTTGTAGCAGGTAGTATTTTCTATTAGGAACAGAGTAGAAGTCATGCTGAGAGTATGGACTTGCTTTTCACAATAGTGTGGTACCATTAACAATGACCATGAAAGCTGAAACACTGCAGAAGTGACCTAAATGATTATAAAGATTAATGGGGAAAATTACCTTTGTTTTGTGCCCTGGAAAAATGTTTATCAAAATATTAAAAAGTCTCTTACTGTTTATTATAAATGTATAGGAAAATGAAAAATATAGTAAAACTAATATTTTGTACATACAATTTAAAACCTTAGAAACATTGAGAATTAAGGTGTTTTATTTCTTTCTTAAAAACTCGTCAAAGGGTAGTTTGTATAGTCCTTACCTTCTTATCATCATGTAACTTACAACACAGAATGAGCATCTTTTCTGTGCCTTAGCAAATGTCATACGCCATTCTCAGCAGTTTTCAACATTTTACCTTTGCACTTTCAGTGTCATGAAATATCTTCACTAGTTCTTTTTACTAGAAAGGTTTTTGCCAACATCACTTTCTCTGGGATACCTTCATCCTTTTTGCCATGACCACTTCCTCTTTATGCTAGTAAGTTTGCCTTCTCTGAGGTCCTCTAGCTGCATATCTAGAGTTTCTAGAGCAGTGGAAGTGTCAACGTTTTCATACTCAGTTGTTTTCTTCTATAACTCCATTTACTTTTTTAAACTTTATTTTTTATTGAGGTAACATTGATTTATAACATTATATAAGTTTCACGTGTACAACATTACATTTATACTTCTGTATACACTACAGCATGCTCGCTGCCAAACGTTTGGTTTCCTTTTGTTACCATGCGTTTGATCTCCTTTACCCATTTTGCTCTCCCCTCCCTTACCTGAGCCCCTTCCCCTCTGGTAACCACTACTCTGTTCTCTGTATCTGGGTGTTTGTTTTTGTTTGGTTTGGTTTATTTATTTTATTATTTGTTTTTTGTATTCCACATGTAAGTGAAATCATACGGTATGTCTCTGTTTGACTTATTTCACTTAGCATAATGCCCTCAAGTTCCATCCATGTTGCTGCAGACAGCAATATTTCATATTTTTTTATGCTGAGTAGTATTCTGTGTCCATTCATCCACTGATGGGCACTTAGGTTGTTTTCATATCTTGGCTATTGTAAATAATGCCATGATGAATATAGGGGTGAATATATCTTTTAGAATTAGTGTTTTTGTGTTATTTGGATAAATACCCAGAAGTAGGAAAGCTGGATCATAAGGTAGTTCTAATCTTAATTTTTGGAGGAATTTCTATACTGTATTCAATAGTGGTACACCAGTTTATATTCCCACCAACAGTGTATGAAGATTCCCTTTCTCCACATCCTTGCCCACACTTGTTATTTCTTACTTTTTGATGATAGCTATTCTAACAGACATGAGGTGATATCTCATCATGGTTTTGATTTGTGTTTCTCTAATAATTAGTGATGTTGAAAATCTTTTCATACACCTGTTGGCCATCTATATGTCTTCTTTGGAAAAATATCTATTTAGATACTCTGCCCATTTTTAATCATTTTTTAAATTGAGTTGTATGAGCTCTTTATGTATTTTTTGGATATTAACCCCTTATCAGGTATATCATTTGCAAGTATCTTCTCCCATTCAATAGGTTGTCTTTTCCTTTTGTTGATGGCTTCCTTTCCTGTGCAGAAGCTTTTCATTTAGATGTAGTTCCATTTGTTTATTTTTACTTTTGTTCCCTTGCCTGAGGAGGCATATCAGAAAAATCTTGCAAAGACCAATATCAGAAAGCATAGTGCTTAAGCTTTCTTTCAGGAGTTTTCTGATTTCAGGTCTTACATTCAAATCTTTAAGCCATTTTGAGTTGATTTTTGTGTATGGTGTGAGACAGTGGTCTAGTTTCTTTCTTTCTTTTTTTTTTTACATATGACTGCCCAGTTTTTCCAACACCATTTATTGAAGAGACTATCCTTCTTCATTGTTTGTTTTTTGCTCCTTTGTCATAAGTTAATTGTGCTTATATGTGTGGGTTTATTTCTGGGCTTTCAATTCTGTTTCATTGATCTGTGTATGTTTTTCTGCCAATACCAGGCTGTTTTGATTAATTTAACTTCGTAATATAGTTCAGAATCAGGGAGCATGATACCTCCAGCTTTGTTTTTTTTTTTCTCAGGATTGCTTTAGCTATTCAGGGTCTTTTGTGGTTCCATATACATTTTTTGTTCTCTTTCTGTGAAAACTGTCCTTGTGATTTTGATAAGGATTGCGTTGAATCTGTGGATTGCTTTAGGTGATATGGGCATTTTAACAATGTTAATTCTTCTAGTCCATGAGCACAGAATATCTTGCTATTTATTTGTGTCTTCAGTTTCTTTCAACAATGTCTTATGGTTTTTGGTATACAGGTCTTTTACCTCCTTGGTTAAATGTATCCCTAGGTATTTTATTATTTTGGTTTTGATTGTAAATGGGATTGTTTTCTTAATTTCTCTTTCCACTAGCTCATTGTAAGCATATAGAAACAACAGATTTTTGTATGTTGATTTTAAACCCTGCAACTTTCCATTTACTTTTTATTGAATTTCATCACTACAATCTTATTTTGCTTCATTTTCATCTTTGCTGTCCAGTTCCCTCTTACTTAACCATTTTTGTAAAATGTCATGTGGGTTTATCACAAGGAGGCAATATAACTACATACTTTACTGTTTGTGCATGAAATGAAAAACAAATGTGCACTGACCAATCACTGACAGACTTTGACAGACGTAATGTGGTTGGTCAGTGATCATGATGTATGTCTATTATTTATGTAGTGATTTGTGGACTGAAGAGCTAGCAGCAAGTTTATACTTTATGCAGTAAATTTTAGTTAAAATTTGAACCATGCTGTTGGGGTCTGGTGTTATTTAACTATAAACCATGGTAATTGCATCCATTCACATTGGAATCATCAAATCCAGACACCAAAACATTAATATCTGCTTACACTCCTGGATTAGAGTTTAAAGTCCTGAGTTAAATTTGTATTTCTATTTGCAGTAGCCTACTTTCATGTAAATATATACATACATATAAATATATATTAATATGTAAAAATATATGTGTATATATAAAAGTGGATGTATACACACATATAGTATATGTATCATCAGATATAATTAGGTTATGCATAATTATATTATATATAATATGATTATAGATATTAGATTATATTTACAGCCTACTTATTGGCCTGCTAAATGCCATATAATACTGCTACAGACCAGGCCTTCATCTGACCACACTTCCCTTCTTATGTTCCCAAATTCTTTGAGTGACTTTGAACTTACTGTCTTTAGTCTAGCTGAACCTAACATTCCTTTTAATTTTTCTACTATCACACCACCTCTGAGTGCTCTACATTCTTATTACTAGACCATGGTTAGCTTTTATTTCTCAGATCTCCTGTAACTCCACCTTAGATCTTATTTATTAGGAAACTTTTGTCACAGTACACTTTTCCTGGTCATTAATTTTAGTCTTGTCTGGGCTTTTTTTGTAGCACATTGTTCATTCTACTAATTATTGTACCTTACTGTTGGGTTATAGTTTCTTATATAAACATGTATAACTTTCCTAGACCATAAAGCCAGAACAGTTATTAAATCATTTAGCATAAGTCCTGGCATGTAGTATGTCCTCATAAATATTGGTTTCCTTATATCTTTGCTGTCTCCAGTCAAGATAGTTGAACATGTTAGGGGCTTAATAAATATTTAATTTTAACTTTACCCATGTGGCTGCTTTTGCCTTAAATGACTGCTTCATTATGTAGCGAGATTTCTTCCCCCTTTTACTTGAATCTCCTCTGTTTAAGACTTTTTTGCCTCGCTTACATGTTTTCAGTTCTTGTTTTTGTAGTTTTGGATTATTTTAATCTCTTTTGAGTCTCTCTTCTATATTTTCTAATTCTCAAAATCTGATTTTTCCTTCTCTGATTGCACACTTAGCATCGATTATAGGCTTACTCTAAGCTTGTACATTTTCTTGAATTATACCACAGAGTGGAATTTTTCTTATTAAATAAGAAATACTAGTATTCATTAAGGAATTATTAGTCTCTAATTATAAATTCTTTAAGTCAAATTGAAAATATCAAAGAACCTTGGAGGGGTTTTTTCTCCCAATAGAAAAGAATCCTATGTTTAATTTAACCTATGTGACTACACATTCATATTTTACATGGAAGCAGAGGGGAAAATATCTTTTTAAAATTTTGGTGCTTGAGGTTTATTGTTATTAGTAGTTGATTTATGAAAATCTGAGATATTTTGACTTTTTAATATTAAAATTGTCTATAATATTTCTACCTGAAAATTTTTAGATATGCAGAGGATTTGCCAAAATAACTTTTATAGAGGTTTTAAGTCTGTGTGCATTTCTCATTTTTGTTTCAGTTGCTTTTCTTAGCACTTTCAACTTGGCAAAATATGCCAGCAGGGTTTCATTTCAAATAGCAAATCAAAATATATAAAATGTGATGAAATTAAATATATAAACCATATATTTAACAGAAGAGTAGACGATGGTTAAGGAAGATGTTCTAGTTGACCTACTATTGACTTTAAATTCTAAGACCATTGGGGTGTGCCATCAGATGGCAAGAAAAATTATTTTATCATTTCACTGAAAGCATTAAGTCTGATTTTGACTAGTCATAGAGTAAGATCAAGAAGGAAGACTTAAGGCCCAGTTTCCAACTTATGAAAAAGTTGGAAAAACTTATTCTACTTGACCTCTTACTTAAAATTAGTTAAATGGCTTATTCTTCACCTTGGAGATTATTTTGCTAGCAAGTTAATAAAGATTGTGTGGTTCTGGGAAAAAAGAAATAAAACCTTGTCATTTTCTTTTTTCATTTTTTCCCACATTTTTAGGCAAGGCCATGTGAATCTTCCTCCACTTGAGTTCAAACCAGCATTGATGTTGGAAACCTTTAGCATCAGCGCTGTTGTAATGGAAAAGTCTGTGTGCACCCCTCAGAACTCTACCAGTGCTCTTTCTTTTCATGATCTCAACAAGCGTTATTACAATACCTTTCACTGCAACTTTACTATTTCCTGTCAGTCAATAAGCCAGCATGTAGATATGGCTTTAGTTCGTCTTATTCATCAATTTAGTACGATGATAGATGACATCAAAGCGACTCAGACTGACATTAAACTTAGCAGATATACAGCTGGATCAGCTTCTCCAACGCCTACCTTCAAAACCAGGAAACATCGGGATTTTCGCTCATCTGACTTCAGCCGCAGTTCTAGAGGAAGTCTTAATGGTGGCAATAGAGTAAATAATGCAAAGAACAAACGGACCAACAATGAGAACAACAAAAAGGAGTCTCGAAACAAAAATTCATTAGGAAGATCTGAAAGAAGAACTTCAAAAGTGTCTAGGAAAGGTTCAAAAGACGTGGTGGATCATATGACTATCCATATGGATGACTCTGACTCAATTACAGTGTCAGAACAAAGTGAGCCTTCAGCTGAGTGCTGGCAGAATATGTATAAATTGCTTAACTTCTATTCACTTATCTCTGATCCAACAGGAATACTGGAAAAATCTTCAGAAACATTTGGACCAGCAGGTAATGGCTATTTTCATATTTAAAAAATTTTCTGTTTAGAATATCAATAATACTAAAAAAGACAAGTTTATTCATCATGTTTTCTTAATGTTATAATTGGATAATTGAAATGCAAAGAAATTGGCAGTCACCCAAGGAGAGAAAATAGTGATGGCGATTAGATATTCTGCTACCCCTTTTTCCCATCCTTCCTAACCCTTACACAGTGTGCTCCTAAAGAATTCACACAGACCTGCTTTCAAACACCTGACTGTGCTATTTATTTTCAAATATGACCATGGGAAAATGTTGAAAAATTTAAGAAATCATTTTGGTGGGGAAGAGAACAAAGAGAGCCAGTTTGGAATGTGCAGGAAAGAAAGGGCAGTTGATGTCCTTCCATTTTGCAGTTTTCACGCCTAAACCTATGTATTTCTGTTCACTTAAAGGAGTCCGGAGCCCTACAGAGCCAACGTGTAAAGTTGTGTTTGAGAATGAACAAGACAGGAACAGTTTGACTAGGACGCAGAGGAAGCGCAGCGTGGCAACTGCTGAGCCTCAGCACGTCACTCTAATAGTATTTGGGGTTGGCATGGTGAGCCGCACGCACCTGGAGGCCGACATCGGTGGGCTAACCATGGAGTCAGAGCTGAAGAGGATCCACGGCAGTTTCACACTGAAGGAAAAAATGAAAGGCAGGTGACATTCTAACCCTGGGGCGCGTTTTTTCTGAAGAAAGCCAGTGCCATGTCTCACAAATTCCTACTTGGCAATTTTTCTTCAGAGAATGGAACTTCCCGTTTATACGGATCAAGAGTGCTCGTGTATATAGTATCTTTTTCTTATTCTTAACGTTTTTAAAATTCTTGTAAGTATTCTGTGCCAAGTTTTACTTCTGAGATTTAAAATGTCCTTAGGCTGTTTAATGTCATTAGGCTCTTTAGTGCATGAATAGCATGTTAAACTACATATTCAGCATCATTCCAGTTTTGACGTATAATACATATGTATATGTGAATGCATAGAAATAAAAATCTTCAAGGAAATTTTTTAAAAAGTCGTTTGGAACTAGTTTAAATTTCATTGTACCTTTAAAGTTATCTTTTGTCATTGAACGTATTATGAATAAAATGACATTTTAATATGAAGTGCCACTCTATTTCCAGAATTCATACACTTTTTTTTTTCACACTTTAAGATGTTCTACATCAAAAGATGACTGAGACATGTGCCACTGCTCATATTGGTGGGGTCAATATTGTGCTGCTTGAAGGGATTACACCAAATATACAGTAAGTGTGTTTTTTTTTTTACTATTCTCTTAAACTTGTTTGTTATAGTTTTACAGGAAACTTAAAATTCATTGGATGAATCCCGTACCTACTAAGTTTTGAGATTTATATTACTTAATGTTGCCAGACACTGTGATTCTGTCACTAAGAACATCACAAATGAAATATTCTCAGAAAACTTATTTATTTCTTTTCTAAAATTGGCCTACTGCCACCCCTCCACCCTAAAACACTGACTCCCGGGACATGTTAAGATTGTGTGACAGGAAAAATGATTACAGTGCAAATTTCAGTTAAACATATGAGATGCAAAAGCTCACATAATTCAAATAGTTAAGTATTTAAAACAAAATTATAGTCAGAGAATATAGACTGTCTCTTGATTTTATCCTAACTAATCATTACCCATATTCATGCTGGGTTTCCAAACTTTATCTTGCCATTTTTTCATTTAAAGAATTTAACGATAAAGCCTATGAGACCCTTCTAATAGTATAGGTAAGCTTTCTGTAGTGAGTATACCATTCCATATTGCTTTTCTTTTGACTCTTTGCTCTCACCTTTTCTTTATATGTTCTATTTGTGGATCTGTCCAAAATTGTTCTGATAATGATTACCTTTATACATGATACTTAGATCACTGTTTGGTTGTCAATACATTTAACCGTTGACTTTGCTCATACACTTGGGAGTATAAAACTTCATTCCTAACTTCCTTTCAGTGGAGCACTTTTATGCTATAACTACAAAATGTATTTTGATAATTTAGATCAGATTTTGAGGATTTGCTCATTCTTAATATTATAACTAGTTAATGTCTTACTATTGTCCCTTAAAGCATCTATCATGCTAAATACTGACTAAATAGAGGATTTGGTTCAATGCTATAAATATTAAATATTAGTTGTAATTTGACTCATTACAGGTCTATTCATAACATTTCAAACATGGGTAATGTGATGACTGTCTTGGGGAACATAAAATGGATGGATGAAATGGATGTCTAAGTCTTGCTGAGGCAGTTTGGACCTGTATATCTAGAACCAAAGAGTATATTTCATTATAGCTGCCTAAATGGTCCAGATCACATTTCCTAAGCAGTCTTTCTAAAGACCAGGAAATTCCAGTAGTTGTGAGACAAGATCTTTTCTGATCATTCAGTATGGGAGGAGAGGGGTATTATTATATAATAATTACAGTCTAAAGGAGTTATCTATCATGGACCAGGAGCCTCCTATACATTATTTTATTTAATCCTCACCACAGTCCTGTTAACTGGGGTGTTTTATCCCCACTTTACAGAACAATAAATCGAGATTCAGAAATATCAAAGTGTTTTCCTAAAATGCTTAAAGTCATACAGTCAGTAAGAAAAGATACCTGAACCTCGTCACCTTCTACCTCACTATGATGCTACTGCACGAAGTCACCACAGACCTTGGGTTTCATGATTCCTTTGTTGAGTCTAAATTTAAAGTATCATGGTCACTTGGACCTATTCAAAAGTACAACAGGGCTTCCCTGGTGGCACAGTGGTTGAGAGTCCGCCTGCCGATGCAGGGGACATGGGTTCGTGCCCCGGTCCGGGAAGATCCCACATGCCGCGGAGCGGCTGGGCCCGTGAGCCATGGCCGCTGAGCCTGCGCGTCCGGAGCCTGTGCTCCGCAGCGGGAGAGGCCACAACAGTGAGAGGCCCGCGTACCGCAAAAAAAAAAAAAAAAGTACAACAAATTTCTTTAGATGTCTCGTGGGTTTTATTTAGTCTATCCTCTTGAACCAAACATATTTATAAAATTGATTTTTTTTAAAAAGTATTAGTTGATAATTCTTGCCTTTAAAAAAATCTCAAGCCAAGATCCCTTAACTTTTTCATTAAAAAAATAAAAGTTATTAATTACTGCCAAACTCTAGTAGTTAAGACTTTCTGGATTTATTCTTTGGCTTTTCACTTCCAGTTTCAGTGAAAAGGAAATGGAATTTTTAAAAAATAGTTGAAAAGTTTCTTGAAAATTTTAAAAATGGGAAATAAAAGCTTTCCAAATGATTGCTCATATTGTCACTAATTTATGCATGAATGTTTATTTGCTTCCTTTTTGTTTTCCTGCTTTCTCTTGAATCTTCATCTGTAGACTGGAGGATTTTCCTACATCTCCTACAAGCACAGCCAAACAAGAGTTTCTGTATGTCATTATTATTCTTTTTCATGGACTTTGTGATTAACATAGTATTGAATAGTTTTAAAGATAAAATATTTAGATTATCTGCATGGCTGTGAAAGTATGTAGTTATTATTTTGTAGCTTTAATATAGATCCTTTTATAGATTAAAGTTTACTGATTTTCAAGGAAAATACACAGGTAAGGACTACCTTTTTGGTAATTCATACATTGTTTTATTGTTGAAAGATTGTAACACTGTAGTTGTGTGTTGCTTTGTGCTTTTTTAAGACCTATTACAAACCCTTGTTAACGTTTGATGTGATAATAGAAGCTAAAATTTTTAACTTTGCAAATGAGTTTTCACAAATTTTCAAAACTAATTATTAAAACACTAATACATGAAATAATAATTCTGTCTTTAAGATGGAGAGAGTTCACTGCTCTATTGTCAGCTTTTATGTATGGCTTTTACTGTGTATCCTTTTGTATTTTGACGGGCTTTATTTGGCCTGTGTATATCTGATATTTTGTGGTAGTGATATATTTAAATACTTGTCACATGAGTCTTACCACCATGACAGTTTAGTATGTTACTTAGGACGGATATTTTCTTTTGACCTTTTCTATAAAATTTCAGTATGCTGAATAAATAGATGAATCTGCATATTTTGTTCCAGCCTGGTAAGATTATCAATACCTGGTGAGATTTGTTTCATTGTGTATTGATAACAGGCCATAGTCAAAACATCATCAATCAGCAACCCTTTGTTGGGATTATCTGTGATCTATGTCACTTCATCAGCCAACTAGAAGTACTAAAAAAGAATAAATGCACTAATATTAAATTAGAAAATTGATTGTTTTTGGAAGCCACTCTTCCATATTAATATCATCATTAATAACAACAGGTATAAAAAAATAGCTAATTCCACTTTAGTAGTTATAGTAGCTGGAGAAGATTTATTGTTTCTCTCTTTTTTATCACTGAGTTCTCTGGATGTATAATAAAAAAAAAAATCAGTACTGTATGATTTTAGAGAGGATGCTATTTAATGGCTGAAGATCACATCTTTATCCACTCAACTAATTAGGTTATTAGGTTGCATATTATGGCCTGCACACTGTGTTAGGTTTCAGAGATGGAACAGTAAGCAAGTGAGAGGTAGTTCCTGTCATAATATCACTTATAGGACCACTCCCTCCTTTTTTAGGCCTTCCTGCTGAGAGAGTTAACACGTAAGGTACAATTGCCAAATGGGAAAGAAAGCTCCAATGATTTTTAATAGTTAACTGAATTACACGTGATCCCAACACCCTCTGTCCACATTGTAAAGATTTCCAGGCAAAACTGAACTGAGGCAGGCAGCATGGGTCAGGGTACATAAATTAGTTTACCTCCTTTTCCTGCCTTTAAAGTCTGGGCCTGCAAGATCAAGGAGGTGGGGTGGGGGTAGAGATAGAGTAGCGATAATGAGGCCCCAAAGTAAATCCTCAAACTCTCAACCGGCACTACAAGGATGGCTGGCCTACTTCAAAGGCCCTGTGGCCTGGACACGGGAAGAAAAAGAAGATGCGGAAAAGTCCTTGCCTGATTAGGCACTGTGGTGGTTATAACAGGCTCACAGTGGATCTGCCCTCCCACCACTGCCAATGAATTCTTGAGCCAAGCTTCTTGGTCACTTGCCGTGAACTTTTTACATATATGAGGCATGCCTGGCATGCTACAAGTTTTTATAGTCTTCTCTTTAAAAAGACTTTGACCACTTCTTTCCTGTGTAAAAGTCTTATATATGCTACATGTTTTTTGATCTAGATTAAGTGACAGCTCTTTTAAGAATTAAAATAGATAATATATGAATATATAATTATGAATAGATAAATCTGAAATTATGAGTAGATAATTCATACTGGCAGCTTCTAAATTGTTTAATTCCTCATTCTGGGTCTCCTTACATCTTTAACATGTACAGTTTGACAAGAGTTAATCAGACATCCTCTACAGTGTCTGTCTCAGTTTGATCAGTGTAGGACTATCCTGTTGTCTAGCTCCAAGGAACATTACTCACGCTGTAGTCATGGGCATCATTTACATAGCCTACAGTGTGATGGTGCCCTCTGGAGTTGGGCAACACAGAGCCCCCGACGTCCTTAACATCAAAATTTCCACTGGAAATACCACAGTAGGATCTACAGTAGGAGAGCAGTCAGCCCCATAGCTTTCTATTCTGACATTTGGTGTATAACTGAAAATCAAGGATTGTGTATGTGCTTATATAATCACAAGTAATATTTAAGCAGACTTCTATAGATTATAAAGGTAAAATAGTAAGATAGGTGTAGAATTTCTTGACTGTCATGATAACAAGACTTCTTTGTAAATGTATGCTTAGTTTCATTCAGTAGGTGAATACTGTTCACAACTAGAAAGCCCTTTGCATTTTAGCACCATCTGAGTGTTCTGGCTCATGATGAAATTGAATTTAAAATGGAATCTCATTGATGATAAATAGTAGCTTTATTTATTAAAATAGTTAAGATTCAAAATTCAGTAACTAGTCAGCATCCTAGAATCTATATTCATGCTAGCTAGAACAATTCCATAGATTACTTTTTTCTTTTTCTAGTCAGTGATAGTCTTTGAGAAATAGTTTCCTTTGAAGAAGAAAGCAAATATAGTTCTCTAGTAATCATTTTTGAATTTTGTATAATACCTGGATTTCACTATCTGTAAATAATCAAAACTTCTAATAGAACCACTGTTACGCTTCTCGAGGTTTATTCTAATAGAAGTTAAATGTAATGAATGGATGATTCCTTAGGTCCTTGAGACTGTAAATAAATTCTCGGTGAATCCTCTGTAGCCTAAGTAGAGATAAATGTGTGTGAACTGACATGTAGTTAATATGAAATTTGCATTTTGTGTGTTTTGCTAAATCTGTTGTCAAGCATTCTTTGCTCATTTGAAAGATAAAATATATGTTAAAAGCTTTCCTTTTACTACTGGGCCTTTAGTGGTGCAGTTCATTGACATGAACCTTTCCACTGTGTCAAGACTGCTTCATCATGGCTTTTACATACATGATTTATCACGTGATATCTGTGGAATTCCACAGTTGTATTGAGTCATTCTTCTGCTGTACTTCTTTCTGCTCATTCATTTCACAAAATTCAGTGAGTGTCTACTATGTTTAAAGCACTGTTCTAGGCATTGGAAAGAAAGAACAAGAAATCAAGAAAGACAGTATTTCTATTTTATATCTGTACCAGTAAAGCTTACCAATTTTTAATTAAGTAGTAGTTACTCATTATGAATTGGACTTCTATCATTTCTTTGCTACTCACTGAAAATAAAAATGGAAAATGCAAGTTAAATTTCTTCCTTCTCATTGATTTCTTTTAATATATTGGATGATTGTTAGGTTAGTTTCTTTGGCTGATTAGATTTTAAGAAGTATAGTGAGTGTTTGTTTCTTTTCTTTTAATTTTCACTGTTTATATTTTCTTAGTGGTTGTACAGATGCCTAAAATATGTTGAAGAAAAACGGAGTTCTGAATGGGGAAAAAAATCAAAATGGGATTTTGTGTGTTGTATATGTGTAATATGTCAGTGTATTCTCTTCCATGTAAGCACATATATACATTCTTCTGTAAACTCTTTATTAAACAGAATAATATTCAGTACAAACAGTATAAAATGTATGTCCATATTTTTAGAAAACATTATTTCTTTAGTGTGATTTAAATGCATGAAAAATCTTGTAATTTACTTCATTGAATGATTTAAAAACATTTGTCTTGCTCTCAATATACTTTTTCAAAGTTTCTCTTTACTTGGCCATATTTTAATGATCCTCCTTCTCTTTTAATAGAACTGTAGTGAAATGTAGTATTGCCAAGTCCCAAGCCCTCTACAGTGCCCAGAGGGGGTTGAAGACTAACAATGCCGCGGTGTTCAAAGTAGGAGCTATCAGCATCAACATTCCCCAGCACCCTGCCACCTTACACAGCATGATGGTTCGAAGTTCTCACCAGCTATCTAAGCAGATCTCAGATCTCATCAGACAACCTTCTACAGTGTAAGTTATTTATTCAAGATCTGTGATTCTATATAGTATTTCATGTCATTCTTTGCTGTGTTAACAATAGTTTGGAGGAAGACAGAAGGTTACATCTAAGTAGTGACTATTATGGATAGTGGGGCAGGTGAAAAGTAGCTAAACATGATTGTGGGAGAATCATACTCTGGATATCATTAAAGTACTATGTCACAAATGCAATTGCGAGTCGTTCATATTGCATCAGTAAAGCTTAAGAGATCCTAGAGATTAGTGGACATTATAATGTGTTACTAATAAAAGGCAAATTCTAGGATTGTAGCAATATTTCTTCACTTTGAACTCACTGAAATTTGTGAGTGCATAGATTTATAAAGTTGCAGTGGCCATTTATGTCCCATGCGTGGTTTTGTGCTGACCTCTATGTGAGATTATTGTACATGGTTCAAGGCAGGATTTGAATATACCATTTAAATATTTTAAAAGGCAGTAAATGGGGCCTTTGCACAGTAACCTTTATTCCCTGGGTCTGCATTGCCAAGCTTTCTTCCTGGTCTCCAAAGTTATAGCTAATTAATAACTAATAAAAATATAAGTAAAAGGTAAAAATTTGTCTTGTTATGTTTCCTTTTTCCTAACCTGTAAGGTAGAAAAACACTAGTGTGTATTTTGACAGTGTCTTAAAGCAGTGATTTTTCCAGTTGTCCTATCTAGATCTTTAATTCTGATGTAATATTAATTCATGTCTGGTTGACTAAGTAGTAATAATTTAAACATGTTTCTCCTGTCTCTGGAATATGGAATCCAGAATGTGTACATGAGCCTTAGTTATAAAATACCCTAAGGAATTTTTCCTTATTAGAATGTATTGGCAGTGGAGTGGAGTAGTTAAAAACAAAAAGACTCTAGAGTCAGGTTGACTGAGTTCAAAACTGATTTCACCACTTTCTCGCTATACTTCATTTGTAAAATGGAGATAATGGTACCTAATCAAAGGGTTTTGTGAGATAAATAAATTATATGAAATACACAAAGCAATAAGAATAGTACCTGGCACATAGTAAGCACTCAAATAATTACTGCTGTTGTTGGTGTTGGTGTTATTATTATTAATAGTGCTAGTAATAGTAATAGTATTAACAATCAACAGTAGAGTGCACAATGGTTAAGTCATGGAATTTGGAATCAGAAAACCTCCAGTTTCACATTAATGATGTGAATGGCCTTGGCAGTGTAACATTCAGTTTATATTGTTATTACTTCATCTTGTTTACTTTTCTAGATCATCATTTTTCAATGGCTGTTCTGAGGAAGTCTTAATATGACCTGGTATTAGAAAGAAAACATCTGTTCATAGTTTATTTTTGCTCTTTTACATTGAGAATACCAATTTTATACAATTTTTATTTTTATACAATTTAAATTTTATTAGTAGCTGTTCTAATTGTCTTTTTTAAACTTCTTTTTTGTTTTGCTCTATAGCCCACAGCCTGTAAAAGAAGATATTGCAACCCCCCTACCTTCTGAAAAAACCCCAACAAGTGTTAATCAAACTCCTATTGAAACAAATGAATTTCCTCAGCTACCAGAAGGTTTAGAGAAGAAGCCTATTGTCCTTAAATTCAGCACCATGTTAGATGGTATAGCCATTGGAGCAGCACTTTTACCATCTCTGAAAGCAGAATACAAGATGGGAAGAATGAGAAGTCATGGAATGACAGGTAACATTGAAGTTTGAATTCATTCTTAAAATTTATGACTGGTTTAAGAAATTAGTAATATTTTGGTGAAACAAATTTAGTTTTATAGATTTTTTATGAAAATTTAAATAATTTTAATCAAAACACTTTTAAATTTCATTAACGATGTTTTTCATTCAGTCAAGTAAAAATAGCAATACACTTCCTTGAATGACCAGCATGGACCCTGCTTTCATTTGAACTCTTTAGAGTTATCCACTCTTTAGAAACCATTTCCAACTTAAACTTGAATTGAGTACATTTCTACAAGTTGAATACATTTCTACAAGTTGAATACATTTCTACATTGTTAGGTTCTTATAGCCTGAATAACTTGGTTTATTTTCACATTGAGTACATTTAGCTTAAATCAGAGGTTATTTGACTTCTTCAAAATAGCTATTTTTATAAGATTTTGTGATCCTTATATATCCTCTCCAAAAGCACTTTGCTGTTGTATTTTTATTCTGAAATGTATCATGTATACAAAAGTATATCAGTTACATTCACACAGTTTATAGAACTGTAAACTCACCCACCGATTACACATCCTAAGAATTAAAACATTACAAGTACTTTGAAGGCTCCTTCAATGAATATTATTACTATCAGATAATAGTCCCCATGAGTGCTTGGTTAATAATCACTATCATGAATTTTGTGTTATCCATTCCTTTGCTTTTCTTTATAGTTTTATTACATAGACATATACTCATAAATGACCAATTTTGTTGTAGCCTGTTTTAAACTTTATTCATGTGGAGTCCCACTAATGTATATTTTAACTTGGAATTTTTTTGTTGCACATTTTCTTTGATTTATTTATATTCATCCATGTATCTTTGGTTCATTCATTTTTCAGTGAAATATAGTAGTCCGTTAAGTGGTTATATCACAATTTATTTATCTATTCTGCTATTGATGGACCTTTGCCTCATTCTATTTTTTTGCTATTACATTTGTTCTCATACACATCTTCTGGTACATATGTGCAAGAGTTTCTCAAGGATATGTACTTAGGAGTGATACAGCTAGATTATAGGGTAAATGCATCTTCAACTTTACTAGGAAATATAAAACTGTTTTCCTTAGTGTTTGTGTCCACCAGTTTTTACCCTCCTATCAGTATTAGATTGGAGTTCCCACTGTTCTGCATCTTTGTCAACACTTGGTATTATCGACTTTAAAATTATTGCTTGTCTGGTAAATGTGGAATGGTATCTCATTGTACTTTAATTTATGTTTCTGTAGTTATTAATGGAGCTGAATTTTTAAATATGATTAAGGGGTCCTTATATGTTTTCTTATATGAAACACCTGTTGATGGTTCTTGTTTGTTTTCTGTCCATTTGACCATTGAGTCATTTGTATTTTTCTTGGTTCACAGAAATTCTTTGTATGTTTTGTATATTAAACCTTTGATGTTATATGTTCAACATATATTGTCACCCAGTCAGAGACTTATTTCACTTTTTGGTCTTTTGATCAACATATGCTCTTAATTTTAATGTAACTGAATTAATATTTTCTTGTTTTCTTGTGTATTTTTATGTCTTGAAGAAGACATAAAAATATAAATTTTTATATCCTTCTGTTCCCAGGATCATGAGAAGATTCTCTCATATTTACTGTTAAACATTTTGAAGTTTTGCTTTTCACATTTAAGTTCCTAATCTGTAAGGAATTGACTGGTTTTTTCTTCAGTTTGGTATGGAGTAGTATGCATAACCAGTTATCTCAGCATGATTTATTGACTAATCTGTTCTTTTTTTCAGTGATAGATAATCCAACTTTATCATCTGTTAAGTGTTTATGTATATGGGGGTCTATTTCCGAGATCTCTATTGTGCCTCAGTGGCCTGTTTGCACCAGTGTCATACTGATACTTGACTTTTCCTTTTTTTTAGAAGTTGTCCTGGTTATTTTTGTTTATTTGCTCCTTCAGATACATTTTAGAATCAGTTTGCCAAGTTCCCTGAAAAAGCCTGTTTGGATTATTTTAGAAATTGAGTTGAATCTATAGATTTACTTGGGGGAGAACTAAAAATATTGATTTTGAGAACTGACATAGTATTTAACCTTCTTATTCCTGCATATGTCTATTTCTCTGTTTCTTTAGATCTTCTTCAATGTTTTTCTATAAAGTTTAAAATTTTTCAACTTAAGGTTTTTGTTTATCTGTTGCAAGATATGTTTATTTACTTAGATACCTAGACACCTTATGTTATTGTTGTTATTACAAATGGTATATTTTATAAATAGCATTTTAAACCAGTGGTGGTATGTACAAATGCACTTGATGTTAATCTTATACTCAGCAACCATATTAAACTATTTTTATTATTGCTAATAAGATTCTGTGGAGTTTCCTAAGTAGATATTCATACCATGTGCAAATAATACTTTTGTTTCTTCCTTTCCAGTCTTTATGCCTTTTTACTTTTCTTATCTTACTATGTCTCTACTACCAAGTTCAGTAAAAGGAGTACTGTTGGCATCCTTGTTTTACTCATATTTTTTAAGGGAATTAATATTTCACCAGTGAATATGATGTTTGCTGTAGGTTTTTGCTGGGTTATTTTTATCAGGTCAAGATAAGTTACTTTTATTCCTAGTGTGCTAAGAGTTTCTATGAATGATTGGCAAATACTTATTATTGGATACTTTTTTCTGCATCTGTTGAAATTAAAATATTTTTTCTCCTTTATTTTATTAACATGATAAATTACATTAATAATTTTAAAAACACATACATATATGTGAATACATACATACATGTATGTATTTTTGTATGTATGTATTTATTTCTGCCCTCTAGCATTTTAGGTTTTCTTTATTGAGAGGGATTTTTCTGAACATCTTTTCTTATCAGAAACAGAAGCACTTTAAAGTGAATTTCCATATTTTGCAGTCAGAAGTGTTGGGCCTTCAGGTATTGGGCTAAATGGCTCTTCTTGTCTGTTTATTCAGGGCATCCATGAAATAGAAGAGCCAAAAGAAGCAGCAGATCAAAAGCCAAATAGTCAGTTTGGAACTAGGAAGATATGAATATTTAGGAGCAAAGAAAACATATTGTCAAATATCTAGTCAGATAACAACCCATAATTCTCCTTGCAATAAAGGAAAGGGACAAAAACAGTGGAAAAAAAAAGGCTATACTAGTGATAAGGGATGACCTGAGGCCTAGTATTACTTCAGTCTGTGTTTTTGTTTGGTAATGGTGGTGGTGGTAATAGTAGTGGTAGCTACTGTGGAGGGCAGCCCGCACCCCTTGCAGCCTGCAAGCCATAGTCAATGACTCTGCCTGGTGAGTAAGAGGAGATCAGAGCAGTTGTGACCTATCTGGCCTTTCACGGTTGCACCAGTTGGTGAGAGAGCGTGTTTCTGTTTATGGGTAACTCGTTCCAAGTATAAACGTTACTGTATAGTGAGTGAATATAGTGAATGTGACATATAGGAGGTGACCTTTAATTAGTATGTGGAAGAAAGAGAATTATTTCTGGCACAATCGAGAATACTAGGAATATATAATAAATTTTAAATGTAGGCAAAATAGGCTGTTTAATGTTTGAGTGGAGAGAATTGCTTATGTACAGAACAGTATCAGTAGATTTGATTGGTTGGAAAGGAACATGCACATATACATTAGACAGTATATGTAATAGGCAATAATAGATCTTGATTTTAGCAAAGTTTCTGCTACGCCTTAATGCCCTCAATAAATAGTTGGAGAAATATAGCCTGAATAAATAGTACAGGTTGTGTATTTATAATTGTTTGAACAGCTACATGCCAAATTGTTGATTTAAGTGTTTAGAACCAACAGTAAACTAAAACTCAGACCATATTCTTATTTGGAGTATGGTCCCATTATTATTGTTAAGGTCAAAGATACATGTTTTGTAAAATTTTATACTCGACGAATGTTTTCATTGAGTATAATTTAGTTGGTTTGACAATTTCAGTGTTTCCTTCCATACTGAGTCAGGATCAAGAGGCAAGTTATCAACTGCTAACTATTCTCTGTGAATAAAACACTGTGCGGATTGCTGTTGTTTTGTTTTGTTTTACACTTTAATTTCTCTTGTTTTAACTCTTTCATAATAAAGGCAGTTTCTTTTCTACCTTATGTGAAATAAAGAGAACATTTACAGGTGTTTCTCTAGCACCTAACACAATGCTGGGCACCTAGTAGGCTTAATAAATGATATTTGCTGGCTTAATAATACTGGCTGATGCTTTATAGTAACCATACATATATTTAAAGATGGGAAATATTTTATAAGCAAATTTAAAATATCCTTCTCATATCTTTCAACATAGTTTTGGAAAATGCATACTTTTTTTTATAGACACCATTTGTTGAACAAAGTAAGGAATGAATGAGTGAATGAGCACCTGAACAACAAACAGTAACTTTCCTTATTTCTTACAGGTGCACAGACCAGATTTACATTTGAGCTACCAAATCACAGATTGCGTTTTACTTCAAAAGTTTCTGCCACAGATATGTCAACCATTCCTCCTTCTGCCAGTCTTAACCTTCCTCCTGTTACTATGTCAGGGAAATATATAATGGAAGAGCATGATAGTTATTCAGACCAGGTGTGGAGTATAGATGAACTGCCTTCTAAACAAGGGTACTATTTACAGGGAAATTATCTACGTTGTGTGGCAGAAGTAAGTTCACTTTTTAATTTTCTTACTCTTTGTAATTTAGGAGCCTTCAAATTTCAGTTGTACCAAAGTATGTAGTGATCAAAAAAAAATCATCAAATCATTTATTCCTACAGAATTTTTTACTCTGTTTGGTGTGTGTGTGTGTGTGTTTACGTACACATGTGTATGTGTCTCTCTCCTTATAGTTTTATTTAAACATGCTTTTTTTTCTTGTTTTAATCATCTTTGAATTCATATTTATTATATTGGGTTTCACATGCATCTCTACAATATTTTCATGATTCATTTGATTATAAAAACGCTAAGCGTATCTAACATTTGTCGGGTGCTTCATATTCATTGACTTGTACAATCCTTAAATCAATCCTTTGAGGTAGATGTTTTATTCTCATTTTACAAGTAAAGAAACTGAGCCGTTAGAGAGGTTACATGATTCATCCAGGTATACATACTTATTAACAATATAAAGGTCATACAGAGATAAAATAATTACAAGCAGATTCACAGACTAGTTTCTTTACTAAGGGAATTTGAAAGCCAGCGTACATGATTCCATCATTATATTTTCCCTTTATATCTGTACAATTATCACAAGTTTAAAAAGCATTTGTATATGTTTTCATTTGATTTGTGGTAAGTAGGCCATTTGTTATCATCCTGTTATAGTAGAAAATCAAATTTAGAGAGATTAAATAACTTTCCCTAAGTCTCCCAACTATCAAATGAGAAATGTAGGAGTCACACAGTGTGCTCGTCCCTCAGCTTGCTTTGTCAGTTTTTCAGAAACAATTGCAACCTTATCAAAACTCAATTTGCCAACTCTTTGTTTTATAAATTTTATTCTCTAGAATCTGAAGGATCTATAAGAATGCTCTTTGGTGTCTTTCTAGAAATATTACAGCTAAGTAGGATATATTTAAGTCTGGTTTACCTTCTTTAGACTCTGCTTGTCCTAGAACTTCTCGTGTACAAGACGCTAGAAGTCAAATATTTATTTACTAAAAGGTGGATTATAAAGCATATTTCATTTGTGCTTTCTACACTGAAAAATAAGTGTTCCAGACTGTAGTTTAGCAATACTGTTATTAATGGTTCATTTGACAGAAAATAAAACAAATCAAATGCAGTATATTGCATAGTTCCTTACTAATATTAGCTATTATAAGGTATAAAGTTTGTAATTGGGGCAGAACACCATCCCAGATTTACTAAGAATGCAGTTAATTACAAACATTCGAAAGAATCTAAAGTTGCATCTCTCTGAGAGTTGCCCATTTAACTATGGCCTAAAATAGACACATGTGAAAATTATCTTTGCCCATTTGATACTACTATATATAAAATAAAAGTGCCCAGTGAAACTTAGACTAAGAAAAGACTACTACATCTCTTTTGCTATTAACTTTTGATCAAAATATGGACACTATCAAAGTGACAAATGTTGAAGTATTTGCCTTACTCATAAGGATGTTTCAATTCATCGTTAATATAAAACTCAACTCCAGTTAGGGCTGGCTTTCTATTTAATCTGTTTATTAACTAATTCTTGCCAGAAATTTTGGGCTTTATACTAATCATGGGACATGTATTATAGTAAAGCTGACTTTAGTATATCTGATTTGCTAATTTGCTCAAATGTAGCTTCATGAGAGCCATAATTTTGTTATTTTTATTCACAGCTGTATCTTTAGCACCTAATGCAGATGGTCAATAAATATTTGAATGAGGAGTAAATACATTTTCTTTCACTTATACTGGTCCATCTTTCTAACTCTACAACAGTGGTCATTAAAAATAAATATTACTCTACATAAAATTTCAATTTTGCAATCAGCAAGTTACATAGAGTATAATTTTCATTCATTTTCAAAAGATTTCTCATACCTTATTGGCTACTGTTATTTTAAAATATGGGGGGAATGGCTCATAACAATGTCAGGCCAGTAGAGTATTGCGGAATCTGAGTATTTTTAACCCTTCTTCAGTATTTTCGTTTCAAATAGCATGTAGATAATTGTTTTTCCTCAGAGTTTGGCATGACTTATGTGAGATGTATTTTAAACTAATATAGTCAGTATGTTAATCTAGTATTCTGATTTTGTTTGGCAGGTTGGTTCCTTCGAACATAATCTTACAACTGATCTTCTAAACCACTTGGTATTTGTACAGAAAGTGTTCATGAAGGAAGTTAATGAAGTAATACAAAAAGTTTCTGGTAAGATGATTTGATACTTATAGTGCAGAACATACAGCAGGTTTTTATTCTCATTGGCTATATGATGGTCATGTACCAGTGGTATGAGTATCGATCCTATCATTTAGATGAAATTGTTGAGTAACTCCCTAAAAATTCTGCATTCCTTTTTTTTTTTTTTTTTTTGCGGTATGCGGTATGGGCCTCTCACTGTTGTGGCCTCTCCCATTGCGGAGCACAGGCTCCGGACGCGCAGGCTCGGCGGCCATGGCTCATGGGCCCAGCCGCTCCGTGGCATGTGGGATCTTCCCAGACGGGAGCACAAACCCGTGTCTCCTGCATCGGCAGGCGGACTCTCAACCACTGCGCCACCAGGGAAGCCCCTCTGCATTCCTTTTATGGCTTTCTCACCTACAGATTGTTTTGCTTATTACTTTTGTCATATGTAATATATGCATTTACAATTTATAAACTAAACAAACGTCCCTTATGCTTCCCTTCCAAAAAGAAAAAGCTTAGTGTGTGTCTGTTAACTAAACTAATCTTAATCATTTGGGAGCAAAATTTAGATCAGTGTTAAGATTTCGATTTTAATCTATATCAGATGGTGACAGTATGCTGGCCACATGGTAAATTGTCTATAGCAATCCTTATTATATTTTTGCTATTCCTCAAGATCAGATTATAGTGAGCTTCTTAATCACTATTTTATATTTTAACCAGAAATATATGTTTGATTTAAACAATTAATTGATTTTTAATTCATAAGGTAAAGTATTAAGAGGCATTAGGGTGGAAAACAAGTTGACTGTATAACATTCTTGAGGCTGAATATTTCAGTATGCATATAATCATGTTAAAATAATAGTTAAGCCTCATCTATAAATTGGCATCAAGAGGAGATTCCTCCATGTTGATGGATAAATTCATTCATTTTACAAATTTATTAAGTATCTAGATAGTACATTATAATTGTGATGAGTTCTCTGAATGACAAGAAGGTGCTATGTCTGTGTCAAAGGAGAAACTAACGTAGTCTAAGGAATCAGAAAAGGCTTCACAGAGGAAGTCATATTCAAAACCTCACAAGTGAAGCCTCATTTGGCAAGAAAGGAGAAGTAGAGAAGATTCAGGCAGAGCTTATGGACCAGAATTTGATAAGGCCCTGAAGGAGGACAGAACATGGATTAGGGAATTAAATTATGTAGCAGCTGTGTGAGCAAGAGATTTTCCTGGTTCTCATGGGTTGGTTCTGGTTGTATCTGAGGTCAGGAAGCTACTTAATGATCACATTGAAGAAGCCTAGCAGAGCTATAGAATTTTACAGGTTAATATAAAAATCAGATCAATTGGTAGTCTTGGAATTTTTCTAAAAATGGTTGAATACAAACCATTAAGGGAGGGATGAATATATAGCAGACGCCCCTTCTGCCACTGAAGGTGTCTCTTCAGTGACACCATATAGAAGTTTTAATGTGGCCCATTTACCTGGTTGATATCACATTAGAACATTGTCTATAATGTGAAAGTAAAGAATATTTCAAGTTGGTAAATTTTTATGAGTTTTAAAGAGTATTTTCAGGACTGCTATTGCTGAATATGTATAACTAAAAAACAGACTTTTCCATGAACTAATCTTGTATCTTACGGTAAAAAGCTAGGATTATAGAGTTCCTCGTATTAGTCTGGTACTGTAAGCTGTCAAAGTGGTTTTGATGAAAAAGAAAGGCTTTTCTTAACCTTTGAATTACATTCAGTTAGGAGTTATAAGTAAAGTGTATCCCTAGGTCTATGAATAATGGACTGGAAATTAATGTTCTAACCATGAAGACTTGCTAGTCACTGTGAAGAATAGAGAAATCAGATAATGATGCCAAAGTCATTTAGTGGCTAGATCTGCTCCCTGAACCATTCCTTCCTGACTGTAGAGACAGCATGAACCCTAGGAAAATAGCTGAAATGTAAATCACATATCATCCAGCTGGCCCAGGGCCTCATGGAGCACAGATGTTCCCTTATCTTTTTCGAAACCAGAGAATGTAACAGATTATTGAGAGGGAATACTTAGAATCCCTGTAGCCACATTTCTTAGTATTCTCATCTCTATATTGCTTCCCTACTCTCCCATAATCTTCATGATTATTTTCCTTATTTGTTTCTTAAACTTTTTCCTCAGGCTTTTCCTTCACGTTACATTTAGCTTTGGGACATTTTCTATTGCATAGGAATACTCATGTTCACAATCATCATCAAGTTTGTTAGGAAAATTCTTTTTTGAAGAATCAATTCTTATAATCTTATTGCCCGTGGATTGCCTGGGTTTCAGAAAGGTATAGGTAAGCACTGACTTAGTAAAGAGAAGAGGTCTATTTTTGAGTATGTACAGCCATTTATATGTAATGAGAAATATATATATAGTGAGGTTACCTTCTTACAATTGGACCAGGTCTATATTTAATTCATAACAAGGTAAAAACTGTGGAGTTAATGTGACTAATAGTGTCTCTGATATTTCTATAAACTAAAAGTATTATGTAATACATTTTGTAAGAGGCAGAGCTTGTCTTTTAAATTAAAAAAATTTTTTTTCTGAAACTATGTAAAAGATATTCAGGATAGTGATAGATGAACAAAACAAATAGCCTTTTTAAAAAATCAACTTTATTTTTTAGAGCAGTTTTAGGTTCACGGCAAAATTGAGGGCAAGGTACAGAGATTTCCCAGATACCCTCTGCCTTCAGTCATGCATAGCCTCCCCCATTATCAAAGTCCCCCATTAGAGTGTTACGTTTGTTACAACTGACAAACCTACATTGACACACCATTATCACCAAAAGCCCATAGTTTACATTAGGATTCACTCTTGGCATTGTACATTCGGTGGGTTTGAACAAATGTATAATGACGTGTATCCATCATTATAATATCCTACAGAGTAGTTCCACTGCCCTAAAAATCCTCTGTTCTTTGCCTATTTATTCCTCCCTTGGTTGCTTCCAGGTTTTGGCCATTATGAATTAAGGTGCTATAAACATCCATATGCAGGTTTCTGTGTGGACATAAGTTTTCGTCTCCTTTTGGTAACTGCCAAGGTGCAAGGTTGCTGGATCATACGGATCATATAAAAGTATGTTTAGTTTTATAGGAAACTGCCAAACTGTCTTCCAAAGTGACTGTACCAGTTTGCATTCCCACCAGAAATGAATGAAAGTTCCTTTTACTCCACATCCCCCCAGCATTTTGTGTTGTTTGTCACTGTTCTAGATTTTGAATATTCTGATGGGTGTGCAGTGGTATCTTACTGTGGTTTTAATTTGCATTTCCCTGATGACATGATGTGAAGCACCTTTTCAAATGTGCTTATTTGCCATCTGTATATCTTCTTTGGTGAGGTGTTTATTAAAATGTTTGGCCCAGTTTTAATCAGGTTGTTTTCTTATTGTTGAGTTTAAGAGCTCTTTGCATATTTTGGATAATGGTCCTTTA
Source organism: Monodon monoceros (assembly GCF_005190385.1). Classification (NCBI taxonomy): domain Eukaryota; kingdom Metazoa; phylum Chordata; class Mammalia; order Artiodactyla; family Monodontidae; genus Monodon; species Monodon monoceros. Next base: position 118,078,084 of record NW_021703777.1, read on the forward strand.
CAAATGTATCTTTTGGAAATATTTTCTCCCAGTTATGGCTTGTCTTGTTATTCTCTTGACACTCTTCTCAGAGCAGAAGTTTTTAATTTTAATAAAGTCTAGCTTGGGACTTCCCTGGTGGTCTAGTGGTTAAGACTCCATGCTTCCACTGCAAGGGGTGCAAGTTTGATCCCTGATTGGGGGACTAAGATCCCTCATTCTGTGTGGTGTGACCAAAAAAAAATTAAAATAAAAAATTTTTAAGAAGTCTAATTTATCAATTCTTTCTTTCATGGATCATGCCTTTGGTGTTGTATCCAAAAAGTCATTGTCATACAGAAGGTCATTAAGGTTTTCTCCTTTGTTATCTTATATGATTTTTGTAGTTTTGTGTTTTACCTTTAGGCCTGTGATCCATTATGAGTTAATTTTTGTGACAGGTTTAAGGTCTATATCTAGATGTATTTTTTTGCATGTATTTTTTTGTATTCTAGCAACATATGTTGAAAAGACTGTATCTTTGCTCCATTGTATTGCTTTTGCTCAATTGTATTGCCTTTGCTCATTTGTCAAAGATTAGTTGATTATATTTATGTGGATCTATTTTTGGGCTCTCCCTTCTGTTCCATTGATCTTTTTGTCTGTTATTTCACCAGTACCACACTGTCCTGATTAGCTTGTAGTCTTGAAGTCAGGTAGTTTAAGTCTTCTAGTTTTGGTCTTCTCCTTCGGTATTTTATTGGCTATTCTGGGTATTTTGTCCCTTCACGTACACCTTAGAATGAGTTTGTCGATATCCACAAAATAATTTGGTAGGATTTTGGCTGGGGTTGCATTGAATCTAGAGAGCAAGTTGGGAAGAACTGACATTATCAGAGTTTTGTAGGTTTTCTCATGTAGATCTTGTATATATATTGTTAATTTATACTTAAGTATCTTATTTTTTGTGGTGCTAATGTAAATAGTATTGTGTTTTTAATTTCACATTCCACTGTTTATTGCCGGTATATAGGAAAGTGACTGACCTTTGTATATTATTAACCTTGTATCCTGCAGTCTTGCTATAATCACTTATTGGTTCCAGGAACTTCTACATAGATGATCAGGTCATTTGTGAACAGAGACAGTTTTATTTCTTCCTTCCCAATCTGTATATCTTTTTTTTCCCTTTTCTTGTCTTATTGCATTAGCTAGGACTTCTTGTATGATGTTGAAAAGAAGTGGTAAGAGTGGACATCCTTGGTTTGTACCTTATCTTAGTGAGGAAACTAAGAGCTTTTCACCATTAAGGATCATACTAGCTGTAGGTTTTTTGTAGATATTCTCTATTGAGTTGAGGAAGTTCTCTGCTCCTAGTTTACTGAGACTCTTTACTATCAATAGGTGTTGGTTTTTGTCAAATGCTTTTTCTGCATCCTGTAATATGATAATGTGATTTTTCTTCTTTAGCCTGTTGATGTGATGAATTACATTAATTGATTACCTACTAGGAAAAAACTTCCCATCCCACTTATATTTGCTCCCTGGGATGATGCTAAATTCAATATACATAGAAAAAGATGAATCATTTTAAGATAGAATATTTGAAAGGTAAGCATACAGAAAAGTTTTTACAATAAGGAAAGGAGAAGTGGAGATAGAAGTTGGATTTTACAATATTAGAACATTATTTCCTGAATGCCACAATGCCTGGGCAACAAATGGTCTATTAATAGGAACTTATCCCCAGGGTCCTCTGCCCGCATTTTGTTTTCATGTATAGGCCAAACGTTTATTGTCACACTCTTAATTATTACCTTATTTTTTATTTCTCTACCTTTATTTTTCTTCCATTCCTTTTTGTTTATGACACACAAATATAAATGACAAAGGTCACATTTTTGGTTGAAGAAATTATTTCATTGTACTGTTCTTCCCTCAAATATATTTTCTCAGGTGTATAATCATGTTTGGTGTAATTATAGGTATAATGTCTTAATTTAGTCCTTATAAAATTTTTTTTTTCTGGCTGCACCGCGCAGCTTGTGGGATCTTAGTTCTAGTCCTTATAAAATGCTCTTAATAAATATCTACATATGCAGTACTGTCCCTTCTTATAATATCTGCCTCAGTGAAATGTGACATGGCTAAAGTTCCCTGTTAAAGATTGAGTTAATGATCAGGAAAAAGAAAATGTTGTGTGTGTGTGTGTGTTTTTAAGCACACAAAGTAGTTATTATTTTCCTTTTAAAGAAATTGCCTCAAACCTTCAATTATTTAACCTCTTTCAGGTGGGGAGCAACCTATTCCTCTTTGGAACGAACATGATGGAACAGCAGATGGAGATAAGCCTAAAATTCTACTCTATTCCCTGAACTTGCAGTTTAAGGTAACATAAATAATAATATAATAATGATTCTTTAAGAAGTATTTTTCTACTTAATTAATGTATGCTTGTAGAAAATCCATATGATATATGAGTATGCCAAATAGAAAATAAAACTGAAGTGTAACCCTGTCCATGCATAGAAGAAGCTTTAATAATTGAATATCCTTTAGGACATTTTCCTATCTGTATTTTTATATATGTATATCTGCATTTTTAAAAACCTTGAATACCTTTCCATGTCAGAACATTTAGATCCACTTTATCTTTTTGAACAGCTGTGCTATATATTATACAGTTGTAACAATTTAACTACTTCCTTCAGATGAACCTTTTGACTTTTTTCTAATTATTGCTGTTACAAATTACTCTGTAAGAAATATTTTGTACAGTTGTCCAGTTAAAATAATACCTTAATAGAAACGTTATTTCCAATATTTACGATATTAGTGTTCTTAAAAATAAAAATCATTCTTACCAAATAGTTATTTACTTGTAATTAATGTATTTAACACATGAACAGTCTATATTTTAAATACAGAATACTGGAATAAAATTTAATAGCTAAAAAAGTTCCTACTGACATGAGAAATTAAAGGATGTTGCCAGTTTTATTAGTTCATCAGGCATCCTATATGTGTTTTAAAACATGGCTGTTTTATTTATCATATATTGAAAGATTTCATTTGTGTGGGTGTACATTGTTGATTTAAGATTCTTTTTTTCCTCCAAACATATAACCTGCTAGGGTATTCAAGTAACGGCCACAACTCCCTCAATGAGAGCTGTGAGATTTGAAACTGGATTGATTGAATTGGAACTTTCAAACCGACTTCAAACCAAAGCTTCACCAGGAAGTAGCAGCTATCTGAAACTGTTTGGTAAATGCCAAGTGGATTTAAATCTGGCATTAGGACAAATTGTTAAACATCAGGTGAGTGCTGAATATGTTGATATTAAAACTCTGGCTTTTAAACTTTGCACATCAATTTAAACTACTTTAAGTATTACTATACTTTAAAAAGTATTGAGTTGAAGTTCCTAAAATCTGATTGTAAATTCTAATAAAAAATCACTTAAGAAGGCCCTTATAATTTTACCTTGGTATTTCACTGAGTATATTGGTGGTATATTGTTCAGTGCAAATGCAATCACATGAAACTTGAATCTAGTATCTTCATAAATATTCGTTTATAATTTCTCTTGATTTTGTTAAACAATATTTTTTATTTCAACACTTTGTACTAACATTGGTCAGTCTTTAAAATGTTACTAAGTTTCTTAGCTGTCCTGTTTGATAATGGCAAATTTTGCATGCTATAATATTAAACATGTAAAGTTTAAAAAAAATGTATATATATATGACAGTAAATCAGATTCTGTTGTATAAAAATTAACTTTCACAGCTCATTAGGGAATTATACTATTATTTTTGCTAAAAATTATTATGTAGATTTAACCTTTTTCCTTCTTTAGTTTGAAGATTAAAAGAATACCAGTCACTTTTCAAAACTGAGTGGCTATATTAAAGATTATGTGGGGGGATAAATGAACAAAAATTTCATGTCATCTCTAGAAAAACAGTAATTTTTTCAAATAGAAACACAGTTTGAGAGGAGAGAGGATCTGATTATCTTGAAACATTTAATACATTGCCATTGAGGCTATGGTCCTAATCCTAGCTTTTGTATGAATTTTATGTATGACTTCCTATTTATTTCTTATATACCCATCCATATTGTATATTAATTTCAAGTGTTTATGGTACAGAGTATCAGGAATTTATCATTGACAAATGAAATAGAGAAAAATGTACTGTAGTTCTTTTAGTGAACAATATCATTAATGGTGTTAAAACTTCTAATTTTTAAAATTAAAATACTTTCCATTATTTGATTTTATTGAGCTTTTAATTTTATTTTAGGTTTATGAGGAAGCTGGTTCTGATTTTCATCAGGTTGCCTATTTTAAAACTAGAATTGGGTTAAGAAATGCCCTGCGAGAAGAAATCAGTGGTTCTTCAGATAGGGAAGCTGTGCTTATTACCCTGAATAGACCAATTGTTTATGCACAGCCTGTGGCCTTTGATAGAGGTAAGATGAAGTCTATCAATACTGTCTTGTTAGATTTAGAAATGTTTTGGTAATGCTAGAAAAAATCATCTGTAGTTTACCAGTTTAAATGCTTGACAGCTAAATGTCTCTTAAATTTGAAATGTGAGCATCCAAAAAATGTTTCTTGCTTACTACCATCAGTTTTTGGAGTTACTTTACTTTTTAAAGTTATTTGCTTTTTACATGGATCTATAGGAATGTCTGATTCAGAATTTTAAATTTTTTGGCTTGGATAACTATTGCACCCAATTGTCTTAGCACTGTCTTTATTCATTTATTCTATAAACATTTATTGTTTACTGTCTAGAAGTGGAATACAAATATGGGAAACAGAATCTCTGCCCTCAAGGAGCTCTCAGTTCAGTGGGAAAGAGAACAAAGCAGACTACAGAGTAGAGATATACACACACACACACACACACACACACACTTCTTTTTTTTCCCCTTATATCTGAGGGTGTCTCTCACTTTCTCTGTGCTTCTCAGAGGAGAAACTAAATTTTCAGATTCAACTTGGAGTTAGGAGTTCACCAAGGAGACAGGAAATGAAAGCTTGTCCTATTTACCTCTGTATTTGAAGGCCTAGAACAGTCCCAGGCATGAAGTTAAGAACTAAATAAAGATTTGCCAAGTGAGAAAGAACATGAATGAATATATATGAGCACAGAGGTCTAAGAAAATACAGCAGCCACTTTTATAAAAGAAAATAATGGGAAATAAGGCTGAACGATAGATAGGATCTAATTAATGTGTCTTGGGCAAATAGGAATTGTATTTTAGAAGTAATGAAGAACCATTTATGAAGCCATAAAAGATTTAAATCGGTGGTGGGCATTGGCTGGTGATAAGATCAGTTTGTTAGAAAACTGCCCTTACCATTTTATTTTGCTAAATCTGGTGCACATTTTTTTTTTCATTTCTCATCTTACCAACTTTTGATCAACTTTCAACAACTCCTTAAAGTACTTTCTACTCTTTGTGTCCATGACATAACACCTGCTTTTCCTTCTACTTCTCTGGCCCCTTCATCTTTATCTCTCTTTAGACTCCTCCTTGTATATACTGCATTAAATGATGGTTTACCTTAAGTTTCATTCTTGTTACAAACTCAAATGTCTTTGACTTCTCTCTCTAAATCACACTTTATTAATGTATACTCCCAGTATTACGTACCTCTCCGTCAAGAATTTTTAACTGTTGTAACAGAAAGCTGTATATGGTCAGGGTCCATGTGTGTTTTCGTTTGTTATTCCATGCCAATGCCTAGCATATACAGTAGGCATTTCACAACTAATTCATTGAATGAATGAATGGACCTGGATTTTCTTCTTTTGCCACTTTGCAGTCACCTGCTTTCTGCTTTTTTCATTTCTCAAGTTGACTGTATCCTCTTAGATCCTTTCAAATTCTAATGCTACAATTTTCTGGGAGTAATTTTTATTAATCAACAGGATTTTGCAGCTCTAGAGGTTTACTTGCCATATAGCTTTACAGTTTTTATTTTAATTTTCCTTCTGCCCTGTCTTAATTATCAAAAGCTGTGCTGTTTTGGCTGAATTATAAGGCTGCCTATGACAATTGGAATGAACAACGAATGGCTTTACATAAAGATATTCATATGGCTACAAAGGAAGTGGTAGATATGTTGCCTGGTATCCAGCAAACGTCAGCCCAGGCGTTTGGGACTCTCTTCCTCCAGCTCACTGTGAATGATCTGGGAATTTGCCTGCCTATCACAAATACTGCACAGGTATAAAAAATCGAATCACAGTCCAAGATTAAGAGCCAGACATTTCTAGAAACCATTTTTATGTGTATAGAGTATAACAATAAGCTTTTCAGGATAACAGTTTATAACTTGAGTTTAGTAGATAGCAAGTAAGATTGAACTCCTTCAACCGTTATTTATCCACAGTGTATTAAATATCAATTTCATGAGACGTTTCTCTGAAGCATTCTGATATGCCTCATAATAGTAATGAGATTGACACCCATCTAATAAATCTTAATTTTTACCTTGGAAAATAAGCAGCTTAGTTTTCAAAATTTTTTATTTGTTTTGTATTTAGCCAAGACATCTTTGGCATACACTTGATAATAAAATAGAAACAAAGGATATTTAAGGATGCTATATAATAATGTTTAATAACTTTACCTAAAACAGGGTAGGGAATTTCAAAATTCTTTTAAACTATAATATTTAATGGTAACAAAACTTCCAAGTTATGTGTACTGGATAAAGCAAAAATTTACTCTTTGTGATTTAGGACCAGTTCTCAGGAATACATATTTGCATGCACATGTGTGTGAGGGAAAAGGCTATGAACCCCCTGTTAGGCTAAGAAGTTACAGTTATAACAAACACAGAGGTCTACATTTTACTGTTATAATTTACCTTAACCTGTAACCAGTTGTTGAATGAATTTATCTTTAAGTATTTTGTTTGGCAAAACAGTGTTAAGAAAAACTCTGAGTTGAGGATTGGCAACGTGGTGTGTTTGTGCTTCAGGAGTTGAAAAATGATAATATTTTAATGACATGATGGACAGAGCTCAGGAAGGCCTTACACACCAGGGATGGTTGTCAAAATGAAAATGTTCCCCACAAACTAAAAGGCTTGAGATAAAAAGAACAGATATTTAGCCTTTTGCAAGTTTAGTTTAAAAAAATGCACATGGCAATGCATTTCACATGAGCAATTTAATTTTAAAAGTAGGCATCTTTCTGAACTGCTTTTTAATGAAGCTCTCTAGGGTTGACCCTTTCTAGATGTTTGATCTTATGAATCCTGTGAGGTTTCCAAATTTTAAAAGTTGTCACCTTTTGTCTCATTTCTTTAATATATTTTGCAGTCTAATCACACTGGAGACCTTGACACTGGTTCTGCTTTAGTACTGACCATTGAAAGTACTCTCATCACTGCTTGTTCTTCAGAATCTCTAGTTAGTAAAGGGCATTTCAAAAACTTTTGTATCCGTTTTGCTGATGGCTTTGAGACATCATGGGATGACTGGAAACCAGAAATTCGTGGGGACCTAGTGATGAATGCCTGTGAGTGTCTTTTATTTTCTGTATGAGGTTTTGAATTTTTTAAAATTAAGAAGTAACCCCAGTGTCTTCATAAGTAAAACTGAAGGATGTTCATATAGAGGAATGTTATTGGACTTTGTGACATAAAGGCTATTTCTAATTAAACATATCAGAACATATTTGTGAAAAACTGCAGCTTTCAGTTGTTTGGGTAAGTAAACCAACTAGGTATTCTTTTTGATGGTACAACATTTGAACATTTGCTCACTCCCTGATTTTTCCTGTAATTGATTCGTTAATGACCAGGCAAAGTGTCTTTGTTCTGTGGGGATCTTGAAACAAAGTGATAAATGTGTAAGATCCAGTTCATCCTATAACATAATACAGGATAACCGGGAGCAGGGATTCCAGCCATAAATAAGTCCACATGTCCACATATGTAGTTTACAGAGTATAATTTGTGTGAATTCCTCTGATTCTATTATGCTCCATTAAACACAGCTTTAGTTATTCCTCTGGTTGTGAATAACTAAAGCTGTGTTTATATGCTATTTTGAAGGTACAGGGATTTATTTTTATTTTAAATATTACAGCAGAGTTGATAAAGCATCATTAATCTATTTTTCATTAATTTTTATTGGAGTATAGTTGCTGTACAATGTTGTGTTATCATTAATCTTAATAATGAAGAAAAATTATATTTGAAGAACTAAAGGTTGTGGACTAAAATTCCGCAGCTAATCTGTAAAACAAAATTAATTACTTTTCAGAAGGTGGTATGCCATTATTTAGCAATTTTTTCCTCTCTTCACTGGAAGAAAATCTTCTTTCCAGTTCTGGGTTTTCTTTGAGTATTGGGAGAACTTTCCAGTGTTTTTATATCAAAAATTGAAGTTTTAGCATTTAATATTGGCTAAAATTTTAGGTAAAAGTTTTTGGTTTTGAATGCTTTGCATTTAGATAATTCATAGGTAAAATACTAGGATTTCTTTGAAATACTTCAGGTTATTAAGAAGACTTGATATCAAAATACTCATGCCTAATACCCAAAAGACCAAAATTAGCCTTCATCAGAAATTTTTACAAGTAATCATTTTACATGGTTCTTATATATGTTTTTAAAAGTCACCATAACTGTCTTTTGTTTGTGTGTTTTTTTCCTTAAAATAAATTTAAACCTATTGATTTTTATTAAGATGACATTTTGCCATCATTATAGTCATACTGGATAGAATATATTTGGAAGCAAGGAAGGATACCATTTCCTTAGCAGTTTAAACAAAGGGAAAATGCATAAGAAATATGCCTCTGACTCAAAGTCAAGAACACATATTAAAAAATATAAACAATAACTCAGCACCTCAGTGGATATTATACCAGCAAAGTAGAACACTAACATGCTGATAATTGCGATAATCATAATTTATTTGGGGCTTTGGAGGGTATCAAATGACTTGTTTTTGTAACATGCTTATTGTTTGGTGTTTTGGGAGAGTGGCAAACGAGATGAGTAGAGTAGTTGTTTTGCTGACATAAAAGAGTTCCAAATTACAGATTCACCAATTAGTTTACTATTTTGTAGTTTTTATTAGTGTAGTTTTTATTAGGAGTAAGTATACTTGGATATAACTGACAATTTTTTTTAAAAAAGAGTTGAGTTTAGGGCAGAGAAATAAGGAAAAGTAGGATTATGCCTTAGGATTTTTTTTCACAGATCATTTAAAAATCATGCCCTACAGAAACAGAAATGTAGATCAATGGAACAGGATGGAAAGCCCAGAGATAAACCCACGCACGTATGGTCACCTTATCTTTGATAAAGGAGGCAAGAATATACAGTGGAGAAAAGACAGCTTCTTCAATAAGTGGTGCTGAGAAAACTGGACAGCTACATGTAAAAGAATGAAATTAGAACATTCTCTAACACCATACACAAAAATAAACTCAAAATGGATTAAAAACCTAAATGTAAGGCCAGACACTATCAAACTCTTAGAGGAAAACATAGGCAGAACACTTTATGACACAAATCACAGCAAGATCCTTTTTGACCCACCTCCTAGAGAAATGGAAATAAAAACGAAAATAAACAAATGGGGCCTAATGAAACTTAAAAGCTTTTGCACAGCAAAGGAAAGCATAAACAAGACGAAAAGACAACCCTCAGAATGGGAGAAGATATTTGCAAACGAATCAACTGACAAAGGGTTGATCTCCAAAATTTACAAGCAGCTCATGCAGCTCAATATCAAAAAAACAAACAACCCAATCCAAAAATGGGCAGAAGACCTAAATAGACATTTCTCCGAAGAAGATATACCGATTGCCAACAAACACATGAACGGATGCTCAACATCACTAATCATTAGAGAAATGCAAATCAAAACTACAATGAGGTATCACCTCACACCAGTCAGAATGGCCAGCATCAAAAAATCTACAAACGATAAATGCTGGAGAGGGTGTGGAGAAAAGGGAACCCTCTTTCACTGTTGGCGGGAATGTAAATTGATACAGCCACTATGGAGAACAATATGGAAGTCCCTTAAAAAACTAAAAATAGAACTACCATACGACCCAGCAATCCCACTACTGGGCATATACCCTGAGAAAACCGTAATTCCAAAAGAGTCATGTACCACAATGTTCATTGCAGCTCTATTTACAATAGCCAGGACATGGAAGCAATATAAGTGTCCACTGACAGATGAATGGATAAAGAATATGTGGCATATATATACAGTGGAATATTAGCCATTAAAAGAAATGAAATTGAGGTATTTGTATTGAGGTGGATGGACCTAGAGTCTGTCATACAGGGTGAAGTAGGTCAGAAAGAGAAAAACAAATACTGTATGCTAACACATATATATGGAATCTAAAAAAAAAAAAATGGCTCTGACGAACCTAGGAGCAGGACAGGAACAAAGATAAGGATGTAGAGAACGGACTTGAGGACACGCGGAGGGGGAAGGGTAAGCTGTGACAAAGTGAGAGAGTGGCATGGGCATACATACACTACCAAATGTAAAATAGGTAGCTGGTGGGAAGCAGCCGCATAGCACAGGGAGATCAGCTCGGTGCTTTGTGACCACCTAGCGGGGTGGGATAGGGAGGGTGGGAGGGAGACGCAAGAGGGAGGAGATATGGGGATATACGTATACGTATAGCTGATTTACTTTGTTATACAGCAGAAACTAACACAACATTGTAAAGCAATTATACTCTAGTAAAGATGTTAAAAAAAAAAAAATCATGCCCTAGATAAAAGATGGCCCTGTGTCGGTAATTCCCTGGTGGTCCAGTGGTTAGGACTTGGCGCTTTCACTGGCGGGGCCCAGGTTTGATCCCTGGTTGGGGAACTAAGACTGCAAGCCAAGTGGCGTGGCCAAAAAAAAAAAAAGCGTGGTGTAATTTCCTCTCTAGGTGATAATATTTTGGGGGGAAGTGCAATAAAAATTAGGACAATCTATAGGAAGGGTTCCATGGACCACTTAAATAGTAAAGATTAGATGCTTTTCTTTAACATGTATTTAGAAAAACTAAACCATTAGAAGTTTGAAAAATTCCAAGCTTTCTGCTAACACCTGGGTAGCAGCATTTGGTTGTCACAGCAGGAATACTGCCATCCTGGATTCTGGTTGGTCCAACTCAGAGATGACAGGTACAATGGGAAAGAGCCCAGTTGGTTTCCTACTTCTCACTTTCAGGATTCAGATCTACTCCTAAGAATTTTAATGTTCCTTATTAATTCATCATACCTCTGTATTCTATGAATTTATATAATCTTTTTTTTTTAGCTTAATATTCAAAAATTCTCTAGCACTTCTTGGGATTGGAAGTCCCTGATGTTTTCTACCCTTTTTAAATTTACTGTTTCTTACTTTCATTTGGCCTTAGTTATATTACTCCAATTTCAGAGGCTTTTCTTTTCATTCTAGCAGTCTTAAGATTTGAAAGGGTAGTCTAGGGTTTTTTTGCTCTGATTTATAACTATGACATTAAAGGTGAATTAGGCAATCTTTTACCCCCAAACAAGATCTAATTCTTTTTTATAATTTGTATGTGAGGCACAAGTACAATATGGTTCAAAAATATAATTTAGATTTTAAAGTTATTGGCACTATCTTAAAAAATACATAATAGAAATTGTCATTTATAGACCCTTTCTCCCAAAATAAATTGTAGTATTTCCTTTTTTTTAAAAAATTAATTTATTTATTTGGCTGTGCCGGGTCTTAGTTGTGGCATGCGGGATCTAGTTCCCTGACCAGGGATCAAACCCAGGCCCCCTGCATTGGGAGCGTGGAGTCTTAACCACTGGATCACCAGGGAAGTCCCTAAATTGTAGCATTTCTACAACTCACATTTGCATAACATTTGAATACCAGTTTAGAATATGGAATGAATTGCAAAAGGACATTTTATTTACAGTATATATACTGTCAGGTTTAGATTGAAATTTGGTTTCCATTAAGGATTACTGAGAAAGGGTCTTAATTCTATCTTTAGGCTCTACTTTGTTTAAAAGTTATTTCAGGGATGGTGTGTCTTTTGTTGATTTAATTAACCTCTTAAAAAAGCTGAAATTATCTGATTAAAGCTAAGAAGTAGTAAATGTTTCAAAGTTAAAGTTAGATATGTTCTGGGGATAGGTCCATGACCTTAGGAGGCTAACCTTATGAGGTTGACATCATGGCAGGCAATCTTTTTTTTTCCCCTCATAAAATGATCCTTGTCAAAGTAAAAGACAAGGTTGATGAATCATGTCTGTGACCTAATGTGGCAGTTCTTAGTTATCAAAAAATCATTTTAAAATTATTTGCATTCTCAAAGTGCCATTCACTCATGATGGTACAAATTGTCATAGTATCTGGAAACTAGAGTTTCAGAGTTGGCCAGGTATTATCACTCAGATAAGGAAATCACATGCAGAATGTAAAGATAAAACTGGAGTCAAATCTTTTTTTCTTTATTGAGGTATGGTTGATTTACAATATATTAGTTTCAGGTGTATGCAGTTTAATTCTTAAAATCGATAAGAATAAAATATTGTGAGATATGAAATAGATATCATAAGTCATCTAAGGTAGCCCTTTCATTCTCCAGATTAGAAACTGAAACCTAATACACTAAGATGTATCAGATAGATAACTAATAAGAACCTGCTGTGTAAAATAAATAAATTAATAAATTAAATATAAAAAAATAGAAACTGAAACCTAGAGAGGCTAGTAATCCTGTTTAGGTAATCATTTTTGGAAGAAAAATTGCAGTGTAATATTTAATCACAAGCATACTTTTATTGAAACTTATTTTGGGGGTGATTTTTGTGCAGGTGTAGTTCCAGATGGTACCTATGAAGTATGTTCCAGGACTACAGGACAAGCAGCTGCTGGTAAGTTCACCTTTGGTATTACTTTTGCTATATATATCTGGTAGAATTCTGCTTTTTTTATCCATTTTTCCTGCCTTTATATTAGAGGCTCTTTTAACTAAACTCATTCTGGTATTCCCTAATTTTAAAAAACTATTTTGCAATAATATTAGCATATTTTTATTTACCTAACAATTAAGTAGACACCATCAGTGTACAAGATACACGACAGAATGTTTTGGGAAAGACAAAGATGAATAAGATATACTTTCTATGCCATATAAGTTTAAATTCTAATAAGGTAGTTACAGCTCTGCAGCCTAACTAAACTGCAATAAGTGATAAGTTCAAAAAATATATAAAATTCCAATTGCTAATGAAATTTACAGGAGGGAGATAAAATTTCTAAATTTCAAAGGATACTGGAATGAGAGAAAGCTTTATGGAAGAAAAAGCATTTAAACAAGGACTTGAAAGATGGGTAAAATTGTTTCTTAAGCAAAAACTGGAAAATATGAATAGAGAAAATTCAGGCGGAGAGAATAATACCTGTCATGATGTCAGAACAGTGTCTAGTTAGAGTTGTCCAAATTGGCTGGAATAGAGTTATGTGAAAATAAGATGAGAAAAATCTTAAATCCCAAATTAAGGAATTTGGACTTCATTTGGTGGACAGTGAGAAAGCCACTGAGTTTTTTTGAGCAAGAAAGCAGATGTGACAGTATCAAAGGGACACTTTCAAGGATTAGAGAGGAGAAAAATCTAGGAAACTGGTTAGGAGATAACCATAGAAGTAATAATCTGTCTTAACTAAGATGACAGCATAGTGTAAATTTTTATTATTTTTACTGGTATAAAACTAGGGTAAGATAAATGGAGATGTTTATTTAAGAGCGCTTAAAATGTTGAGAGGGGAGAAGCTGATTAAATGAGCAGAGTTCCTTTCCTCCTTACTATTCCTCCTGTCCTCCAAAACCTAGTCTCAGTGCTCATCCTAAGTAAACTGTCTGAGGAAATAGCAAGGCCTGCAGTCCCCACTGACAGAGAGCTGAAAAGGTTAGGAGATTTCCAGCAGTCATGTTAGAAGGAAAAGGTGATAACTGAGGTAAACATACATATTGGGAGGAAGGTCACATAAAAGTCTTTGTCAGGGGTCTTGTTTATAAGCGACAACAACATATTCAAACTGGCTTAACTAAAAGGGGGAACTTGTTAAAAGAACATTTGCAGATCACAGTTAAACTTAGGAATGGTTATCTCAGTGAAGAGAAGGAACCAGGTCAATTCAGGGGGCCCTCAGGAACTACTGGAAACAAGATCCCAGCTGTCACCAGGGCTCTTTCCAGCTCTTGTCTTTGCTTCTCTCCGGCTGCTTCATTTGTGCTTACTGCTGACCTCCTGAAACATGGCAGGAAACATGGCTGCCAGCAGCTCATGAGCCTCATTCCCCACCCCTCAGTCACTAGAGAAGGACCGGTCTTTTCTCAAGTCCAGGGAAGGATTCTTAGTTTTCCAACTTTGACCCTTACTCAGACTAATCATCTAATTAATTCTGGCTAATGAGGGAGGGCTGTGCCAGTTCTCCTACTATAGTCATGGGAAGGTAGATCAGCTAGGGGGCTAGGGGAGGAGGGAATTCATAGGTCACATGGGGGAAGAAGAGTGCTGAAAACAGAGAAACAATAGGTGCACACTATACAATAGGGGAATCAATCCCATAGTCTCATGTTTCTGACAGATCTAGCTGTGAGAGACATTAGTTATTACACAGGGCCATCATCCACTTTATTCCCTGAATGTAGAATTATTTAAATTTCTATACTCAAGACTTAGCCAAAAACGTCACTTCTTTATTTAAACAGAAAGTAGTAGTGCTGGAACCTGGACACTCAATGTATTGTGGAAAATGTGTGGGATTGATGTCCACATGGATCCTAACATTGGCAAAAGACTTAACGCTCTGGGCAATACCCTTACAACACTGACAGGAGAGGAGGACACAGATGACATTGCCGATCTAAATTCAGTGAACATAGCTGACCTGTCAGATGAAGATGAAGTTGACACTATGTCTCCCACTATCCATACTGTAAGTAAACTCACAGTTAGACTTTTTCAGGACTGGCTTTTACCCTGAGAAAGGGATATTATTAGGTCAGTGTTATTTACTGTAGTCGCTAATTGTGGAGGAAGGAAGGGAGTGGTGGTTCTCTGTGTCTACGTTTATATAATATTGTTTTTTTAATTCCATAATATTGTCTTTTAATTGAATTCCTTGTTTCATAACGGCTGTCAACCAACTTGTGCCTTAACCTACAGGTAACATGTTAACAGTAAAAGCAAAGTGCAAGCAGATCTGTAGAGACAGAAAGTAGATCAGTGGTTGCCTAGGACTGGGAGAGTTTAGGGGGTTGGGAGAGGGGATGGGAAGAGACTGCTAATGTTAGGAGGTTTTGTTTGGGAGGCGGTGAAAATGTTCTAAATAGATTCTGATGATGGCTGTACAACTTTGTGACTATACTAAAAACCACTATAAACCATTATACATTTTAAATGGGTCAATTTTATGGCATGTGAATTATCTCAATAATGATGTTCAAAAATGAAAGTCAAAAGCAAAGTGCACCCACACAAAATAAAGTATACATTTTAAAAATGTGTATTTCAATTTATACTGTACATATTCTATAGTATCAGATTGATTAGTTATTAGTTAAACCTATTATTTATTAGTTAAAAAGAAAGTTTCTCTCTGCTTTCATTCTATTATCAACGTAAAAATTTTTTTGAAACATCTTTTAACTACTGTATCATGAAATAGTTTTGTTCTTGGAAAGAAATTTTTTAAAAATTAACATTACTGTTTACCATTTAGAGTTCAGAGGAAAGTTCAGTAAGTGGAGATGGCCACAAGCTCACCTTTGGGCAACGACTTGTAAATCACCTCCTAGGCCTGAGGCCTCCACATCAGCGCTATTCTGTTCCTGCAGAGTATCTGTGTAACCCAGAGATGTGGGCCTCCCCTCAGTCTAGCCAGTCCCATCTGAAAGCATGCAGAGCTCACTCATGGGGAAACGTAGGTAGCAACTAAATGGATTCCTTATGAAAATGAAGGGGTTTGAATCACTGGAGAATTCCAATCATCTTACTTAATATAGATGGCTTTGATTCTTGCATGCTTCCTTTGATTTAAGGTGTTATTTCTGTGATAGGGTAGATTTGCTTTGTGACCTGAGGGTGTTACTGACAGACATGCTTTTGATTTTTCAGGAAGCTGTAGATCATCGAAGACAAGGAGCATCTTGTAGCCAGCCAGGAGAACTTAGAGGAAGAAAAATTATGAAGCGTATAGTGGATATCAGAGAACTGAATGAACAGGCCAAAGTAATAGATGATCTTAAGTATGTATAATGATTTTTAATTTAGTATAGTATTCCCTAATAATAGAATAGATTTTTAAATGTGAAGGAAACTGGATTGGGGCCAGTACAACCCATTTAGTTTATAAATGAGATCACCAAGGTCCAGAAAAGTTTGGTGATTTGTCTGAGATCATACATTCATTAGTGATAAAGTTAGAAATGTTAGTCTAGTGCTCATCACAGCTCCCCATTTCTGAGAAGTTTATGACTGACTTTATGTCACATATATGCATCGCTACGTGTATACACATGTATCTTCACATATGTATGTAAATACGAGTGTTTTGCTAACAGTATTTTTGGAATGCAAATTTTTGAGAGAGGAAGAAAATTTAGAATTTATTAAGTACCTATTGTGATTCTGACGTGTTATCTCAATTTAATCCTCACAACATTTCTATGAGATTAGATGGCATTATCCAAACTTTATAGATGAGAAAACTGGCTCGGAGAGATTAAAGAATTGGAATTTGAACCTGTGTTTGTCTGAATTCAAACTTCATGCTTTTTGCTTGCCTGTATTAGCAGTTCACTAGAACTGAGGTGAGGGTAGGGCGAGCCAAGAGGGGGGAGTAGGCGGAAGTCATTTTTTTCTTTATCTGTAGCCTGCTAAATAGTACTGACTAGGTAATACTTGCTCTGTAAGACTAAATATTCTTCTTGCCAAACTGAAATTTTTGTTTTCCCCAAAGGTGGAAAACATACTTCATCTTTTCTAATCTTTGTACTCCTGTATCTGTGTTTTTTTGCATTCGAGGATTTTACAGAAATGTATACATTGTACAGTGAAAGGTATTTGCTAAAAACTTGTCTGTAAAATCAATTATGATACAGTGATTCACGTTTTCCTGTTGACTTACATTACAGTTTGAGTTTTGTTATCAGGGGAAAACTGACTTGAAGCAAAATATACTTCCTCCCCTAAAATCTTACCTGAGGCTTAAATTATATGTAAAATATTACATACAGATACTATTCTGCTAAGTGGTTCCATAGCTTTCCTGAGATTATCACAGAGACTCTTGATGTAGAAATGGATAAGAACCATTTCCTAAAACATTAGAGAAAGATTTTTTTTTTTTTTTTTTTACAGTTTGCCAGATATGAGTATTAAGTTTATGCAGGATTTTGGCCTGTCCATACATAATCTTTGATATTCTGATAGAGAATTTTAAAAGAAGCAAGTAAAAATCACTCTTACTTTGTTACCTCATTACACTAACTGCCATATTTGTTTTTTATCCAGAAAACTAGGTGCAAGTGAAGGAACCATAAACCAGGAAATTCAACGTTATCAACAATTAGAATCTGTTGCTGTGAATGATATTAGAAGAGATGTTCGTAAAAAATTACGGAGGTCCAGTATGCGAGTGAGTAAACATTTAAGGAGAATTTTATTAAAGTAGACTATGTAAACATTTTATCACTTTATGAAATTTTATGATGATACTTACGTTGTTCTCTTTCTTCCTCCATTGCTAGTGATAACACTTGATTTGTGTTTCTCATGTCTACTATGTACCAGGCACTGTTTAAAGCACTTTACATTCAATAACCCATTAAATCTTTACAACAACCCTATGTGGTAGCTTATATTATTTTCCCCATTTTAAAGATGAGGAAACTGAGGCACAGAGAGGTCAAGCAATTTGCCCAAGGTTATACAGCCAGTAATTCCAGTGGAGCCAAGATTCAAACCCAAACAGTGGAATTCTACAGTTTATGCCCTTAGCCACTGTGTTCTGTCTGCCTTTCATGAACTCATACTTTCTTTTTTGTCTCTAATTCAAATGTGAAATTTTTTGAGATGTCCATTGTACCCCTCCCATTTTCCACAGAAGATTTTACTCTTAGCCACTACATACTGTCAGCACTTTATTCTTACCTTTATTATTTGCATATTTAGTTGCCCTTACTAGTATTTGAGTCTCTTAAAGGACAAGTTGTTTATCTTTGACCTTACTATCTACCACATTCTGGGATTTAGTCCAATTGCTGAACGCTTGAAATAAATATATAGATAGATGTACTAGAAAAATAGAGTAGAAAATAATTCTAAAACGTATTCAAATGGAGGTAGGTTGCTTTGGGTCAAGGTGGTCTTGTTAGTAGAAAAACTAATTTTTAAAAATATAGTCAGCAAAACCCTCCAGTTTTTTTTAACCAGAATATGGTTTTTGGGTGTTACCCCAATACATAAAAGCTGGTTAAATCAGAGCTGTTGAGGTTAGAGAAAATGTGGAAAGGTTACAGGGATCCAGAGTTCATCGGCTTGAACTTTCTTTCCTTGGTCACCACCAAAGTCCTAGACCTCATTTGAATAGTGTTCTAAATTATTTATTTAAATTAGGAATAAAATTCAATTTTATTCATCACTGGCTTCTGATAGTACTAAATGGATAGTGATGCTCTGTAATGCATAACTCTGTGTTTAAATTTTTTGCCACTATGTACCTCACAGTCATGCAACATAATGAAAACATTGCTTGCCATACTGTTTATAAGCTAGTTTAGACTTGGCAGTTAACTGTTAAAAATAAAACTAGGTAGAGAGGATTAGGAAAATTACTGAAATTAAATCTGTGTTCTTAACATTTTTCTCATTTGGTATTTCCCCCTCAATTCCCTTTTAGTCCTCTTGCTTTCTAAGTCTCCACTGTATTAGAATCTTTTTACTATCTAGCCCCCCCAAACTACAAATTTGAAGAAGAGGGATTTGGTGACAAGGAGGGTGTTCCAGTCACCACTTCCTTTCCTTTTCTGTAATAAAGAGTTCTGTCAGGAGGGGTACCCTTGGGTGGTACTCGGGATGATTAGTGGTCGCTCCCTCCCTCCCCCTCCCCCTCTTCCCTGATCTCCTCTTCTCCCCCCTCCCCTCACGTTTCTCCCAGAATCTTTCCTTTTAATTCTCATTTTCTTTCTTTTCTTATTGTTTCCTTATTTCTCCCCTTATTTCTATACCCCTCATCCCTGCTCCCAACTCAAACGAGCTGGTGGCTCCTATTTTCCTTGTACAGCCTTCCTAATTGACGTTAGGACTAAGAATAGTTGATTCCTGCTGCACTTTGATCCATCTGTGTTGTTAAGTGACATTTAAAGTCACAATTTAAGATAACTTGTTATTGACCTGGGGGAGACAAGATAACTTCTTTAATAGCAGAACATTTTACCTGAAGTCAGATATTACAACAGTAAACAACTGCCTAAAGTCACCCTTTTTCTGTCCCCTTTCATTAGGCTGCTTCCCTAAAGGATAAGTGGGGTTTGGGTTACAAACCAAGTTACAGCCGATCAAAAACCATTTCAGCTTCTGGAAGACCACCTCTTAAGCGAATGGAAAGGGCAAGGTAATATATTTCAACCAATGAAACAAGTAATAAAATTGCTGACTCTTTTGCCAAAGGTCACTACTTATTTATTGGGGGAATTACAAAATTAAGGTAGCAAATGGACCTTATTAGTAAAGCTAGTAATAGTGGATACTGTCAAACTAAGAAGTTTGAGGAATCCCTCTATCTCATTTATACTCTACTTTTATGTTATAAAAGTCATTGTGTGCTTTTTAGTAATGAAGTACACTGCTATTTAGACAAGTTTATGCATAAACTTATAGACTATCCAAAGAAATGAATATTTGCATGTTAGTAGCTGCAGCTCTAAATTTGTCATTTTAGAAAAAGTGTGATTATACACACATTTAACATATGAAAAATGGAAATTTTACTTATTATTGAAGAAAAATATAGTTTTACTAGTAAATGAACACTATAAAGTAAGTATAAATTCTTTTTTATAAGGCTTAATTTTAGGAAATCTTGTGTTAAAGCAATGAACTTTTTTTTTATGAGATGCTAAAGGTTAAGAAATGGAATACCAAAAGTTCAATCCTTGGATAAGGTAAATATTTAGAAATAAAGTGTTAATGTCATTAATCAGACTTTTATAAAGTCCAGGGGTTTTTTTTGAACACGAATATTAATGTTTTATAACTTTATATTTTATTATAGTTCTCGAGTAGGTGAAACTGAGGAGCTCCCAGAAATCCGGGTGGATGCAGCATCTCCTGGACCCAGAGTCACTTTCAATATCCAAGATACAGTAAGAGAGATACTATTTGTTAGAGATACACAGTGCTAAATAATTTTTAGTAATTACAAAATTATAGTAGTTATGCAGTTTAGAAATAGTAGTTCCTACTTACAGTGAAAGTGTGGATTGTGATGGTTGAGGTGTCTGTACGTTGCCAAATAGCAGAGCACTATTGAGAGCCATGCCGCAGGTGTTAGTGTTTTGCATGTAGAATAAAGACTCCATACTGCTTGTAGGTAGAAACATTTTGTTGAATAATTTTTCTTTCAAGTTTGACTCTGCATTAAACTGGGTATTTTACACAAATGTAAATGTGGAATGTTTTTACTTAATGTATTTTATTGTTTATGTATTTTTGTTCAGAATATATAGAGATAATATCAGAAACTAGTAGTAAAAAAGGTCAGCGTCAAAGTTGTATTCTAATTTTATAGCATGTTAAAATTAATGTTAAAATGTTTGTTGTTTTTTGTTTACTTTTAAATCATTGTTTTTTTATTTTTCATTAATTTTTATAAATGTTCTTATTATTTTAATTAAGTTGAAAAAAACGGTATGGGGAAGTACACCACAGTCCAGCTGTCCTGGGGAAGGGTATTTTCAGGTACTTTTTAAGAACAACATAAATTTTGCTTTAAAACTAAGTAACCACTCTGAAAATCTGCTTTAAAAATGTCTTCCTCTCATTTCATACTAAACTCAGACCTTGAAGATATTTTACATAAAGGTTTAAGATTGTTTCAATTCTTTTTCATCATTTATATTTCCTAAGCTTTTTCATGAATATATTTTACTTCTATACTCACTCATAATTTAATAGTAATTATTTAATCTCCAAAATTAAAGAAGGACTAAATCAGCACACCAGATTAACTCAACAAAATCATAAACCAAAAACTGTTACAGTTATTTGCTAATCCCGAAGTGAATCTCTTTTTCCCTACACTCAAACACAAAATGAATCTTTTCTTTAAGAAAAACTTAGTTACCTAATTCAAACTAGAATCAACAGAACAACAAATTAATCGAGTGTTATTTATTTTCAGTCACTAGTATAAAAAAAGCATGTATAAAAGCAATCTATTAAAAATTATGTTCAAAACAGTGTGGAAAATGTGCTACACAATCACTTATAAGTTGAGTTAACACCTTTATAAGCTACATATTTTCCCTAAATGTAAGTTATAAAAGTAAAATTTAATTTTAAAATTGTATCTGTATAGTAGGTATATAAATCATTGTCTAGAAATTTTCTGTCAAGTTACATTTAAAAATTGGAACTTATTCCACATTTGTTTCCCCTCGCCCACTCTTTTAAGATAGTCTCAATATATATCCCGTAGTTACACTGAATTTAGTCAAGCCGAATTTTGTTTTAGAACTATTGGGTTGTAATAGAGTGAGCCTGAACAGACATGTCCTTTTTTCTAAAAATGAACTTGGAAATACTGTCCTTTACAGTGAATTGAATGGATTCTACTAATTGATTTTTTTTTCCTGTATTTTTAAAATCGAGATAATTGACATATAACATTATTTTCAGGTATACAACATAATTATTTGATATATGTATATACTGTGAAATGATTGAGTTATTCTTAAAGGCATTAATATTCGAATGATTCAAGTCCAATTTTTAAATAGCAGTATATTCTGTTTATAAAAAATAGTGTATAAAAATCATGAATTACAGATCATTAAGGCATGGTTAAATAGAAAATAAATATAAACAAAGGGATATTTATCTACATAAACTCTTACCACAGCTTTAAAAGTTGAAGATTTTCTGATAAAATCTGACTTACTTACTAAATGATATGTTATTTTTTAAAAAGTGAAGAAAATCTAGATTCTGCAAATGTTTGAAATTTTGATTATAGGATTTCACTATGTATCTTGTAGTAATATCAATGTACCTTGCACATTACACTTTGCAAAGGCTTATCACATTCCCTCAAAGGATATGTGAGCAAATCTCAAAACTGGGAATCAAAATAAGGTCATAGAAGTTTGTTTTTTGTTTTTTTTGGACCTACTTAAATGCAGTGGTCTCCTGATACAATCCTCAGTGAGTGACATTGTACTTATTATACAAAGTATTTGCCTTAAAATACAGAATTCTTAAGTTTGATTGATTGCTATTTAATTATATAACTATTTACACATCTTTCTTCAGCTCAGTAGGGGCCCATTTTAAAAAGATGTATCCACAGAAAGTATTCTGGAAGCACAGAGTACATTCTGTACTGACAGTTGCATCCTCTTCCATCATTAATTGCTCTCTTGCCCTTCTAATTTAATCACATTGTTTCTTTTGTCTCCACAGCATGATTAACCCATGCTTTAAAGAATTACAGTATGTGCTAATTAACATGATGATATATGCTTATATAAAGTAAAATTTCACTCTAATTTTTAGTGAGTCAGTGGTATGACTTTCTGTGGTTTGAACTTCTGCTTCCTTCTTTGGTGTACCATTTCATATGTTTGTAAAGCTGATCTTTCAGTTCAGAGTGAGGAAATTCAATTTTGAGAGAAATTTTAGACGCTTAAATGTATATTTTTTCTTTTTCTTTTTTTTTTAAGGGAAAAGAGGTTTATAATGTGAACCTGATTCATATTTTTTCTCTTTACATTCAGTTTCCAGAGGAGACAGAACTGGACCTTTTGTCAGTAACCATTGAAGGTCCATCCCATTACTCCTCAAATAGTGAAGGATCATATTCCGTGTTCAGTTCTCCCAAAACTCCAGGAGGCCTTTCACCAGGCATTTCTTTCCAACCTGAGGAGGGCCGACGGGATGACAGTTTGTCTTCTACCAGTGAAGATTCCGAGAAGGATGAAAAGGATGAAGACCATGAGAGGGAAAGGTTCTATATTTACAGGAAACCCTCGTGAGTAGCTTTAAGATCCTTAGGCAGTATTTTAGAATCTAAAACTGAGCTTAAAGCATTATATAACTGTTAATTTTTACAGAAAAAAAAAAACTTAACGTGCCTACCCAGAGTGAGACTAGGAGACGTATCCATGGTTTACTAATATAATTTAGCTCCATATGGCATTATTTTTTTCTTTCCCTGTCTTTATGTCTTTTAATAAAATCTAGAAAGTAGCATTTTAAATTTTACAATTTGCAAAAATGAAATCTCCTCCAAGTTGTAGAATGTAGGTCATACGCTGATATTCAGACTCCTTAATATCAGTGCTTGTGCCTGTGTCCTGAGCAGTGAGAACATTGCCTGACACATGACAGTTACTCAGTACATAGTTGTTGAATAAAATGTGACTCCATTAAACTTAAGAAAAACTTCAATTAGTAGGAGCCAGTTGGGTAATTTGTGTGAATTTATAAAATAGTGAAATTTATTTACAGACTACTGCTCACATAACATGTTGGAAAATAGTTTGTTGAAAACTCTTCCCAGTTTACTACAATGTAATCACCAGTTGTTCTTTCTCTAGACATACATCTCGTAAAAAAGCAACAGGCTTTGCTGCTGTTCATCAGCTATTTACAGAACGCTGGCCAACAGCCCCGGCCAACAGAAGTCTTAGTGGCACAGCTACAGAGAGAAATATTGACTTTGAACTTGATATACGAGTTGAAATTGATAGTGGAAAATGTGTGCTCCACCCAACCACCCTTCTACAAGAACATGATGATATAAGCTTGAGAAGGTAAGATATTGGTCAGAAAGGTGTACAAGTAACTTCATTTGTTAGAACTACTATTTATATATCATTAATCGTAACAAACACTTCCCACCACATCCCAAAATGCAGATTTAAAGAGTATATTTTATTATAATTAGCATGTTTGAGTGCTTATTTGTATATAACATACTGTTTTCTTTAAACAAGTGTATAATATTTTCTGGTGATTAGAAATGGACGTCTGATTTAGATTCTAGCAAATTTGTTAATTAAAATAGTTATATCCTTGGAATTCTTTAAATAAGCATGAATTTCTCAGTCTCTGTCATCATTGTGCACATTTCTGTTTCAAAGAACAGTACAATACTTAAAGATATCTTGTTATTGAAAGTTTGATGACATAAAGAAATAAGAAAGATTGGGAAACAGCTGCACAAAGAGACCTCAGTAAACTGGAATGTTGTTCAGGCTATAACTGCAGCTTTACCATTTGTTACCATCATTGAAGAAATAGTGGTATAAACAGGCGTAGGGTTAGATTATTTTGTTCTTTGAATTTGTTTTGCTTTTCCTTCCTAATCTAAAAAAGAATTATAGGAAAACAGTAATATTAATAATTGAGTGAATGAGTAAGGAGTGGGTGGAAATGTAGATAAAACAAGTAGGCAGAATGCTGACAAATGCTGAAGCTGGGAGATGGACCCATGGGAGTTCATTCTGCTGTTCCATTTACTTTCTGTATGTTCGAAATTTTCTATAATAAAAGATTTTTAAATGTCTCTTTGTCTAATGAAGCTTTTTATAAAATGAGAAGATAAAAAGGCACTCTAAACAGTTAAATTCTTACAAATGTAATAGTGGTGATAAAAAGAACGACTGTTAATTTATTTTTGGTTGAACCGCAGTAAACCAAACTAAATTGCTGGTACTCAGCTATATTTACCTATGTAAAGGGCGGTTTCATTTGGTTCAACCTTATGTGTTCATGTGAAACAGTTGTGATCTCAGGAAAGAATAACTGCCTTGTGTAGTTGTGGAACATACAACATAAACCTCATCCATGCAAGGATTAACCGGTTTCACTAGAGACGCTGATGAGCTTCACTTTTTCAACCTTATTAATGAAGGATTACATTTCACTTACTATATAAATAAAAGTTTGCTTTTAAACAAAATAAAAGGAAATAAATGTCTTTCAAAAAGATAAAACATTTTTCTATTTATAGGAGTTATGACAGAAGTTCCAGGAGTTTAGATCAAGATTCTCCTTCGAAAAAGAAGAAGTTTCAAACTAATTATGCTTCCACCACGCATTTAATGACTGGCAAGAAAGTGCCATCATCTCTACAAACAAAGCCTAGTGACTTAGAAACAACAGTATTTTACATTCCTGGAGTTGATGTAAAGGTAAAAACCTAAATGTCTAGGATTAGGGATTAGATTATTAGTAGCCATGTTTATTTTCTATCATATATATTCTTCCTTTACCAATTATATTAAAATGAGGCCTTCTGAAGTTTTTCTCTAATATAGCCATATTCTGAACATGAGACCTTCTAAACTGCAGGTTGCCCCTTTTTCCACGAAATTTTGACAGAAAAAGTTAATTTTCTTTTTTAAACATTGATATTCACAATGTATTTGCTAAACCTTGCCTATTGCAACTCTTTTAGATTCTAGAATTATTAAGCTAGGATGTTAAGCTAGAAAGAACTTAAAATATTATCTCGGATGACGCTTTTTAACTTTAAAAATGAGATAAAGCTAATCAGGAACTTGCCGGGATCACAAAGCTAACTCGTAAAATCTTCTGGCTCCTGAACCAGTGTTCTTTCTGCCACATTTTTGTACATTTCTTGGTTTCCCTCATCTGCATAATTTTAATTTTGAAAGTTTATTTGTTTCAATACAGTTGCATTATAATTCCAAGACTCTAAAGACCGAATCACCTAATGCCTCCAGAGGATCTTCCTTGCCAAGAACACTGTCTAAAGAGTCCAAGCTGTACGGTGTGAAAGATAGTGCGACATCTCCTCCTCCTCCTTTACCTTGCACTGCCCAGAGCAAGACTCACACCTTACTTCCCCCCCAGCCCCCGCCTATTCCCTCAGGTATTTACAGAAAATATACTTTAATTTTTTTCATAAATTAAGTTTTAGTCATCACCTACTTGCTCTTTTGAGACTTTCTTTCAAATTCACGTTTAAGAAGAAAGGACTTAGACTTAGCAGTAACAACTGTACAAAGTTCACATGTGGAAGTGTTGGCCAACTACTTTTGCCTAGTTCTCAAACTGATATTACCTTAGAATATCAGTTGTTAAAATAAACTTAATGTACTTAAAGTTTACTTAATTTTTTTAGATCTATATATATTTAGAAAAGTCTTAATGTAGTTCAAATCTGGGAGCTTATGATCTAGATGGAAACATCAAAGTTATATCTGGGAGCTTATGATCTAGATGGAAACATCAAAATTATACATTTAAGACAGAGTACACTGGACTTAACCACATTTATTAATTATCTATTATTGCATAACAAATTATCCCAAATTTAGTGGCTTAAAATCTCAAACACACCTTCTGTGGATCAGAAATTCAGGAACAGTTTGGCAGGGTGAATCTAACTTCACAGTCTTTTATGAAGCTACAGTCAGGATGTTGGCTAGGGCTGCAGTCATCCAAATGCCTGACTGGGTCTGGAAATCTGCTTCCATTGTATCCCATTCACATGGCTGGCAAGCTGGTGCTTTAGTTTCTCCCCACATGGGTCTCTCCACTGGGGTCCCTGAGTGTTCTCAGGACATGGCAGCTGACATTCCCTCAAAAGGAGTGATCCAAAAGAGAACATGGCTAAAGCTGCAATATCTTTTATGGCTTCGTCTCAGAAGTCATGTAACATCACTTCCGCAATACCTAATTGATCATACAGTGTGGGAGGGAACTACACAAGGGCGTGAATACCAGGAGGAAAGGACTATTGGAAGTTATCTTGGAATCTGGCTACTATACCATGTGAATAATACCTTATATATATATAAAATAGAATATCCAAAAAAGGGACTATTGGACTGGACAAGAATTATTTCAAAAATCTTTATTTGAGAGATGGAACTTGATAAATCTTTTAAAGTAGCCAGTAATCGTGATAATAATGACTAACATTTTTAGATCACTTTTATATATTTTTTAATTTATGTTTGGCTGTGTTGGGTCTTTTTTATTTTGGCTGGTTTTGGTATCAGGGTGATGGTGGCCTCATACAATGAGTTTGGGAGTGTTGCTTCCTCTGCAATTTTTTGGAAGAGTTTGAGACGGATGGGTGTTAGCTCTTCTCTAAATGTTTGATATAATTCACCTGTGAAGCCATCTGGTCCTGGACGTTTGTTTGTTGGAAGACAGTTTCAATTTCATTACTTGTGATCGGTCTGTTCATATTATCTGTTTCTTACTGGTTCAGTCTTGGAAGGTTATACCTTTCTAAGAATTTGTCCATTTCTTCCAGGTTGTCCATTTTATTGGCATAGAGTTGCTTGTAGTAGTCTCTTAGGATGCTTTGTATTTCTGCGGTGTCTGTTGTAACTTCTTTTTCATTTCTAATTTTATTGATTTGAGTCCTCTCCCTCTTTTTCTTGATGAATGTTGCTAATGGTTTATCAATTTTATCTTCTCAAAGAACCAGCTTTCAGTTTTATTGATCTTTGCTATTGTTTTCATTGTTTCTATTTCATTTATTTCTGCTCTGATCTTTATGATTTCTTTCCTTCTGCTAAGTTTGGGTTTTGTTTGTTCTTCTTTCTCTAGTTCCTTTAGGTGTAAGGTTAGATTGTTTGTTTGAGATTTTTCTTGTTTCTTGAGGTAGGCTTGTATTCCTATAAACTTCCCTCTTAGAACTGCTTTTGCTGCATCCCATAGGTTTTGGATCATCATGTTTTCATTGTCATTTATCTCTAGATATTTTTTGATTTCCTCTTTGATTTCTTCAGTGATCTCTTGGTTATTTAGTAACATTGTTTAGCCTCCATGTGTTTGTGTTTTTTACATTTTTTTCCCTGTAATTCATTTCTACTCTCATAGCGTTGTGGTCAGAAAAGATGCTTGATATGATTTTAATTTTCTTAAATTTACTGAGGCTTGATTTGTGACCCAAGATGTGATCTATCTTGGAGAATGTTCCATGCACATTTGAGAAGAAAGTGTAATCTGCTGTTTTTGGATGGAATGTCCTATAAATATCAATTAAATCTATCTGGTCTGTCATGTCATTTAAAGCTTGGGTTTCCTTATTAATTTTCTGTTTGGATGATCTGTCCATTGGTGTAAGTGAGGTGTTAAAGTCCCCCACTATTATTATGTTACTGTCGATTTCCTCTTTTATAGCTGTTATCAGTTGTCTTGTGTATTGAGGTGCTCCTATGTTGGGTGCATATATATTTATAATTGTTATATCTTCTTCTTGGATTGATACCCTGATCATTATGTAGTGTCCTTCCTTGTCTCTTGTAACATTCTTTATTTTAAAGTCTATTTTATCTGATATGAGTATTGCTGCTCCAGCTTTCTTTTGATTTCCATTTGCATGGAATATGTTTTTCCATCCCCTCACTTTCAGTCTGAATGTGTCCCTAGGTCTGAAGTGGGTCTCTTGTAGACAGCATATATATGGGTCTTGTTTTTGTATCCATTCAGCAAGCCTGTGTCTTTTGGTTGGAGCATTTAATCCATTCAGGTTTAGGGTAATTATTGATATGTATGTTCCTATTACCATTTTCTAATTGTTTTGGGTTTGTTTTTGTAGGTCCTTTCTTCTCTTTTGTTTCCCACTTAGAGTAGTTCCTTTAGCATTTGTTGTAGAGCTAGTATGGTGGTGCTGAATTCTCTTAGCTTTTGCTTGTCTGTAAAGCTTTTGATTTCTCCATGGAATCTGAATGAGATCCTTGCCGGGTAGAGTAATCTTGGTTGTAGGTTTTTCCGTTTAATCACTTTAAGCATATCATGCCACTCCCTTCTGGCTTGTAGAGTTTCTGCTGAGAAATCAGCTGTTAACCTTATGGGAGTTCCCTTGTATGTTATTTGTTGTTTTTCCCTTGCTGCTTTTAATAATTTTTCTTTGTCTTTAATTTTTGCCAATTTGATTACTATGTGTCTCGACGTGCTTCTCCTTGGGTTTATCCTGTATGGGACTGTCTGTGCTTCCTGGACTTGGGTGACTATTTCCTTTCCCATGTTAGGGAAGTTTTCGACTATAATCTCTTCACATATTTTCTCGGGTCCTTTCTCTCTCTTCTCCTTCTGGGACCCCTGTAATGTGAATGGTGTTGCGTTTAATGTTGTCCCAGAGGTCTGTTAGGCTGTCTTCATTTCTTTTCATTCTTTTTTCTTTATTCTGTTCTGCAGCAGTGAATGCCACCATTCTATCTTCCAGGTCACTTATCTGTTCTTCTGCCTCAGTTATTCTGCTATTGATTCCTTCTAGTGTAGTTTTCATTTCAGTTGTTGTATTGTTCATCTCTGTTGGTTTGTTCTTTAATTCTTCTAGGTCTTTTTTAAACATCTCTTGCATCTTCTCGATCTTTGCCTCCATTCTTTTTCCGAGGTCCTGGATCATCTTCACTATCATTATTCTGAATTCTTTTTCTGGAAGGTTGCCTGTCTCCACTTCATTTAGTTGTTTTTCTGGGGTTTTGTCTTGTTCCTTCAACTGGTACATAGCCCTCTGCCTTTTCATCTTGTCTGTCTTTCTGTGAATGTGGTTTTTGTTCCACAGGCTGCAGGATTGTAGTTCTTCTTGCTTCTGCTCTCTGCGTTGGGTCTTAGTTGTGGCACACGGGATCTTTCGTTGCAAGGCATGGGCTTGTCTCTGGTTGTGGCGTGTGGGCTCCAGAGTGCATGTGCTCTGTAGTTGCGGCACACGGGCTCAGTAGTTGCAGTGTGTGGGCTTAGTTGCCCCACAGCATGTGGGATCTTAGTTCCCTGACCAGGGATCGAAGCCATATCCCCTACGTTGGAAGGCAGATTCTTTACCAGTGGACCACTGGGGAAGTCCCTAGATCACTTTTAAATTGACAAGACACATGTATGTCCATTAAGTGCAAGGCAGATATTATCAATATTGTCCCCATTTTATATATGAAATTTAAAGCTCACAGAAGTTGTATTTCTTTCCTACTTTTACAAGCTAGTACATGCTGGAGTTGGAAACCTAAGCCAAAGTTAGCTAAATATTAGTTAGCTATTATAATCATTCTACTGATGTGGAAATATTTAGTCAGGTAGAAGGAAAGAGAGGTGCAGCCCATGTAAGGAGGCATTATAAATGCGTACAAGGTAAGAACAGCAAGAACACAGGAAAACCTAAAAACAATGATGTTTTTCCTCAACTTGCCACAGAATATCATTAGTCAAAATTGTCTACATCTTACTCCTCAAGTGGACAAAATAATACTAAATGAGAGATTAAATGCTAAAATAATACTAATGAGAGAGTTAGCAAAGTATAAACTTGAAAAATTGAACCAAAATTTGTTACCTAGAGCAAATAGGAATAACTGTTGTACTTTTATATACATCATTGATTATCTTTGTATTCTAACAATAATTTATGATTTCTTTCAACCTATTTTTATTGCATTCTTGTATGGTTTTAAATAAAAGGTGCTTCCTGTGATTAAACTGTCATATAATTCTCATTTCTCACAAAATTATTGTATGTTTTATGGAAACTATTAAATTCACTTCACACCCTTAAATGTTCTAGCCAAAGGAAAAGGAAGTGGAGGAGTAAAAACAGCCAAGTTATATGCCTGGGTAGCACTTCAGTCATTGCCAGAAGAAATGGTTATTAGTCCCTGCCTATTAGACTTTCTGGAAAAGGCTCTGGAAACTATCCCAATTACACCAGTTGAAAGGAACTATACAAGTGAGTGTCCTCTTTATATACTTATTTGCCCATCACATGTACTTTGGGGTCCTATTACTTAGAAGGATTTCTTAATGCTATTATATATTCAGTGATAAATGTAAAGGAATTATAGAACTGAAGAAGAACTTGAGAGACCATCTAGTCCTGGTGGGGTTTTACGATTCTTCCACGGCCACAGCTAGTGACAAAATTAACATTTTTAGGTCCTATGTTAGCGTGTCTCTTGGACTGGAAACTCCTTGAGGGCAAAGGCATAATTACTTTTTTCTTTGTTCATTGTTTGGTATAGCAGCAGGGAATCAGAGTTTGGAGGAATGAGTAAGAGGTTTGAATAGGGAAAGATGTATAGAATGATGGGCTACAGAGCCAGTGTTTTCTCTGTGTTCATACCCCTGATCTCAGTACTAGCATAAGAGAAAAAGGTCTTTTAATAAATAGTTTGCCCTTGCCCTAAGAGTGCACTTAAAACTAAATATTTTAACAGCTATCAGCTCACAAGATGAAGATATGGGACATTTTGAAATACCAGATCCTATGGAAGAATCAACAACATCACTAGTATCATCTTCAACATCTGCTTACTCTTCCTTCCCTGTAGATGTTGTGGTTTATGTACGAGTTCAGGTGATATACTTCATTTATTCCTTTCTGTTTTAAAGAAAAAAAATTTTTCTTAAGTTTATTTGAACATTTACAATACTACTACCCTTTAACGTTTTCTTAAGCTTCATGGACCTTTAGTATGTCTATGATGGCTTAGAGGTTGTGTGAACCTTTGGGAAGTATATGTACAACTTTATGTGTGTATTTACGTGTCTGCTGAGGAGGTTCATATCTTTGAGTTTTCAAAATTGAGATCTCATACTTTTGTGGCAAATGTAAAAATATGTAAGTTAAAACTTTTTCAGCACTATGCCATTTTTTATGATGGCACCTATATTTCTTGTCATTATGGTCATTTGGGGGCAGATATAAAGTGAAATTGAGATACAAAGTCACAACAGTACCTTTGTTAGATTTTTCTAAGAGTTATATAATATATATTTAGTATTTTATTCTAAAATTCAGTCCTATCTGTAGGCCTTTAGGAGTATAGGCATACCTGAGAGAGATTGTGGGTTCAGTTCCAAACCACCACTGCAATAAAGCAAATATTGCAGTGAAGCAAGTTACATGAAGTTTTTGATTCCTCAGTGCATATAAAAGTTATGTTTACACTGTATGGTAGTTTATTAAGTGTGCAATAGTATTATATCTAAAAAAACAGTGTACCTACCTTAATTAAAAAATAACGCTGTTGGGGCTCCCTGGTGGCGCAGTGGTTGAGAGTCTGCCTGCCGATGCAGGGGACGTGGGTTCGTGCCCCGGTCCGGGAAGATCCCACATGCTGCGGAGTGGCTGGGCCCGTGAGCCATGGCCGCTGAGCCTGCACATCCGGAGCCTGTGCTCCACAATGGGAGAGGCCACAACAGTGAGAGGCCCACGTACCGCAAAAAAAAAAAAAAAAAAAAGAAACGCTAATGATCATCTGTTCAGATTAATTTCTACAATAGCAATTTGGCCAAAAGAACTTCAGTCTGATCTTCTGGAGTTTTTGCACAAGCTTTTTTGAAGATCTGATGAAAACATGTAATGAGTGAGGGCTTGAGAGCTTGTAAAACTTCAGTTATTAATGCAATAGCCTTTTAAAATTTTAGTATAAAAGGAAATCATTTCCTTTAAAATACTTGATTATGAACAATATGAACGTAAACATCTTTAACGTTCTGAATTATCTAAATGTCTACATATTTACTGCTTAGAGATAGTTCCTCAAATATTTAGATTTTTAAAAATGATACCATTTTGTTAATATACTTTGGTTAATGTATCGTGTGTTTGTTTGAAAAAGGTAGGACACACTAAAGACAAAATTCTTTTAAGTAAGACAAAATTCTTTTAAGTGTCAAATAATAAATTTGGTATATGTAGACTGAAATGGAAACTGAATGTAATTTTTGGAGTCCAGTGGGAAAATTTTTAATCATCTAGCTCCTAGAAACTTTTTATTTGGCTTTCTGCACTTTTTAGCCCTCACAGATCAAGTTTAGCTGTTTACCGGTGTCAAGAGTAGAATGCATGCTAAAGCTGCCATCCCTGGACTTGGTGTTTTCTTCAAACCGAGGAGAGCTGGAGACTTTAGGGGCTACGTATCCTGCAGAGACTTTATCCCCTGGAGGTAATGCTCCTCAGAGTGGAACAAAGACCTCTGCAAGCAAAACTGGAATACCAGGTGTGGAAACATTCTTTTATTCAATTGGCATAAAGCCAAATATTATTTTAACAGTAATATATATTGCCAAATAAATAAATTTGGAAAAGGAGAATATTTGAGAATTAGAGTACTTGTAGAAAAAAATCTATAGTAGATCAAAGTTTTGAGTATTTTATTACAAAGGAATGGCAGTGGGATAGCATTTTATTGTTGGTTTCACGTACGCATTACATGCACTATGAGGTATGAATGATAATGTGTTCAAGTACTTCTGAGTGTTTGATTTTATGCTATATTTTTATATTACAAGTAATCAGTGTTGCAAATGGTAAATAAGAGATGTAGTATTATCTTGCAAGGATTTCTTATCACACTGAATTAAAAGTATATCACATTGTGTGTGTGTATAAAAAGACTTTTTAATGGTAAATTTTGTTACCTACCTCAAATGTTTGTTTCATGAATGGTTTAGTTTTTAAAGCAGAACTGATGATTTCCTGATGAGATAGTCACACTTCACTGTATTAAAACTGTGTCATTTCTGCCCTAAAAATCATTTAGAGATCACAAATGCAAAAAATAAAGATTTTCTTGGCCATTTTTTAAAAGAGAGACTAGAATGAATGAAAATTGATGAGAGAACTAATGTTCAGTGTTTTCAAGCAGTGGGGGCGTGATTCTGCCCCCAGGGGATATTCCGCAATGTGGAGAAATGGCTAAAGCAAAACATTTGCTTTGCTGTGTAAATCTCTGAAAATTTTCACAACAAAAAGTTGATATTTTACAAATAAGATTTTTGCTAATGCCATAGCCCACTGTCTTACACTTAGCTCCTAAATATTGCTGCTGGAATTGTATTGTAGTCAACAACATGTTGGAGCGGTAGTGCTGGTTTTTGAAAACATATTTTTTGATTATAAAATTAACTCACTGTTTATTACAGAACGTAAAGAAAACAGAAAAGTATCAAAAATGAAAATATCCCTTTATCAGTTCCTACCTACTCTCTAGCATTTTTGTGAAGATATGATCTTTTTCCCAGGAAAGACTGAAATATGGTCTCTTCTGCTATGTAACTTTCAGAAATTTTAAATATAGGTTTTCCCAAATTATTAAGTATTTATCTCTAAAATAACTTTAATGACTGTATGATATAACATCATTTTGATCATATATTTGAAACTCCCTGGGCTCTTTGGTTTTTATTTTGTGAATAATATTTAGATGAGTATCTCTGTGTATAAATATTTTTAAACATCCATAGGATTAATTCTTAAAAGTGGAATTCCTAAGTCAGAGAGTACAAACATTTTAAGGTGTTTGATATATTTTACTCTCTAGTAAGACTATAAAGATTTCTGCATCTTCACCACAACGTATCTGAACGCCAAGTTCACTGTACTCTTCCCAACACTTTGCTTTAAATTTATTTTCAATCATTGTTAATATGATTGACTAAAACAGGATTTTATTATTTTAATCTATATTGTTACTTTATTGGCTGTTTGACAGAGGGGGATAAATATGCCCATGCCCATTTCTCTGTTGGGATATTCACTTTTTTCTTAATGACAAAATATCACAAATTATTAACACAAATTATTATAGCAGTGTATATGTACTATGCTAGAAATATATAATGAGAGGAAAATAAAATGAGCAGCTATTTTTATGTCCACATTTATTTTAGAAAATTAAAGAATGAAACAGCACCCCTTATTCTATCATCATAAAGCATGAAAGAAGGAATGATGGTGAGAATAAATGTATAAGAAATGTAGGTTATGACAATATCCATTCTTTTAAAGGATATT
Source organism: Monodon monoceros (assembly GCF_005190385.1). Taxonomy (NCBI): domain Eukaryota; kingdom Metazoa; phylum Chordata; class Mammalia; order Artiodactyla; family Monodontidae; genus Monodon; species Monodon monoceros. The sequence goes on from NW_021703777.1 coordinate 118,113,105, forward strand.
TATTGAACTTTACTGAGTTCTGGGTCAGTACTAGGGGTTGGATATACTGTAGTGAACTTAGCTAACAGACATACTGCCTGCTAATATGGAACTTAAATTGAATTTGGAGAAACAGATAATAAGCAAACAAACATGTTTTAAGTGGAAACATGAAGTAGGTTAAATATGAGTTAGCCAAGCAGAGAGCTGGGGGAATAAACACTCCAGGTACAGAATACAAGAATTCATGAAGTAGGAAAGAGTTTGACAACTCTGAAAAAATATAAAGAATACAACTAGTATAAGTGGAGCATGGCGAACAAAGGGTATACTGGCATGAGCAAGATTTATATAGATAGGAAAGAGCCATATCATTCAGGGAAGCCACCTGAGAGGTTAAGCAGGGAAGTGGACGTGATTATCATTCACACTTCTAGAACACTAGTCCAGCTGCAGTGTGGCAGTTGCTTGGAGGAGAACAAGAGTGGAAGGAAGCAGGGAGAGAAGTTGGCCATTTCAGCAGCCCAGAATTGATCATTGTTTAGGCTAGAATAGCAATAGTAAGATGGAGGAAAATGGACATGCTTGGTATATGTTGTTAGACATAGAAATGCTATGGTGATAAGTTGCATGATCGGAAGTTAGAAGTGGGAAGGATGACAGATAGCTCCCAGGAAGTGTTACTTAAAGAGATGGGAAATACTGGAAGAAAAGCAGATTAGGGGAAAAGATCAGTTCAGTTTTGGACATGGTAAGCTTTGTCTTACGATGTCGGTGATCACATGTCTGTGATCCATTCTAGTGGGATGTCAAGTATGCAATATATGAATCCAATATATGAATCCAAAAGAAGTCTGGTCTGGAGATATGTATTTTAGAATCACTGGCAAATCATATAAAGCTCCATTCAGACAGTCTCATATTTTTCTATGTTTAAAGCATATTTGGAATTAGTCTGTCCACCCATGGTAGATGTTGCCAGTGAGGGCACGTAGCTGCCTAAGAGAAGGAGATCCTTAACTTTCTCTATTTGTGTACCTTACTCTGTTTCCACTGTTTCTGGGAAATGTGGACTCCAGCTATATGGTTTGGGTTTTTTACAGTTCATTCTTCTCCTCCATTGCTTAAAACCCAGCTGTTTTGTACCTCTTCCACAGCCTGCTTCCTGTAGAACAAAGGAGAAAAGAAACAGGAAACCATGGAGTTGGCCAGTCATATGTATAAATAATTATTTCAAAGATGAGCAGAATATTCAGCCTTAGTTTATGAATTAACTGGAAAATACATCTAAGTCCTCATTTTAATTTCAAGGATTTAACTCTATTGATCGGTTAATGTTTGACTATTTTCACTTTATTTTCAAGTCATGTTTGTTTCTTGAGACTATATTAGTGACAGTTTTTTAAATTTTCTGTGGCTTATAAATATTTTGGTGTTCTTGTGTTCCCTGTAGGTTTGTCAGGATTAGGTAGCCCTCTTGGCAGAAGTCGACATAGTAGTAGTCAGTCAGATCTGACCAGTTCCAGCAGCAGTTCATCTGGGTTGAGCTTCACTGCGTGCATGTCTGACTTTTCACTTTATGTATTTCATCCATATGGAGCAGGAAAACAAAAAACTGCTGTTTCTGGCCTTACACCTGGATCAGGAGGATTAGGTATACTTAGCATGTCTGCATCTTTTTCAAATTTATCGCATCTTTTCAAGCTTTGATCTTTTTAGAAATGTTATCTTTAATAATGGATATAAAATGAGATCAGAAACTTTATTTTTCTTCTTGATAATATCTATCCTGTCTCTACATAATAAGTAGAAATATGAAATAAGTAATGTAGGTAAATCAATTATATAAGAATTTAAAAACTCCAAATATTTCATAAGTGATATACACTGTGCAGTCGCTTCAGATATGAGGTTACTTATGTTACTTAAATTTTAAATGTTTCATCAAATCATTGTCTATTTGTATAAAAAATTATATTTTATAAATAGTAAATTTTTAAAGGGTGTGCATCACATTTGTTAATTTAAAGTGAGACTATTATTACTAGTTATTTAGTGAACTTAAATTCCCCTGGCATTTTAAAGTGCAGATTTACCACTAAAAATGCATAGGATGTTGATATTAGTGAATGTCTCTTGACTTATTTAGACAAATAATAAAGACACACACTCCATGTCCATCCTAATTTTTGCTGGAGAGACGCTGTAAAAATCATCTATTATGTTTATGGGCTTGAACCTATGAAATTATTGTTAGGAATGCCTAATGCTCATTAGGTCATTCTGTTTAAATTTTTACTCACTTAAGTGATGTTATTTGATAGCATATTCTAGCCTATTGGATAATTTCATGTAACTAGATAGTTGTGTGTGTGTTTATACATATATATATGTGTGTGTGTGTTCATACGCATGTGTTTTTGGTTTGTTGTTTTTTTTTTTCTTAAAGGGAATGTGGATGAAGAAGCCACTTCAGTCACTGGTCGAAAAGACTCACTCAGTATAAACCTCGAGTTTGTAAAAGTGAGTTTGTCTCGAATAAGGCGTTCTGGAGGTGCCTCATTTTTTGAAAGTCAGTCTGTAAGCAAGTCTGCAAGCAAAATGGACACTACACTAATAAATATATCTGGTATTCAATTTTATAGTTTTTTAATTAAAATATTGTTTTTCCAGAATTAAATAAGGGCCTCCTTTTCGTGTTTAATTATTAAATACATTTAGTAATATTAAGCATTCAGTGACAAATTGATTTAAAGGAGAAGAATAACTGTCCAGCCAAGTATTATCTCAGTCCAGGTAATCAATGATAGAAATATGATTGCTAGATAAATACATGGAAATATCACCCAAGGGCCAAAATATGCCTAACTGAATCACTGAAAACTGCTTCTTCGCTTCTCTACCATGAATTGGTAAAATTTCTGATTTTTTGTTTGAATTTTTAATTAGAAATTCTTAAAACACTAAGGAGAGATGAGTGTTGAAAATTTTTTACTTGGTGTCATTAGATCTTGAGTTGTGTGCATATGTGTTGCCAGCTTTATAACTAGTTACATAACTATGGACAGATCACTTGCTCATTTTCTTTACGTTGTGATTTGAGTATTTAAAATTAAATGCATGTAGAACATTTTGAAGAATTCAGAGTACTATGCAAGTGAAAATTTTTTAAATTATTAACTGAAAAGATATAGTAAGTATACTTAACTCACTCAACACAATATATGTTTGGTCATTCAGCAAACATATATTGAGCCTTTATTTTACAGTGAACTTGTGCCAGGCAGTCTGCTAGATGCTTGAAGGTGCAGGCATGAATAAGGGAAGGTCTTATGAGTAGACAAATTACAGTGCAGTGTGATAAATCCTATAATGGAGGTTTACTTAGAGAGGAGGAAACATATTCTGGCTTTATATGAGTGATCAGAGAAAGCTTCACAAAGGAGATGATGTTGGGTCAGATCTTCAAAATTATGTAGGAATATCCTTGGCTATAGCAACATGGTATTTAATGGTACAAAAGTGTCAAAAAGTATGCTTTTGGATCATACTTTGATTCACTGAAGCTGAAGCATAGGTATAGCTGAACATTTAGTTAGTTGTACACAGTAGGTGAGGCCAGAGGGAGAGAGGAGTTGGCTAGAGGTAAAGCTGGTGAAATAGCCCAGGACATGATTGGGGTAGGGGGGACTCATATGCCAGGCTAAAGAACAGGGTTCTGATCCTTTGGGCGGGGAGAAGCCATTAGAATTTTTAAGAAATGATATGACAACACTGTCCCGAAAGATGACAGTACTGTATTGTACGTTTAAAAATCTGTAGCTGGTAGATTTCATGTTAAGTGTTCTTACCACAAAAAACAACCAAAATTATATATGGATTATAAAATAATCTGTTTACATTTAAAAAAAAGAAAAAGGAAGATGCTTCAGATTGATGTTTTAGGAACGGAGTTGATGGTTGAATGAAAAGAGGTGGTGGAGTGGAAAGATGCTTGAGGAAGCTGTTGAAACAGACTAAGCAATAGGGGATGAGGGCCTGAGTTGTTATAGGAAAAAAAGAGTAGAGGGAATGGTTTCAAGAGAAATATGAGAATCCACAAGCTTAAGGACAAGTTGTATGAGGAGCAGTAGAGGAGACAGGGATGCCTCAAACTTTTAGCTTAGGTGACTGAAGCGACAGTGAGGTCATTAACTTAGATAGAAAATAAAGAAGGAAATGGCCTATACGAGCTTGAGGTGAAAGGGTCTGGTAGGCAATTGGCTAATGGGCTGTGTGGATGTGGGCTCAGACTGAAACAGACACTTCAGGTTTGGGAGATGTTGGCATGTAAATGCAACAGAAGCTATGGTGGAGGAATAGAAGGCACGTGAAGCAAAACCAGCAGTGTGCTCAGAGCAGAACCCCGGGAGACAGCCATGAGAGTGCTTTCAGATTGACAAGTGGCCGCTTTCTGTCTAAAAGGAAAATAGTAGTTTTTGCCATACAGTTATTTGGTTTGCAGCTACTTTTGAGGAAGTTTGTATTCTAGCTCATCCTGATGATTCATTTCCCATATTTGAGAAGAGCTCTATGTTAAAGCTGGAAGCTGTTCTTTAGAACCGATCTTTAGATCCTCTCTGAGAATTTCACAATATCATCACTTGATAATAGAATTCCAATTTGCCCTCACCTTAAAAATGGAACTAACAGTGCAGAATGTGCTATTTTTATCATTTGTGGAAGGAACACATTATCACTTACTAATCATACTATGTAACTTATTTTGGTATTTCATGAATTGTAATAGAATTATAATTCAGTTGTGTAATATCATGTCCTATTATTACCTACCATGTGAAAATATTAAAGGTTTTGGAAATGTGTTCTAACAAACTTTATTTATGTATCAGCTGTTTGTGATATAGGGTCTGCTTCCTTTAAATATGATATGCGCCGCCTCAGTGAAATTCTAGCATTTCCAAGAGCTTGGTATAGGAGGAGTATTGCAAGACGCCTGTTCCTCGGAGACCAAACTATAAATTTGCCAAGTAAGCTTGTTTATGTAATTATAAATTATACTTAGGCTGCTTTTCATTTTGATTACAATAGTAACAAGGTCCATGATTGATAACACAAACTTTGTCTTACTTGGTAAGTTGTACCCTGCAATTCTTTCACTCATTCAGCAAATGTTAGTGGAGCCCCTTTAATGTGCAAATAACCACTGGGAATGCACTAGCACTGGAGGTCACAAAATACTTGCACTCTCGGGGTTAAGGTCAGCTGATTTTTATTCTGTAATGATTACCCTGTAATCTTTGTAAAATCTGGAAACACAGAAATACATTTAACCAAGTTAATCATGGTTAAACATGGAAAATAGAATATATTGGGGACATGCTATCATATTGCATTTTTTCTCTTGGACTTAGATATTGTTGTAGTATTACACTGCGTAAGTGAAAGACAGAGTTAGCATGATACAGTAGAAAATATCAGAAATCTGGGTCTGGGTCTACTCCCTCATCTGTGATATGGGATGGAGTGCCTGTCCTACCCATCTCATGGAGTTTCTGTGAGAATTTAAAAAAATAACATGCTGGAATGTACTTTGCAAACTGTACATCATACAGTTGTCAGAGAACTGAAAGGAATATAAAATGTGATTAGAAATGGTGGAGTGGTGAAATTCCTTATTTTATAACATGGTGATATTACCCTGTTAATTTTGTTTTTGCTATCTACTTTTCTGTTAGCATCTGGCCCAGGGACACCTGATTCCATTGAAGGTGTAAGCCAACACCTTTCCCCTGAATCTTCAAGAAAAGCTTACTGCAGGACCTGGGAGCAGCCTAGTCAGTCGGCCTCTTTCACCCACATGCCTCAGTCACCTAATGTGTTCAATGAGCATATGACAAACAGCACCATGTCACCAGGGACAGCAGCACAGAGCCTAAAATCCCCAGCTTCCATAAGGTCAAGGAGTGTGTCTGATTCTTCAGTTCCCCAAAGAGGTAACACTGCTCTCCTTGTTATCAGTAGCCCTCCAGTGACCCCAAGATAAAAATCTCAATTAGTTACTCCCAGACTTCTGCCCCAACTGCAGGGAGTTATTCTGTTGCAGGTTTTTATGGAGATGCGGGGTTGAGGGAGGAACCCCAAACCAAACAACAGACAAAGCACTTCACAGTATTTGCTAGCAGAAGAGACAGCTGGATGGCTAGTCGCTTTGAAAAGGGATAGGGAGAGAGGAATGAGCATATTGTTAGCATGCACCACAAGAAGTAAAACAGACCTACAGTGTTGTAAACTCCATATTGAAAAAGTTAATCTTTGCATTCTTTCATTCTTTTATTCAGCCACTATTTTTTTTTTTAACTCATGTGCTCAAGGCTCTACTTGTGTCTAAGTACATAAAATGAATGATGTAGTTCATGTCCCAAGGTAAGATTAGAGTATAATGAGCCAATGCAGGACTTGGGATGTATACTCAGTCCATAAGAACAGAGAAGACAGGCACCGCAGCCAGCCTCTGCATTTCAGAATGGTACCTGCCTTCCAAGTTCTCTTCTCGGCAGCAGCAACTTATGATTTTCTCCTTTGGTAAGAAAATCCTAGGGTGATAAATGATCTGTGCTGCTATGTCCCATGCACACCAGAATCTCCTCATGTAAGATGGAGCTCATACAGAACTATGAGCTTTCAAGAAGGCAGGCTGGCAACCCTTACTGACCGTTCAGTAAATGGTAACTATTAATATTTTGGAGGCAATATGACAGCTAGTAAATGTTAGGTTTTAACAGAAGAATATCATTATTTTACTTTCTGGATTATAGTGATAAGTAGTTTTTGCTTTGTAATTGGCTGAGCATCTATGTGAATGTACATTTGATTTTCTATTTTTAGATTCACTTTCGAAAACATCAACTCCTTTTAACAAATCGAACAAAGCAGCAAGCCAACAAGGGACCCCATGGGAAACACTTGTTGTGTTTGCTATCAACCTGAAGCAGTTAAACGTTCAAATGAATATGAGTAATGTAATGGGAAATACAACGTAAGCTATTCAGATACAAAGAAAATATATTTAATCATTAGTTGTAATTTTTCTAATTGTAGTAAAGCAATTCAAAACCTTTTTTTTAAGCTGCAATGTTTGAGACAGTGAAGACAGTAGATAAAAGATTATATACCTTTATCCTGAAAATGGTTTAATCCTAAAGATATTGTAACATAAAAACAGCATGAAATGTGTTCTAAAAAGATAGCAAATGATAAGGAAAATAGCATAATTTTCTAGTTAAGAAGAAAGCTTCATCATTAATGTTAATATTCAAATGTTTACCATAGTTTTTATAAGAAATGTATTGTTTCATTGCCCAACTTTTTTGAAATCATCTAACTCCTGTTTTAATTCATTGACACGGGAAGCCATATGTCTAATTAATAACACTTTTTCTTTTTTATAGCTGGACAACTAGTGGTTTGAAGAGCCAGGGCCGTCTGTCAGTAGGAAGTAATCGAGATCGAGAGATAAGCATGTCTGTTGGTCTAGGAAGATCACAGTTAGATTCTAAAGGAGGAGTAGTTGGAGGGACTATAGATGTCAATGCTTTGGAGATGGTTGGTATGTTGAAATTTTACAACTGAACAATATGTTGAAGAAAAGTATTTGAAAATTGATTTTGATGAGTTTTTCCCATGAGGCATTTCTGTGAAAATTAATTATTGTTTCTATTTTAGCTCATATTTCTGAACATCCAAATCAGCAACCCAGTCACAAAATTCAGATTACTATGGGTTCTACTGAAGCTCGTGTTGATTACATGGGCTCAAGTATTCTCATGGGTATCTTCAGTAATGCTGATCTCAAGCTTCAGGATGAATGGAAAGTAAATCTGTATAACACACTGGATTCAAGCATGACCGATAAAAGGTATTTAGGAAAATATTACTTTTTCAGTACTTTACATGACTACTCAACATATTTTCTATCATCCAGTGAGAAAACACAAACCATTTTTCCTGCACAGTGATTTTATATCATACAGTTAATATGAATGAAAAACTGGTGGGGAAGAGACTTTTTCTTGTGCTTTTAAACTGTCTTATGTAATATATATGATAAAAGATTCTGTTTTATGCTCTAGTGAAATTTTTGTCCATGGAGATCTGAAGTGGGATATTTTCCAAGTAATGATATCAAGATCAACTACACCAGACCTGATAAAAATAGGAATGAAGCTGCAGGAATTTTTCACTCAACAGTTTGATACAAGCAAACGAGCTCTGTCTACCTGGGGACCAGTTCCTTATCTTCCACCTAAGACAATGACTAATAACCTAGAGAAAAGTTCACAAGAACAATGTAAGAGTTAGAAGACTAAGGCTTTATATATGCTTTATCTTTCACTAAATATGTGTTAATTTAAAATAATATCGATGTACCATACTTAAAAAGTGGTCCATATGCTTTTTATCCTGCTCACTCAGCAAAGTACCCAATTTCCTACCTGCCAGTGGAATTAGAGGCCATCATTTGGGAAGTCATTCACATTCATTATCTCCTCCCCCTGCCACAGCTCATCTACAATCATGCCATTACTACAGATTACATCACTACATTACAAATTAATTCTTACCTTATTACATAATTACAAGTTACAACTAATGATTAGATATATTTTCTTTTATTCTGAATAGCTTACATTGTATTTCCCATTACATTACTCATGTTCATTTGACTGTTTAATACATACAACTATACCCCATGCTCTTTAATACTAAATATGACAACACCACGTTCTGGTTTAGAGCATGGGCTATGAAATCAGAATGTCTGAGTTTGGATTTATTACCTGTGTCATATTAGGCAGATTTTCATTCAGTAATTCAAATTTTTATTATGTATCAACCGTGTTCTTAAGCACTGTTTTAGGCATAGGAGATCTACTAAGTAGAAAAAATTCCTATCCTCATGGAGCTTACATTTTAATGGGAGAGACAGACCATAACAAATTTGCTAAGTAAGTATGTAAGATAATTTCAGGTAGAGAGAAATGCTGAGCAAAAGAACAAAGCAGGGGCAGGATCACAGAGTCTTTGATACATACTGTGAGGATATCTGTTTGAGAAAGGGTGGTCAGGGAAACCTTTTCTGAAGTGACAGCTAGGCTAACATCTGGGGAAGAGAGTTCTGGGCAAAGTGGGCTACTGAAAGGTGCAAAGCTCCTACAGTCGGGAGGAAACTTGCTTGTTTGAGGATCATTAAGGTGGCCCACTGTGGTGGAACAGAGTGAGCAAGCAAGAAAACACTGGACACGAATTTAGAGAGGCCAAAGAGAAGATTTTTAATATGATGGGTAGCTATTGGAGAGCTTTGAACAGATCTGATATTATTTGATTCACTTTTTAAAAAATTAATCCTTTTTAAAGCTGCTGTGTGGGGAAGAGACCAAGGTGGTTAAGAATGAAAGTAAGGAAATCACTGCAATAATTACCATTACCATTGCTACAGACTTACATGACCATTGTAAGGAGGATTTTCTGAGAGTCCAGGCAACAGACGATGGTGGCCTTAACTAGAGAGATAGTGGTAAAAGTGAAAAGTAGTCAGAAGCAGGATAATTTTTAATGATTTATTATCATATAAGCAGTACATGTGCATTGGGAAAACAAATGAGAAAATATATACAAGCAAAAAAAAAAAAAAATCACATTCCACCCAGAAATCATCACTGTCAACACTTTAGAGTATATACTTTCAGATACTTTTCTATGCGTGTGTGTGTGTAGATATATATATATACATACACACACATATATGTACCTTTTACCAAAACATTATTCATATTGTTTTGTAGCCTTTTCCAGTCAACAGTCTCGAACTTTCCATTGTGCTAATTATCTCCTCTAGCCACCTCAGCACAGTCCACAACTGATCTAAAATTATATTTACAACTGGTTTGTCCAAACCAGTATATCCAGTTCAAGATCACAGATTAAAAATGGTTATGTTCCTTTACTATTTTTAAATTCAGTATAGTCCTTTTTTTAGTGACCTGACTTGCTGAAGAGACTTGGCCAATTGTCCTGCAGAATATCCTACTTTCTGGGTCTTTTTCAGTTGCTGCTTTGTTGTTTCATTTATCTTGTTCCCCTAGTCCCTGCATTTCCTTTAAACTAGAATTGGTATCAGACATATATACAAATAGAGGAGTGTTCCCAAAAATGCATGGCCTGGATTCTTCCAAAAAGTCTTTGTCGTGGGAAACAGACAAACGGGCTTAAGGAATTGTCTTAAAGGAAACTGAAGAGATACGCCAACTAATGCACGATCCTTGCATGATCATGATGTATGATCCTTGGTTAGATCCAGAATGAGAATTGTGGAAAACAGCCAAAAGGATATTATTGGAATAAGTGGGAAATATAAATATGAATTGTACAGATGACCCTTGAAAAACATGGGTTTGAACTGTGCAGGCCCACGCACAGATTTTTTTTCAATAGTAATGAATACTGTGGTACTACACCGTCTATGGTTTGTTGAATCCTGAGGAAGTGTGGATGTGGAGGGCCAACCATAAGTTATACATGGATATTCGACTGTGCGGAGGGTCAGTGCCCCTAACCCCCATGTTGTTCAGTGGTCAACTGTATATCTGATTAGTTCTTCTTGAACTTTAATGTGCATCTGAAACACCTGGAGAGCTTTTAAAATGCAGATTCTGATGCAGCAGATTTGGGGTGGACATAAGAGTGAATTTCTAACAAGCTCCCAGGTGATGCTGATGCTGCTGGTCCTCAGACCTCACTTCTGAGCAGCAAAGGGTATAAAAGATTTTTTTTCCAGTACTTAAAATCAGGGATCTGCCTTTGATTTCTAGGCCTTCTAATCACTGGTTCACTTCACCCCTCTTCTATTTCACTTGAAGAGTCTAGATGAAATACCTAGTTTACAAAGGTACTGTGAGAATTACATAAAATTTCATGCGGGCACTTTGTAAATCATTAATCATTACAGAAGCATTAGTTGTAATTATTATTAGCAAGTTGCTACTTTCCTGAGTTCTAGCCATCCTTACACAGCATCTTTTCCCAGACTGTATCCTTATTAGCTTCTGCTTAATGTTAACCAGGGACTGAATTGTTGTTTTCATCTGTTATCTGAGTCACTTCAGCTGTAGAAAGTAGCCACCTGCTGTCTTCCTACCCAGCATTCAGGATGTTCATGAGATATTTCAGGATAAGTGGTTTTTTGTTTTCTTGCAGTGCTCGATGCAGCTCATCATCGACATTGGCCTGGAGTGTTGAAGGTGGTATCAGGATGCCACATATCCTTATTTCAGATTCCATTACCGGAAGATGGAATGCAGTTTGGAGGATCAATGAGCTTACATGGAAATCATATGACACTAGCTTGTTTTCATGGTCCAAATTTCCGTTCAAAATCATGGGCCCTTTTTCACTTAGAGGAACCAAATATTGCTTTTTGGACCGAAGCTCAAAAAATCTGGGAAGATGGTAAACTGACACATTTTCAGCTTTTACTTTTCCCCATCTTCTTATATGATTATATATGACAAAGTAATTTTCTTTTCTCATATCTTTTATCTGTTTTTCTTATGGTATCTCTGAAATCCATCTCTATTTATTATCATGTATCTGACAATGTCAAGGAGTTCACTGCCAATGAGTCAGTATCTATAAAGTCTGGGACATGTTAAAGGACTTATTTCTGAACTTACCATCTCACTCTGTTTCTTACTTAGGCAATTAAAGTTTTTGCTGCTGTGGCTGGCCATAGTCATTTGTAAAAATTTGTAAAAATTGTAAAAATTTCTTATAAAAACATGAAGAGAAGATGACACACAGTGGTAGTGTAAGGAAATTACTTGCCAGTCAATACTATTTTACAAGACTTTTATGGGCAGGCTGTGCTTTTACCTCTATTTACAGTTTCTTTTAGCTTTAATTTTCTACTCAGTGGTTTCCTAATGATGAAGGAAAAAATGGTTGATGTTCTTCATCTTCTTGGGGATAGATCCAGTTATAACTACAAGAAAAAGTATTTGTGAATTTTTTTCTCTCTTTTGTACTCCTTAGTTTTACAGCCTTCTGTATCTGTGTATGACTTACCTAGCTAAATCTATTGCCCTAGGGCCACAACTTTTCTTGCATCTAAATATAGTTTGTTACACTGAGAAACTTTTTTTCCCCTCTAGGGGCTAGTGATCATTCTACATATATTGTACAAACACTGGATTTTCATCTGGGCCATAATACCATGGTTACCAAACCATGCGGTGCTTTGGAAAGTCCTATGGCAACAATAACGAAGATTACAAGGCGTCGCCATGAAAATCCACCCCATGGAGTAGCAAGTGTGAAAGAATGGTTCAATTACGTTACAGCCACAAGAAATGAAGGTTAAAAGTTTGATTCTTTGGAGAGATTTATTTTGTTTTCTCTATTTGGGGCTCTGTTGACTGTGTTTAGAATTTAAGTGTAGGGAGAATTTCCATTTCTTTAAACAATTTTCGTTTTATTCCAGCTGCCTTAAGTAGCAATATTAGTACATGATTCACCACCCTAGTAGTTTAACATCTCATGGACTAAAATTATTTTATATGTAACTGAAAACATTCAAAATAAAATTGGTTTAAATAAATAAAGTTAAGTTTATTATAATTGGAAAAATATTTTTATAGTAATGTTCACATTGGAGGTTTGGGAAAGTTATTATACAACTAAGTAATAGAATACCAAAAATTAAGGTTCAGGATGGCTGGAATAAAATGAAACTAAATATTAGTATTCCTGTGAAGTCACAAGTTTAAAGAAAGTGCTTTTGATGAAGTTTTAAAATTCATTTTCATTTTTTAATTTATTCATTTTTTTAATCCTCTCAGAATGGAAAAGAAGATGGCTTGGGCCTCATGGAAAATAGTTGTTACGCACAGGCAACCCTAGGGATCAGAGACTGTTAAAAATGTTCTCAGAACAAAGGAGGATAAGGAAGTAAATTAGATTCACCGGTCTTGTAGTAATTCAGTCATGAAAATTCTTATTCTGCAGTTGTTTTTGTGTCAGAGTTTAGAGTACTGCTTTTACCAATCATTTCATCTGTATTAAAAAGCTGACTAGACTGGGACATGTTAAGACTTGAATGTTTTACTTAAAAAAGACCTCCTGGAACTTCCCTGGCGGTCCAGTGGTTAATACTTCGCCTTCATTAAATTCAGATACGATTTCAATTGAGAATAATATTCAAAATTCAAGAAACAAAAAAACACAATTTACTGGTTTTATCCAAAATCATGTTATAAAGCTTCAATATTGAGAATAGTGAGATATATATTTGTATATGTATGTATATACAAATATGTGTCCATATTTATATCTATAGAGGCATATAACTAGTCTCAAAATCAAAGCTTAAATATGGCTCTCTTTTTAAAAATGTATTCATTTTCCAGCCTTTTGAAATGATAAAAGTTCTGTGTATCAATGTCATGAAAGCTATATGCTTATCAATGCCTATTGGTTTGATTCTTATTGTCTTTATCATTATGCTTGTAGAGCTAAATCTGCTTCGTAATGTTGATGCTAATAACACTGAGAATAGCACTACAGTGAAGAATTCTAGTTTGCTGAGTGGATTCAGAGGATGTTCTAGCTACAATCATGAAACAGAGACTATCTTTGCATTACCAAGGATGCAGCTTGACTTTAAATCTATTCACGTTCAAGAACCACAAGAACCTTCATTACAGAGTATGTGGAAAAACAATCTTTAGTTTCTAAAGTTAACTAAAAGAAAATTCTAAAGGATCTTCAAACTTCTTTTTTTCCCTGAAGGTTATTTTTGTAATATAATATAATGAAATTGATCTTCTGGTTCAAATTGATTTTCTTACCAGCTGTATGACCTCTGGCAAATAATTTACTCCATTTGTGCCTCTTTCTCCTCAAATGGGGCTAATAGGACTTCATCAGGTTTTTATGAGTAAATGGCATATACTTGGAAAGTGCTTAGTAAACTATCATCATCATTCTGTAAGTCATATACAGAAATTGCATTTAAGTGGAGGCATTTACACGGACCCATGTAAATCCCTTGTTAATGGGAAGAGGAAGGGACTTATTTCAATAATCTTTTACTGTAAAAGAACTTTGCCATTGCAGACGCCAGCCTGAAGCCAAAGGTAGAATGCAGTGTGGTGACAGAGTTCACTGACCACATTTGTGTGACGATGGACGCTGAGCTCATCATGTTTCTTCATGATTTAGTGTCAGCTTATCTTAAAGAAAAAGAAAAAGGTGGGTAACATTGTTTTTGGTTTTGTTTTTCCTTTCAAGCTTCAGGAAAGGCAGCTCTCACTACAATTTATATAGATTTTTATGGTCTAGTGATAGAATGGGTAGAATGTGTCTCCTTCCTCTATGAGTTACAAATATCAATAAATATATATTAGTAAGACTATGTGATAGACTTTCTATCTGCCAGGTACATTTCATTTTTTTTCTAACCATCTCAAACCGAATGGTGTTTTATACTTTACACAATGTTTCCATATATGTTCTGTATATTATCAGGTCTAGTAAGATAGTCTCACAAAGTTAGAAAAGAAAACCTCTTTGAGGAAATATTGCTAGTCAAAGTGAAATGACTAGAGAAACAACTACATAATAAAGTTAGCAAGAGTTACATACATAATTGGGAAAACCGAATTAAAGAAGAAGATATATCTGTCTAGAATGCACAGAACGTTATCTTTTTTATAAATGTTTAGACCTCAGTAGTGGTGTCTTGTTTTCATGAGCTAGCTAACATTGGTTTTACTCACTGGAAACTTAAATGTTGGCCCACTAAGAAACATATGGTGACCCTCATATCCATATGGAATTGGCTGAATATATTATGGTGTGTCCGTACAATGAAATGGAATACTCTGTAGCTGTTTAAAAGAATGAGGTAGTTTAAAATGTCATGATATGGAATGCTCTCCAAATATATGGTCTTTATTCACTCAATAAATATTTATTGTGCAACTATATGAATATACAATGGTAAAAACAACAGATGTGCTTTAAAAAAAACTGCTTCGAATAGATGAAATTTATTTAATTTATTAAATATAATCAAGTCACACTATAATCACACTATAATAACTGCTTCATTTTTTCCAAGAAGAAAGAAATATAAAATTTATCTTGTAGATATTTCAAAATAGCTTCATGATGAATGTTTGAGTGAAGAAAACAAAGACAGATTATCAAAAGACCATGTGGAAAGAGTGTAAATATAGCATACATAAGTTGAGTTGCTCTTCCATTACTATTTAATCTAGATGTGCCAAAAATTCAGTGAGAGTGAAAGCAATAATGATAGCTGGGAGAAATCTATGAGCCATTCAAGTAAAATGACTGCAGGCGTATAATAGGAAATGTTATGTATAATATGCATAGATCCAATCTTCACATAGAGCAACAAAATATACCATCACTGTTAATCCTCTTGTTTTTTCTCTCTGCCTTAATATTTAAACTTAATGTGGAGAAACACAGATTCTAGATAAAGCTGTGAAGTGCAGAATTCTTTTCTAGTCTACCTAGGTATGAATGCCTGCCAGATTTCTTTCCCTCAGGTATTATGTGGAACCTTTGTCACTTTATGAAATATTGTGTTGGCCTGCCATGAACTGTGTGTATTTCTTTTAAAATGTATTTTTTCTAGAAATTGTTGTAAGACATTATTTCAATGCGAAAAGAGGAAATAGGGACTTGATTATCGGACTTACAGTAACAAAACTATTACTTATGGGGATTTTCATTATAAATAAAATATTTTAATAGCTGTAAGTATATATTTTTTAAAAAAACTAAAAGCAAGTAGTGTTGGGCAAAATAAATATAAACATGCCTCAGAAAATTCTTAACAGCATGTAAGACTAGAGCAGAATCAACATATTCCTAGAACATCCAGATAAACTGTAGTACTGTAACCACCATCAATAATAAACAAAAGCAGAGCAACAGACCAGGCAATAACTGAAGACATCTGTATTCCGATGTGGTGTGAGAGTACAGCTTCATTCCTGGGTTCATTCCCAATCAATATATTATCCCACTGCTAATTAACAGTTATAACCAGAGCTACATAATACATATCATATTTCATCTTAATCATTATTTTATGCCCAATTTGTGTCTTGAAAACCTGTGCCCTATAGAAATGCTGTATTTATTAAAGATCATATGAAAGCTACTTTTGTCCCAGATTCAATTTTAAATACATCATTTATGATCAACAATTTTAAAAGACTTCATTTTTCATAAAACATTTGAGTACTCAACTATGAAGAGTGAAAAGACTGCTTACCTAAAAAACTCCTAAGTTAGTACAGCTGTTCAAATATATATATATAGGCATTAACATTAAAAAACCATTGAGCTGTACACTTCAAACGAGTGAACTATATCTCAAAAAACCTGTAAAAAGTCATCCAGCTACAGGCATTTTTTTAGGAGCCCTACAACTGTCAATTTCAGTGTCCTGTGCCTGCTATCAAATATTCTTTGCTGTATGTTTCAGGCACACAGATACATGCAAAACATGTGCTATTACTCAAAAATAAATGATGACATGTTATTTCTAATTCTTATGAGAGAATAAAATAACTTCGATATTGTCTTTCTCCAAGAAATACCAATAACTGGCACTTACTTATGGCTTATTTTTAAATATTTTTTAAGAAATGTAATTAAATGAGGCTTTGGCCAGTTTATAAATAAAAACAAATGGAGCCAATTACTTTGTTCATTTAGTGACTTAAAATAAATTTATAAGATATGTATTTGCAATATTAATATATCATTTTCCTTATAGCTATTTTTCCACCTCGGATTTTATCTACTCGACCAGGACAGAAAAGTCCAGTTATCATTCATGACGAAAATTCCTCTGACAAAGACAGAGAAGACAGCATCACTTACACTACTGTGGACTGGAGAGATTTTATGTGCAATACATGGCATCTAGAACCCACTCTTAGGTAAGGAGTGGGTGTACATATTTACCTATTTCCTATGAGATTATTATGAGAAAAAGGTTATAAATAATGCAGCAGGTTAAATATGGTTTACCAAAAAATATTTTTATGTTAGTCACTTACAGCCTCTACAGCTTCTGACTGATATTTTTGCTGCTCCTTTTTTCTTTTGTAAGTGCTTCTAAGCAAGGCAAAAGAAGCACAAACAACTGAGAATAGCTCCATGCTGACTAACTATCCAGTGTGTGACATGACATCCTGTCAGTTAATCAGTAAAAAATGAGAGTAACTCCACTTTTGCTGTTGCTATTATTTTTTCACCATCTCAGCAGGATGTTATTTTCAGGTGTTTGAGGTAGCTACAATAAACTGTTTTGTAAGATGCAGAAGTCATACATCATCATTAAGTAGTCATTACAATTTCTCACATATGTCATGACAATGTAATAGAACCTACAGTGTCACAGTCTTTCTGTCTGCATACTAAGCAATATAGAACCACCCTGAAATGTCAGATTTAATTCAGATTCAGGTTCCTTTACTGTGTCATGTTCTACTACAGTCTCAATCCCAGCTACATCACATTGTTTCCATATCAAACTTTCCAAAGTATTTTCTAGTTTTAATTACATTAAACTTCTGCTGTAACTAGCGGTACTTGCTTTGTATGTCCTTGTGTGTGATTTAACACAACCGTCCTATTATTTTCCTCTTTCCTCTCATCTGCTTTGTTAATCAAATTATAACTGTCCATCATGCAATAACGGTATCAAAAGAAGTCCAGCACAACATTCTGCAGAATGATACATATTTCATTCAACGTTATTATTCACATATATTTATGCCACAAAATCATTCTAAACTAGTAAGATCTCCATTATTCAGTGGACTCCTGTATAAGCGGAAAGTAGTGACTTTGTGTTAGTAATCTGTATTTAATAAAATATGTTGTAACCAAATCAACAATACACTTTGGTATTAATAGTACATATACTCATGAGAAATATCAACAGTGTCAATATTAAAATACTGCAAAGGTCCTAATACAGAAAACTGTCCATTATATGTAAATATCAATAAATATAATGAAATTGACTGTCTTTTAATTTAAAATGAGAATAAAAATAGTTAAATTTGCTATAAACATATATATATACACATATATATTATATATATGTGTGTATATATATATATATTGGATACCTATCAAGAGATTAAGCGATACAATATACTGGTGGAGCACGTGGTTAAGGGCTCTGGCTCTAAGCCCAGCTACATAGCATAGTGGCTGAGTGACCTTGGCCAAAGGATCTAATGCCTCAGGTGCCTCATATGAAAATTTTGGAAAATGGTATTACCTACCTTCTAGGGTTGTTACAATGGTTACATGAGTTAATTAATGGGAAAAGCTTACAACCATTAGAGTTTTAGCAGACCAGTGCTTAATACCCTCCTTTTCCCTACCTAAGTTCAGGATCAATTGAAACAGCAAGAGGCAGCTAGAAATCAAAATTACAGCTTTAATACTTATAAAGCTGATAACAGAATGTGGTTTGGTGTCAAGCAACGATGTCTTTCTATTACGAAGTCTAGGTTTGGACTTACCTACAGGGTCTCAATGATGCAGAACTCAGGAGGTGGGGGGCAGAGGGATGCTAGAGTTGTGCAGTCAGCAGCCTTGTGTACTCACGTAGCTACAGGCAGCCATGAACAGTCTTGGGCTAACTATTTAGGGGCCTGTCCTTGAAAAACCTATGGCATGGAGGAACAGTTCAAAATGAGAAGCTCCTGAAGAGCAGGTAGGGAGGAGGGTACTGAACTACACTACTCAGTTCCTCTGTGAATTTGCCAATCAGATAAATCATCAATAAGGGGGCAGAGAAAGACCAGGAGTGTTTCACTAACACTGTTCTTCTATATGGAAGAAAACGGAAAGAATAGGGAGAAAATGGTTCTTCCTTCAAACATGTTTAGCACATAGCAAACACTTAGTAAATTTTAGCCTTTTTCTCCCAGCTTTATTGAAGTATAATTGACAAAACAGATATTTTAAGTGTACAACATCATGATTTGATATACGTGAACATCATGAAAGGATTCCCCCCATCAAGTTAATACCATCTTTTAGAATGAGCCAGATGTCCTTTAAAGGTTTAAGATGACCATGTAACTTGAGGCCTAAAATAAATTAATCACGATGAAATTCACTAAATGCTGTTGCTGTGTAGGCTCACACATTTTTTGAGTGCTATTACAGTGAATCCAGGAATTGTAGGTTAGATAATCATTTGCATCTACTGAAAATACTTTGTCTTGGACCTACCTTCAGGACTGTGCTAGGGCACCGTACTCCTTAATAATAATGACTTATAATTATTTTAGATTAATTTCTTGGACTGGAAGAAAAATTGATCCAGTAGGCGTTGATTATATTCTTCAAAAATTGGGCTTTCATCATGCCAGGACTACTATTCCTAAGTGGCTTCAAAGAGGAGTTATGGACCCACTGGACAAGGTTCTGTCAGTTCTTATTAAAAAACTTGGTACTGCACTACAGGATGAAAAGGAAAAGAAAGGAAAAGATAAAGAAGAACACTAAAAATGTAACTTGATCTGTGAACAAATTTTGATTCTGTCTGTTAAGCTTTATTACACTGGAGTGTTGGGTTTTTTGTGTTTTTTTGTATAGTAAAATTATTTTAAATATAACTTTAAAAAATTCTAATTTTGTGGCCATTACATTAAAAGTTTGTAAGTTAACCTGTTTATTGTAGTTCTACCATTCTGTATACAGTGAAGTATTGCATGATAATGTAAATTTTGTGAAAAACTAGATTAAAATATACACATCTGCTCAGTAAGGTTTATAACTGTATTATGTGCAATATGATTCCTGCATCTTTAAAATATTTTCAGAATAACTGTGAATTTCCTTGGTTATTGGCCATAACTTTTAGAAAAAAATTTTGTTGATAATGTGACTTTTTTTTTTGGACATTAATTGCTTTTTCTTTATTTTAAGTGTAGACTTGTATAAATATCTATTTGTATATAGTTTGAGTAATTGTGATACAAATACATACCACTAAAGTATTGTTTGTAACTATTGTAATAAAGTCACAATAATTGGTTTCAGTCTGTAGTTGTTTGAGACTTTCTTCCTTTTATAGCTTATTTTATAATTAATAGATGCCCAGCCTGTGTCAGTTACTGTTTTCACAGAAAATAATACTTATAAAAATTTATCTCAGGGAGAGGTACAGCAGAGGCTTCAGAAATATTAGGTATTGTTCTATTTCTTAAGCTACTGGTAAGTACACAGCTATTTGTTTTATTATACTATATTCTTTATATATTTATATGTATTCCTTGTGCATATGAATATGTATAATATTATACATGTAAATCTAATAAATAAATTTTAAAAGAATAGAAAAATCTAAAGTAATATTCAAAGGTAGCTATAATACTGTTAATCACAACTCAGGTTTGAAATCTAGCTAAGTCAATAGTCAGTTTAAAGGCTGGGTAAAACGGCAGAACTGAAGAACCATGAGCTAGAAAATGCCTCAAGAAAGCCTCTGGTGCAGACTTCTGCATTTATTTGTTCTGACAGATTAAAAACTCAAGAGTCAAGACACTTAGCCAAGGGTGTGTGTGTATAGGTATGTATGTAGATATGCATGTATTATATATATATGTGTGTATATATATATATATTGGATACCTATCAAGAGA